>NC_142790.1:12939172-13278339 GCF_988280905.1 Pimephales promelas | reverse complement strand
TACTGCTGCAATAGTTTCAGTCTCAGCTTCAAATATGTCACTATGCCACTAATGAGAAAGCCAAAAGAAACAGTGGCAGGAAACCAAAATGAACTTACAGATAATACAACATTAATTAAAGTGTACTTAAAGAGTACACTTTTATGACTATAGATATACGTTTAAAGGGTGCAATTTGTAATGTCAGTTTTAGTTTTATTTAAAGTACATTTTAAATCATTATGTTTTAAATTCCCACTGTCAATAATCGCATCCCATAAAACTCACCTCTGATCACCAAAATTACACATTTAAATGTTGTTGTTTTTTTCCCATTCATGCTTTAAAATAGCTTGAATGTAACTCTACACTCATGCCTCATTTAGTGTATGTGGTTCTATGAACATGCAAATTAGCCCCGCCTCCACTCACTCACACCAGCTTAGAGATCCACTCGTTGATGATCACACATTGACCTGATTGGTTACAAGGTAGTTCGTGATGTCAGAAACACCAGCGATTTCAAACCATGTTTGTCTTTGGTTCACCGCAAATATTCAGCAATGGTGTCGACTCATGAATTTGCACATGGTTTGTCTTAAAGCATATTAAAAACACCACAGACATATAAACTAATTTATAAGCTTGATTTTCTTTAATAATTTAATTTAATAATCTTTTGTCATCTTTAAAGAAGTACAATTATTTTGATATACTGACTAACAAACTAAAGCACAAGCATACACTTTAACCATATTCAATAGAACAATAGCATTTATTTTTAAATGACATATTTAGAAGTGAAGAAGTATAAAGTCTTACTTAAGTGAAGTTTATAAACTTTTTGGAAATATGCTGAGTGTACTTCTGAGTGTATCACTACTGTTTATAGGGGTGATGAACCGAGAAATCAATTTTTTCTTGAGCTTTTGGCATCTAAGAGGTCATCATATTATAAGAACATCCTGTAAGTTTCAGAACTGAAAACGTCATTGTTAGTCCAATAAAAGCTTTTATTGACACCAGGCTCAGCAAACGACTCGTTTTTCAAAGTGGGGAACTATGACGACAAAGAGGATAAAACACCACCCCCGCAGAAGAAGATCTAACGACCGGTTTAGCCCCGCCCACCAATTCGCACATTACACGCATAGCTAAATAACAAAGATGCCTGGCGAATCATTCCGGTTGCCATTTTACAACATTGGACGTTTTCAAAACAATTTCCCCCACGTACACCAAAGAGGTGAGTTGAAAAACTCATTATAATATGCAAAACTGTTCTCCACTCACAGCATTGGGAGTTTACTTACAAGTCTTCAGTGCGAGATGCCCATAAAAACCGAACATTTTTCAGCTAGGCTCAAAACTAGCGTACAAAATAGCCTATTACTTATTCATTTTTAAGTTTTTGAATGCAAAAACCAAGCAAACGTCATAAGTTGACCTCAGACAACAATATAACAAGATTTAAAAAGCCAGTTCATGACCCCTTTAATTTGGAAAAGCTCAAAGGTCAGAAAGCAGGATTCCCTCAGCCAAAGAGCTTATCTAAGAAGTCAGGTAGAGAAGTTGTGGTATGAACAAAATCTTTTCTCAATAAATTGCCACAAGGATGAAAACATCATGTGGGCCAAAAAAAGCCTTTTTAACTGAGTAGCCCTGGATACTGAACATTAATCCATATCCTGTAGAGGGCAGTCATTCATAGAGTATGTGCAATTGAAGGCTCTAGTAATGGGACACCACCAATGGCTCAGTACCAGACCAGGAGGTTAATATTTTATTCCATTACATATGAATTGTGATCCAATCTGATTACTATTGGCATCTCTTGAGAGGCTTTGTTTAATATGATATGGCTCATCCTCATCTATCGAATCAGGCTGCCAAGACTAGACTTTTATTGGCTGTGCTTTACTGAGAGGTGAATGCTCCAAAGGATATCCCACTGATACAGTTACACTATTACAGCCATCGACTAACGGGCAGTGAACGTTAATCACGATATCTGTGTAATGGTCATTTCAAAGGTACTTAAACCTGCAACGCATTTTCATCTTTCTGGAGCTTGACAACCACTTCCTCATTCACTTTTGTTGCACGGTAAAGTGCAGCATGAACATTCTACTTCGTATTTCATGGTACAGTGAATAAATTATGATTTTCTGAATTAATTTTAAAGTGTCTTTACAGAGTCAAACGGCTGCAACTCCAGTCCGATGCGAATGTGTCCACATGTGCGATGATGTTTCACACTATAGCCTCTGTGCCAAATTCTCTGCCGTCCCTCGGGTGACACATTCAAACATGCTAGAGGGCAGAGGAGGGCATGCTGAAAACCGTCTTTGTGTGGACAGGTTTGTGTTGCCCCCTCAGCGTCTGGAATCTCTTTTGTTAGTCTGTGTGAGTGTGTATGAGCTCAATAAGGAATAAGGAACAATTCTCCCACAACAAACACACTGCTTTTACTGGCCATTTGCTTCTCCCTAGATTATAGTATAAAACTAAAAGCCCCAAAGTGCAGTTCACACCCCAGTGTTCTCGTCTACAGAGCTCTTTCTTCTTTCAGCGTGAGGTGTACAGTAAATGACTGATGCTTTAACTTGAACCACACTCACCCTCAAAACCCAGCCAGTTTCAACACACAATATGAATTATTGTGAGAAATCGAAGTCTGATCTGCTGTAAGCTTTCGGAACTCAAACCGCAACCTGTGTTGAACGAGTGTCAGGGAGTTTTCAGGGTACACGGTGCTCTAGGGTTTGTGTGGAGAAAATGAGTTCAACCCAAAACCAGGCTCTGTGGGAACTGCCGTATACCCAATGTATACCCAACTCTGCTCTACTGTAAATAGACCCTGATATGATCACAGTGAAGTTCTTCATTCTTAGCTCGGGGTTAAAAAAAATAAATAAATCACCAACAGCAACAAAACACCTTTGCTTTAGCCTGAAATAGTTCCACATGACATCACATGCATTCGTTGTTTGGAATAATTCGGTTTTTACATGTTTTTGAAAGAAGTGTCTTCTGTTCACTAAGGCTGCATTTATTAAATACAGTACAAACAGCAATACTGTGTGATTATTACAATTAAAAATAACTGTTATTACTATTATCCATGTTGAAAACTGTTCTTGCTGCTTGATATTATTGTGGAAAACATAAAACATTTTTTCAGGATTCTTTGATAAACAGTACGTTCAAAAGAATAGCATTTATTTAAAAATCTTTTGTACAGTAGTATTCTAAATGTATTTTTGTCACTTTGAAAGAATTTAATAATCCTTGGTGAAATTAAGTATTAATTTAGTTTCTTTTACCGTAGTTAGTTACCTCCAAAACTTTTAAAAGGCAGTGAATCATGGTTTCCACAAAATATTAAGCAGCGCAACAGTTTTCAACATCAAAACTAATAAGGATTGTTTCCTGAGCAACACATCGGCATATTGCTTGCAATAATTTCTGAAGGATCACGTGACACTGAAGACTGGAGTAAAAACTCAGGAAAACATTACATTTCAAATATTTAAATAGGAAACAGTTTATTTTAAATTGTATATAAATAAATGTGTATGTACAATTACAATTAACTAGTTGCTTATTATCATATTCTACATCCCTTAATCCACCCAATAGCTAAACTTAACAACTAACTTACAAACTATTAATAAACAGTAATTAGGAATTTATTGTGGAAAAATTTGTAGTTAAAGTTACAATAGGCAGGACTTTTGCAGTAAAATATCCAAAAACCACTAGGCCAATGTTATACATTTTGTTTAGTTGATTGCTTACAATATCTCAAATGTTTCCAACTATTTGAAAACCATGAGAAAATTGCGATTTTTAACCAAGGAAACGGGGCGTTTGAGCAGGGGCGAGGAGTCGCCAGTCAATGACGTCATATCCGCGCTACCATAGATATCTATATAAAGGCTAGATGTCTCACAGCGGAGTATTTATCGTGATGACCGGCGGCCATCTCGTCACAGACAGGCTTTCTGGCGGGCTCTGTGGTATCTGATGTAAGAAATACTCTTATCTCGTTGAAATCTTGACGGATTTACAAACGGTTTGGTTTCTTACAAACGTTATTATTAACGTGGCAATAATTCTGGATGATTATTTATTTATACACCTATTATTCATAAGTATGAAGTATCATAACCACATCTCTGCCGTTTATAACAAACCAGACCGTTTGAAAATCGGTAGAAAATTGAGCAAGTTACGGTGATTTAAAAAGTACATGCACCATTAAAACAATGTTACCAGTGAGCGAGCTGCCTGTGACAAGATGGCCGCCAGGTGCTGACGTCGATCTCCATTGGCCAGCAGCATGGACGAGATATCTAGCCTTTATATAGATATCTATGCGCGTTACCCCCGGTTTCTGCCAGGTTTGACGTCGTACTGCAATAGTAACCATGGCGGCAGATGTGGACAACTAGGTCGGTTATTCCCGTTATGCGTGCTCAACAGCGTGAGCATCCCTAGCAGGGTGTTGTTCAAACATTATGGACCATGGCAAGCAGACTTTGAGACAAAAAGAGGACTAAAACGTAGATTAACATCTTTGGAGATGCAGAGAGCTCCACATCCGCGAATAACTTTGACTTGACAGAAATGCAAGTGCTGCATTTTACTTGAGCAAATCAAAGTATATAAAACTAATCAATGTTATAGTTCAACATGATGAAAAGTTAGAATATGATCTGTAGTTTATTCTCTAATGTTAATCTAGCTTAGTCTCATACAGCCAACAAACAACCTAATAACATTTAACACACACACAAATGCCGTTTAGTGTGATAGTGAAACTGTTAGTACAAGTAAAGCAGCGCTGCATTACCTTAAGTTTAATTCCTCTAATAAACTGACCTGTGTAAGAAAATTCAGCGTGTAGTTCGCTAAAATTAAGTGTCCTTATCCTTTTATACCCGTGGGACTCGCGTTGTGTGTGGCGCTGGTATACGTCTAACAATCGCGCCCTGCTTCATACTACATGTTAAAAACATCAATGTATTCACTCATCCATAAAAGATCCATCAGCTTGACGACAAGATCCAATGCGGAATATACATCATTAATATACGTCTTTGTTATGGTAAGAGTTTAGCGACCCCTGGTGGCGAAAAAAAAAAAAAAACTTCCATATTGTACCTTTAATAGTGATAATTGGACCCTAATCTAAAGTGCACAGAAACTTCCCTCAAAAAAATTAAAAATGTAATTATTCCAAACGTTGAACGGTAGTGACCGGGGTCTTTAGCCTGAGACATTCAGTGAAATAACTTTTGCATACAAAAAATCAAGTTAAATCTTTATAATATCACCATCTCCAATTTGATTGGCTGATTGCACCGATTTGATACAATGAGCTGTGCCAAACTCTGCTCCATATTCTTTTCTCGAGTATTTTCCACTCTCTCTCTTTGACCTAATCTTTCCTCTTTCTTTTTTTTTTCCGTCTCTGTGTGTGTTATTTTGGCTAAAGTCTCTCGTGCGCAGCTGGCCCTCCTGTTGTTTTGTGTTGGATAATGTTGTTTGGCAGCGGTTGGGAGGACGCCCATTCCCTTGATTCCCCTCAACATTACACAGCAGGGCCAAATTCCTGCACAACACAGCACTGACTCTCTCTTTCTATCTCTCACTCTCAGACAGAGGAGGGAGGGAGAGAGGGAATGAATAAGGAATTGGACTTGGTATGCTGCACAAGTGTAAAATAAAGTCATGAATGCCCATCTTTCATCTGACTGACAGAAACTATTGTGAACAGAAAACTAAACTACTTTGCAAACCGTGATAGTATTATAACAACTCAGATGATCCATGAACTTATATGAAAACTATTTGAAATGTAATTCCCTAATATACACATATGTGTTTCATTCAGTCTATTCTAAATGGCTGGTAATTTTATTTGAAATCCAGTATAAAAACCAAACACATCCAATATATTTAACACAAAACATCTGGGTAATACATCAATCCATTACAGAGATCACTAGTGACCAGTCATGTCTGGCATTAGCTTTACAGTTTTTCCAACGGTGATACCAATATCTAGAGAGCATGGGAATAGACAAATATATAAGCCAAGTTTGGATATTTTGAGATTATCTGCATTTATTTCCACATTAAATAAAGCAGTTTAATAGGTTTCTGAGGCTTAATGTGTTTCAATAGTTTTTGCTATGATATTGAAACTAGTACAGAGAATGGTGAAACGTTACTGGCATACCAACTACTAAAATGTTGGTATGATAACACTAGAACACAATATCTAGCAATAAAAATGGTTCTTTTAAACAAGAGTCAAAAGATTTCAAATCATTTTGAAAAAAAAAAAAAAAAAACATCTTTTATCTAATATTCAGTCCCTCCAGAAAAACGCGATTATGCGATCGCTGAATTCAATGCAAAATCAGCCAAAGTCCGCATATTTATGCGGGGGCCGCATTTTTTCAAATACACCGCACTTTCGCCGCATAAATTGCCGATTTCCGTGCAAAATATGCGGGGTTTGCATAATTTCATAATCCTCGCATTTTCGTTGCAAAAAAGTCACATTTATCTTTGCAGAAAGTTGAAAAATGTTGCGTTTGCTTCACACAAGAGCAGCCATTTCCCCCTGTTTCCATGGGAACGTTATGAAGTGACACAATTACGCGACGCCAGACAGACTCACGGAGGCGATTGACATCTCACAAATCGAACTCGTATAACTGTCTGTCACACGTTCTACTGTCACATCGTTACTTAATAAACAACATAAGATAAAAGAAGTAGCATCAAACAGAAATTACCCGCACACATGGGTTGTTCGAGGCGCACATATAACACTGCAGAGAGTTCAACAGGGAGCGCGCAGCCCTTAAAGGGGCCACACCTTATTTACACTCGTTACAGTCTGAAATAAAACAAGATGAGAAATTAAATATTCCCAGCACTTTCTATGATGTAGTATGCTTGCTTATCAAAGGAAGTAATAAGAAATGACTCTTACATTAGCCTAGTGAGAACAGGATGTTGGGGGAATCACTTTTTTTCTCTTTTTCATCAAACCGCAATTTTTGCAAGTTCCCTCAATTTTTGCAAATTCCTGCAATTTCATCGCATAAAATTGCATAAATATAAATATATATTCCATCGCATTTTTTAAGAAAACGGGCCATGTAATCAATCAATTTTTGCCCGCAACAATCACAAAAAAACTCCGCGTTTTTCTGGAAGGACTGAATACTATTATGGTAAATGTTATATATAAATCGCAAATTTTTTCACCAATTTTTGGAAATTACCACCACAAAATCAGTCATTTTGATCGCAAAAATCACAAAAAAAAAAATCGTGAAATCCTGGAGGGACTGAATATTAAATGTTTTAAGTGGATAGTTCATCCAAAAATGAAAATGGCATCATCATTTACTATTGGTCACTCTTAATGTCCGTCTGTGGAATTTGCAAATATTTAACCAATGAAAGTGTTAAAATAGCTTGTGGCTTAACCCCGTAACCACATTGGATCCTCAAACTGTCGGTGAAGACTCATAATTCCACCGTCGTCTTTCGTGAATGAAGTACCACACATTTTGAACCATCACTGCTTGTTTGCAAAGCAACAATTACAATTCGATTCAGGGGTTATGATGTGAAAAAAATAATTACACACACATACATATATATTAGGGCTGTCAAATGATTATTCGTGATTAATCACATCCAAAATAAAAGTATTTGTTTACATTAAATGTGGGTGCACTGTGAATAATTATTTTATTTATATATAAATACACACACGTGCTTGTTTAATAAATATTTCATGTATATACTGTATATAGATTTATATATAATTTATATTATATATAAATAATATTTTTTTCATAAATATACATGGATGTGTGTGTATTTATATATATATATACAAAATAATTATGTAATGTAAACACAAACTTTTCTTTTGGATGTGATTAATCGTGATTAATCATTTGACAGCCCAAATATACTGTATATATATATATATATATATATATATATATATATATATATATATATTGGGGTTTTTTGGGGTGGGTGTATACTTACATATACATATGTATGTCTCATACATCTATTATTTAAACACAAACTTTTGTTAGATCCAAATTAATCACGATTATGGGATACAGTATTCCACATACTTTGTACTGCTGTATAATCCTGCATACTGCACACAATATACATAATACACATTGCAAAAAAAAAAAAAAAAAAAGTACAAGTATGGTATTACAACACTACACTGGACCTGTACATCTGTAATCATCAGGTGCAGAAATATAGCGGAGGTTGGGGACAGCTGCCAAACTTTTGTAAAACAGGAGAGCCAAAAGCACATTGTTTTTGGGAACCCAGAGCTCTCTTATTTACGAGCGTTCTCCATATCTTCTGCAGTCAGGCAGCACAAGTGTAATAAAGCAGCGGAGACACTAGAGTTGGTGTCTGGAGTGCATCCAAACCGAGTCTGGCCCCTGCGCGCAAGGTGGGGATTTACTGGTCCTCCAAGAATCATGCAAAATTCTATTTGCTTGTGCTTCTGCTCCAATCCCTGTCCTCATGAACAACACCCAAAACATTGGCAAGAAAACAAAATGAAATGAAAAATATCTGGCATGTATTTTTATAGAAAAGAAAAAACCAATATTTGAACAGATGTTGACTTTTTTTTTATTTTTACTGCATATTTTTCAACTGTAGCAAAGTCTTAAAGCACAACACAATGGGGATCATTTCCTACGAATGATCTGTGACGGCTGATATGTTTATTTGCATTGTTTTAAAGTGCCGCTTTTTCTTAAATGTTTCTTATTTTGTTTTGAAGGTCTCATATAATAGGTTTACATGGTTTAATTTTCTCATAATATATATTGCATCTTTTCTCACAGTGTAAGACTAACATGACACCTTCATAATCATGACATGACATATGTTATGAATATGAAAGAAGTTTTATGCATGTATGCAACAACTGTCATTAAGTGTCATTCGCTCAGTTATGACATTTTAATGCGAATATGACATTGTTTGAGATGTTTCTGTTGTGACACCTCGACATAAACCAATACATCATAACCTGTCAGTGTCTTTGTCATGACAACATGACATTACTAAGACAGCACAACCTGTCATAAATATGACATAGCAGATTAATTATCAAACTTAACAAACCACCTAGCTTTATGGGTTAACATTACATTACACAGTCAGGTGGTCGGTTTTGACATTGGCTGTCATGAGGCCAATATAACATTTTTACGACAAATTCAATTAGTTCCACTGTATTTGAGGTCATGACACAGTTATAATGGCCTCATGACAGTCAATGTCAAAGCCAACCACATGACAGTTTAACTTCATTTTATGTCAAGCTGTCATGACAAAGACACTGACAGGTTATCATGTTATGGTTTATGTCAAGATGTCATAACAAAGACATCTTAAACAATGTCTTATTTGCATTTTAAAATGTTATAATTGAGCGAATGACATTTAATGAAAGTTGTCATAAACATGCATAAACCTTACTTCATATTCATAACATATGTCATGTCATGGTTATGAAGGTGTCATGTTAGTCTTATGCACACCCCTTCAAGTAAAGTGTACCCCGTTTCCTTATGGAACTTGGAAATTGGTTTAACATCGGATTCTTAACTTTCATAATCATCTTTTGGGTCTGAAGAGTTTTCAGAGTGCATAATTTGTGGTTGGTTAGGACTAGGGCTGTCGCGGTTATGGAATTTCCCTTGCGGTAATGTTGAGTGGCTCAATAGCGCGATATGCGGTATTACCGCCATTTATTTAAATAATTATATGTTTTTGTTGCTATATAAATAATGTTTACGATGTGGAAAAAAACGAGGACATTTTCAGTAACCAATGTAACCGAAACTAAACAGCGTCTACAGTATGCGCATTGAAAGACTTTCACTCAGCGCGCATATTGTTATGACAACGGACTTTGAGCGAGTCATTGAACCGTTCATTCAACGAACACGTTTAAAAAAGCTGATTCAACAAGATGTTATTTATTTTTAACTTTGAGATTCAACTTTTCAAGGCTCAGCTGAGCAGCAATGCGTCGCATAGGCAACGCTGAAGCTGATGCTTCACTTATTAGAGACCCATTGATTCAATGCGTGACTCACTGATTTTATTTCGGCTTCCTTGTGTTGTGGGATGCTGACCAGAGCTGCTGCTGACGCGGATTTATGGGAAAATACCCGTGAAGAGAACGTTAAAATGATGATGCGACAAATTTTTCGCTTCCCTTTGACACGACAAGCTTTTCACGACTTTAAAGACAGACGCAGGTAATTGCACGCGCAGCGCGTGACGCGCTCTGCCGATCTCTTTCATTCACTGTCTGTGTGAAGCCTGTAGGCTACACATCACCATGATAAACAGTCTTGTTATCGTTATGAACTTGTTTAACATTCAATACACATGCATTAAGTTCAAAACAAGAAGGGTAACGTTATAGCCTTATAAAAAAAAAAAAAAAAAAAAAAACGTGAATATCGCGGTTGCTGCGGTTACGTGCTATCCTCTGCGGTTGACTTGTCAGAAGCGCGGTACTACAATATTGCGGTTACCGCGACAGCCCTAGTTAGGACAAAATATTTGATTTGAATTCTGATTAACATTTTTATTTATAAAGAGTTCTGATGCAAAAGTCTCGAAGCACCATCTGAAATTTTCTTCAAGAATGATCATTTTTGTTAAGCTTGTATATTTAAGTTTAGTTATTTCACTTAAATGACAATGAAAATTACATATTAATTGTCATTTAAGTGAAATAAATGAACTTTAATACACAAGCTTAATAAAAATGATCATTCAAGAAAAAAAATTAAAATAACACCTTTGCATCTGAACTCTTCATATTACTTTATAATTATGAATTACATTTTAAATTAAACAAAATTAGCGTTTTATGTCACATCTGGAGATAGTTTTTCAATAAACCTGTTTACAACCAGCTTTGTGTGGGTGGTTATAGTGTCCTGTTAACTGAAATTTCTGAATTTGTTGCATTCTATAATGAAACGCAGTGTTTGCACGGAAAAAACAAAACAAAACAAAAATGACAAAACAGTTTAGTAAAAATGGTGCAATATGTGAATTCTCCCTCAGCTCAACACCTTACACATATCGTTTAAGGATGAGAGGAATGATGGAAAGTGAGTAAAATATATTCTGGGCTGTACAGCTTTAAAGCAAAAGTCAACAAACAAACACAAACATTGTGTCATTCTTTCAAACATATTTTAAAGGCTGTAAGAGAGCTGATCTCATAAAGCTGTTTATACACAGCTAAAACTGGACGATATCCAACCATTCCACCCAGATTGTCTGCACGTGGAGTGCAGATCCCCATCCACACACATGCCTGTGGCTTCTTCTGCATACATACATTACACAAATAAACATCCTAATTACTGTGAGGAAACATCTAGTCCTATGTAATGATAAGAAGCAAAAGAGGAAGAAAACATCCTAGTTTGTCTTGTTAGGTGACATGATGTAGAAACCCACATTTCTCTGAGGTATTTCTGTGGTTGTTTGTTCATATGTCAGCAGACTAAGATAATAAAAAATAAAAAAAATAAAAAACTCCCACAGGCAGATGAGCCCGAATGCTTGATTCAAAACTTGATTTCACTCATTGCATTCTGAAAAGTGTTAGCCAGGATGTAAGTTACAATCTGACATTTAAAGTAATAGATCACCAAACAATTAATACTGTCATCATTTTCTAACTCTCAGTTCAATCTAAACCAGAGATAAAACAAAACATTTGCCTTCTTTCTTCTGTAGACCACACAAAATGAGTTAACATATAAACATAAATTAAATAAATAAATAAAGATTTAACAGTTTTGTTCCTATTAGGGCTGCACAATTAATCAAATTTGTAATCGCGATTACAATTATGGATGCCACAATTAGGTAATCGTTCAAAGCCACAATTATAAAAATTCCACTTACATTATTCTGTGTGCTTAAAATGTGTTTTTTTACAGCTTATCTTAAGGGTTTTTTCCCCATTGTTTTAATTGTAGTTAGTGTAACATTATAATTATAATAGCATTAAAGCAACACTATCTAACATTGTTTACTTAAAATAATGTTTCCAAAATCTTATCAGTGGTTCATCAAGTCGTAACAGGGTGAAAGGCACTTCTGCCGTCGCCTGACGGGGTCTGTATCACTTTTACTGCCACTATGTAACTTCGGGGTTCGGGTAGGAACCCGACCACAAAAAGAACTACAAAATTCGACTGCTTTACATCAAGCACTATAATAGTCATTATTTCGTTTTTCTTTGTTTCTGATGTCGCAATACATCATCCTTTCATGAAATCATGTAACATACTCTACCTTGTCTGTGGACATCGTTCATTCTAAAGCCGGTGCTGGATAAACAGCAAGCGTGCATGCGACGGTAGGCTAAATTATTTACGACAGCGGCAATGGACAATTTCGTTTCCAACCAGTAGGGCGACCAAAGAGGAAAAGTTACTTGGTGTTACTTTAAACCATAGAAAGGAATTGAAAGTTTTTATTTTGATAACAATTTGCATGCAGTCACTTCGAACAATGGCATAAAGCTGTTCAAAACACCATTCAATGTACAGTAAATTGTGATAATCGTAATTAAATAATCGCAACTATAATTTCAAGGCAATAATCGACAATTATGATTTTTGTCATAATCGTGCAGCCCTAGTTCCTATAGTGTGTGGAGTGCCACGATGTGACCAAGACAGCACGCCACACACTAACAGATTCCATTCACAAGCAACCAGAGTCCTGACTAGTGACGTAACTTGCAAATTCTTAATCACTGTCCATCATTTTGCGACAAATTGTTGATAGAGAAAATGTTCGCACAATATTTTAAACCATAAAGGCAAGCCAGTAGATATCACACAAGCATTGTGTAAACTTTGTTCAAGGGTTATGGTGATGAAGAAGTCTCAAACCCTACTTACTAAAGAAAGTAAAAACTTTAGAGTAAACAAACATGGCGGAGGACAGACAAGAAGAAATAGCAATAATTGGACTGACCGCTTTATAGAGAAAATGCGGGAAAACAGAAAAGTCGTGTTATGGTAGCCTAGAAATCTAGACGCACCCTAGTGGCAGCAAAAATTATTTTGCAGCCAGTGTGGTCTAGCAACTCTTCATAGACATTTTAGCTGGAAAAACCAAACTCTGGTCAAGCCAATCACATCGTGTATAGAGTTGGCGGGCGGGCTTAACATAATGACGACAGAGTTGCGACGGTTCACTGCTACTTGAAAACAAAGAATAGCTGCTGCTGCTGGCGAACAGCGGTCTTCGATTCGGCTTTGACCGCTACTCTGGATAATTTGAACTTAAGCTTTTCTTTGAAAATAGAACAAAGAACGGCACTTTAGTCATTTTTTTTTTTTTTTTAAGATGTGTTCTGAGTTTTGCCGACTGGATACGGTACAAGTTTAATATCAACTTGCTCCGCTGGTGGGATATCGCATAGGACTCAGTCGTTAGCTTCTTCATTGCTCTGATTGGTTGTAGCGCTATCCAATTGCGTGCACAGAGAGTTTAAAAGACAACCGTTTATCACGCCCCTCGGATTGAGCCTACATCATCTTGCTGTAGGTCTGGCATGCCAGGCTAGCGTTATGGTTCTGTCTTGCTTGCTTTCTGATTGGGAACCGTTTAGTTCAATGTGAGGATATACACGTAGAGCACATGCGAGAGTGTCCTCGGGTTTGTTCCCTCCACACAACAGGAGTTCTGATTGTAAATATTCAACACGTGAAGATCAGTGCAGCCCAGACGTTCTTCAGAGCAGATTCAATCACTCTTAACACAACTCACACCACAGGAAAATCTAACAAGATAATCAGGTATGGGCCCAACATTTTTTAAATGGTGACCACGATTGGGCCCAAAACTTTTAAAATGACGGCCGCGAGACGACAAGCAGCTGTACGGGTCCAGTGGACAATGGAGATGGAGGAATGGCTGGTGGAAATGTGGAAACAACACGACTGCCTTTATAATCTCTCATCATATAATGTCTACACCAAGTTGCCGTGACACAATATCCATTTTGTTTACATCTGTTTCCCTGTGAGATCCCTTGAGGTACTAAATCTGGCATGATTATCTTAAGATTATGTTGTAGTGTGTCATGGTTTTCAAATTTTGCAGTGTGTGTAGGTTTGAGATTTAACTCTCCTTGTGTGCGTGATGTAACCAGATTTCACCATCCATTAAGATTTAAAAACTCTTGTAGTCTGAGCCCAGCTTTAAGATACAAATCACTATAATAAAGAAAGGCATTGAAGTTTATAGAAACCAGAATATAATAGAGACTCGTTTGGGTTCTTTTGACATGGGCCAGAAATCATCTAAAAACAAGCTAGCAATGTTATAGCTAGCTCACTCTGAAGTATGAAGAGTATTATTGCCCTTTAGCAGAGTAATACAAGCTGCCAAATTAAGGCGTGTGTTACACATGCGGGTAGCATTTCCTTAACACTACAATAAATCTGTGTGTGTGTGTGTCTGTGTGAGTGAAAGTCTCAAGTTTCAACCCCCCGTCCCCTTACAGAACTCTCTGGAATGCACCATTTAGGAATGGTTACGAGAAATTTCTGCTGCTAAATTTCCTGCAGGAAAAGCTCTTTACAAAATATTTAACTGAAAGGCAGATCAATTCACTCCAGCTGTTCTGGGGAACATCCCTACACTTCCGTCAGCTGTAAGTGGACATCAACATATCTTTAGCTCTGCCTGTAAATGGGCTGTAATTGGTGCCTTAACTACTAAAGACAATTTAGCATGTAGGAATTACTTGAATTGTGAATTAGTTTCCTATTTGGGCATACAGAACTTGACTGTAATCAAATCCCAAATGCCTATTTTCTTCTATATACCTACATAATAAAAATGTTAAGGGCACAAATGATGATCATTGAAACATTTAGTTGCCATCCTTTTATACAGAAAAATCTTGAAGGTTAAAAGAGTCCTAAAGCTGGAATGCCATATTGTCCAATCAGCTACTATTATAACTGTTAATATATCTCTATTACAGTCAAGTTCTTTGAGACCATGCAGGACTACATACTGACCTCATACTAAAGGGTTTCTATGTCAGGGAGACATGTTGAAGTGAGTGTGTGTGCAGTAACAATTACAAATACGTGCGGCAGATGAAAGCCAGAGTGTTTTCCTGTTGTCATAATGGGTGCGTATCAGACGTGATTTGGATATGAATGAGGGGAAATCTGACAAACACTGCAGAGATGTGAGAGAGATTGTGCTTGCTTTGACCAAAGCAAGTCAAAGACATGGATAAACTACTAAAAAAAAAAAGACATATTCTCACAATCTACAAAAAAAAACCATGGACATTAACATCTTGTTTTCCTGACATGTATATGAACCTGATTTCAATACTGTAGAAATACATAAAGCAAAGCCTGTGAACCCTTTATCTGATACAATATTACAAATAAAATCTAGGTAGATCCAAATCCAGTTGATCACTTAGATCGATGTTATACTTCATCATATCGCCCAGCCCTACAACTTAGTAAAGTACTAAGGCTTTATAGACATACAATTATGACTTTCTGCTTGGAAAGAGCAATACAAATAAATTCAACATGACTTGACGCTTGGGCATATTTAATTGATGAGTTGTCAATACAATCTATAACCTAGGGTATAATTTTACCCCAAAAATCAATATATCTGACACAAAATAGTAACTGCCGATCCACGTTCACGTTCTGGGAATTGGTATTTGGGAATGGGCATTTGGTAGTCTGTAAAAAAAGACAGCTCAGATTTCTTGTTGAATCTATTTGTACAGTCATTCACACAGCTCTATACCATTTTAGATGCGTTTTGTGTGTTTTTCACAGTATTCAAGCTGAACACCAACTCCCGCCTCCTGTGACATCATGTGCATCTATACTGGATCCCTACTCTTGTAAACCTCACGGCTACTGATAATTATTTTGCTGCTTTTCTGCTGAAAAAAAAAAAAAAAACTATGTATGATTTCTAACTCCACAAACCTTCATGGCACTCTTCTTAAGTAACCAAACACCAGCCCACAGCTGATAAACCGCCAAAGAGCATGCTGCACTGCCAGCTGGGAGTTTTCCTGCCCCGGGAGCGTGCATTAAAGATTCCCAGCAATTCACATGGTGCAAGGTCAGACAAAGGCCACTTAAGATAACACCTCACTCTCATGACAGACACATACAGAACTGAAGATCTGAGAATTACGAGTGAACCCACGGTATACGCAATGTACGATTTTGAGCTGTCCCAGACGAAAGATGACCAACTGTAGTATTCTGTGGTCGTGGCTCCTATACGGTGGTCCTACGTAGTACAGTGAGAGAGGTTCAAAGACAGCTGATGCGACCAAAGATAGGCTGCGATAAAAAGTTTCAAAAATGTAACATGATCTTCTCACAGTGTGTTTGCTGCTACGAGTCGACCTACGTCTACTGACTAGCCAATAAAAATGCAACATGAAATGGCATATCGATCAACGTGACATGATGCTATTAAACTACTTACTTCAAGCTCCATTTGTAAAATTGGCCTCTTTCACTCCATATTCTCCTCTTTCGCTTTCTCCTTTTCTTCAGTGCGCATAAAAACCCCAATTGCCAAAGTGCCATTCATCTTACTCTTAGGGATGTCCCGATACCACTTTTTCACTTCCGATACCGATACCGATGCCGCACCTTTGGCTTTTGCCGATACCGATATTAGTCCGATATTTTTTTTTTCGGGGTCCGACGTGCCGTATACGGCCCACAGGGTGGTTTATAGGTTTAACTTTGTGAAAGACAAAACAAAACAAACACAAAAGTAAACATAATACATATCTTTGGAAAGCTGAGAAACTCGTGATTCGAACGACGTAAACCATTTTAAGATACAATCAACACAGCGGGCACAATCTGTCTCTTTGTCAGACCACCAACAGCCAAAACAAACCAACACAAACTGGAAGAAACTCACCAATTAGCCATCTGTTAGTCCACATTCCAACAAAAATGGTTTGGTTTCACTGTAAAGCGTCCATACAATCCAATTTGAAGAAGTTTTTAGTCCAAAACAATTGTATATATGAATAAACATCCATGGAATGTAAATAGTAGCATTTCGCGTTAGCCGACAGCGCTATCACAACTTCGACGCACATGCTACGTTCACACCGGACGCGAATAGGGCGTCAGGCGCGAATGATTTCAATGTTAAGTCAATGCAAGAAAAATTCCTGCGGCGCGAATGAGGCGTGGAGCGCGGCGCGGAAGACGCGAATACGCCTCATTCGCGCGTCAAGTTGGCGCGAATTGAGCGTTGTGCATTCACGCGTTTGACGCGAATTCGCGTCTGCCGCCCGAGTTGAAAAATCTGAACTTTGGCGTGAATTCGCGCCGCGTTAACCAATCAGGAGCCTAGCTGCTTGCTCACGTGGTGAAGTGTCTGGATGCTTCAATAAATTATTTTGTTAATATGACTAAATGCATGGTGGGATTATGCACAACAAAGCAAATGTTTCATCACTTAAAACATTATTTCTATATGGAGACATGTTCATTTTGTATTGAATGTTATTCATTCCATATCTAGAAATAGTATTATGTTGTAAAGACAGACATCCCAAGTCTCCCGGAAGTTCCGGGAGTCTCCCGCATATTGATAGCGTCTCCCTGATGCCCGCAAATTAGTTCAAATCTCCCGGAATCTAGAGCGAGACATACTGCGCGCATAACATACATAGCGCGCTATATCAACATATGTGCATACATTCGTGTCTGGACGTGAGAGAGAGAAAAAAATCACAGGACAGGTTAATAACTTTTGAAGGCTGGCTCTATTTATTATCAAAACAAAAATAAATGACAGCTAGATTAGATGGATGAGGGGCCGGGCGAGGGTGATCCTCGCTCAGATGCGGGACAACAGGTCATCAAACTGGGCGCGTGACAGGCGGAAGTACCGCTGACAGCGGCCGTCATCCAGCGCAGCTCCTGGAGCGAGCAAATGGTGAAACTCGCCAAACGGTTCGGCTCCGAAGGGTCCGGTGGACACAAATATACGGCGACGATGATCCCCACGCCGCTGTTCTGCTATCCAGAGTAAATACAGAGCGGTAACTCTCTTGATGAATGCTCGGTCGACATAAAAACAATGACCGCCAACGGATTTTGATTCTGACGCGCGTCA
Organism: Pimephales promelas; assembly: GCF_988280905.1. Classification (NCBI taxonomy): domain Eukaryota; kingdom Metazoa; phylum Chordata; class Actinopteri; order Cypriniformes; family Leuciscidae; genus Pimephales; species Pimephales promelas. Next base: position 13,260,048 of record NC_142790.1, on the reverse strand, counting down.
CGCGCGTAAATTTCGCTTCAAACTTTACGCGCGCCAGTTTCGCTCTCTCTTTGAGTGACAGTTTATCTATCCAGTTGCAATAGAGAATGAAATGACGCTATTTTCTGATAGCCAATGAATTTCTGAAAAGACTGAAATGCAGCTTTTGTGGAATCATCCGATTACATTAAGGCCGTTACATAGTCAACGCATCGGTACGCATACGCGTCCGCAAGGCTATGCATCGCTACGCTTTGGCCGCCATTATGCGTCGATGCGTAGCCAAATGTGTCGTCCTAGTTTTTGATACGCGACGCACTGATGCGCGCAATACTATGCGTATCGGTGGGGGCGACATTGCAAGAATTGTACATTAATTCAAATATATCATGTTAACAGAAGTAGAAGGTTTGAATACAATGGCGGGCGAGGAAGAAAAATTATACAAGCTTATACGCGTTCATCCGCATTTATACGACAGTTCATCACAATTAGTACACTCAAATAAAATTGCGTTGGAAAATGCCTGGAGAGAGGTTGCAATCGCGATGGGAAAGACGGGTGAAAATGGACTGGAAAAGTGCCCGTGACAAATTTACCAGCCTGGTTATATGAATTAATGGTTTATGGATATGAATTAATGAATTAAAATACCAAATTAGTTAAAATGTGTAATGGTTTTTACAAAGTTAAATAATACCAAATTATAAAAAAAATGTGTAATGGTTTTCACATAATACCAAATAAGTTAAAATGTGTAAAGTGTTAAATAATAATAAAAAACTCAAGCTTCAAATCAAACTTTTATCAATTTATTTGTCAGTGCCACCCAATCGTAGCACACTGTACTGGTGGGGAAACACGCCAGCATCTGATAAAAAGTAATCAGCCAGCTGCTCCCTGACAAGTGCCGCTCCCCGGGAGGGTCTGCTGCTGCCGACCGAAAACCGTGGTCCGTCGACCATGTTCTGGTCCCCCACAACGTGCTGCCTCCACTCTCCAGGCTGGACCTCTCCGGTGTCAGACTTCGCATCCACAAAGCCGGCGGGCATGTATCTGGCACGTTCAGTGGATGCCAGAAAGTTGTGGAGAGCCACGCACGCCTTCACGAGCTTCACCGCTTTTTCAGGTTTGCAGTGAAAAATCTACTACCCCCTGTTGCGTGACCGGTGTATTGCATTTTACGCATCGCCCGTGACGCTTGCGTCTGCTTTTACACTATGAAAGGGAGCGCGTCGCTCGCGTCACTCGCGTTGCTTGCTCGCGTAGCTCGCGTTGACTATGTAACGGCCCTAAGAATCCGTGCGCAAAAGCGAGAGTGATTCTCTGCGCGCGTGCGCTTAAACACAACAATCATCACGTGACAGGCTGCGCCGCTGCGCTTAAACACAACAATCATCACGTGACAACCTGCGCCGCTAAACTGGATATCGCTCATATTTTTTTCTCCCCTCCGATCTCCGATCTAGCGTTCTGGGCCGGTATCGGCGCGATACCGATGCCGTGGATCGGATCGGGACATCCCTACTTACTCTATTTATTTACCACTAGTGCATGCTGATGTTTTATTCTTCAATACTAACTTGCGTTGTAGCCTAATTCAGTATGTCATCATCATACAGTCTACATAAATTTTGTTCCCACCCAAGTTTATTAGATACAGTACATGTTGTACAGTGTGATTTATAATGATCTTATAAGATTGCAGAAACTGCACAGTCTGTAGCATGCATTAGAGAAAAGCCTTAAAAAAACAAATGCAGTGAATGTGGATCACAGACCAGTTAAACTCACCTCTGCTGCTATTGTCTTCATCCTGAAAGAGAGAGAAGATGAAAGAGGGTTAATACTCAGATATTTCAAGAACGTTCATGAAATCAAGAGCTGTGTGGGATCAAAGTTTTGTTGCCATATTTTTGCCAGACATAGGGATTAATGTGAATCACATGTTTGCTAACAGTAATCTGTAACTGTGCGTTCACACCGGACGCGAATAGCGTGTCAAATTCGCGTCTACCGCGTCTAGTTTGACGCTTGACAACTTTGTGTTAATTTGCGCGTCAAGAGTGAAACTGACGCGAAAGTTTGAGGCGAAATTTACGTGCGTCATAATCAAAACCCGTTGGCGGCCATTTTTTTGTTATTTGCCTGTATTTGCTCTGGAGAGCTAAAACAGCGGCGTGGGGATCATTGTTGCCGAATTTTGCCGCTTTTCCACTGCATAGTACGGTATGGTTCGGCGCAGTACGCTTCGACTCGGAGCGGAACAGTTCGGTTCCCTTTGCGTTTCCACTGCAGTAGTACCCCTTCAAAGTGTGTGGGACTGATCGTTATTTGCGCGCACCTCTACTGCCATGACATCATCTTAAAAGCGCCACATTTTCAAACCCACAACACAGGAACAATGGAGACTATCGAGGGGATGGTGTTCCTGATTCTCGGTATGTGGTTGTTTTTAACTGCTAGACGGAAAAATGTGTTTAAAATGAGGCTGATGGCAGCAAAACAAAAATACTGCTAAAAAAGTGTCTCGTGTCGCAAATCCAGTGACGCTAGTAGTGACGCTGGTAGTGACGATTCTGTCTGACCAATCAGTGATCTGCAGTGTTTCACGTCACATTTTAGTACCGGTACGGTACGCTTGGAACCTCAACAGACCAGGTACCATTTAAAGCGACCTGAAGCGAACCGTACTGTACCGTACCATGCAGTGGAAAAGCACCACAAGTGAGCCGTACCGAACCGAACCGTACCGTACTATGCAGTGGAAAAGCGCCTTTTGTGTCCACTGGACCCGAACCAGAGACGAACCGTTTGGCGAGTTTCACCATTTGCTCGCTCCAGGAGCTGCGCCTGGATGACTGCAAGTCCGCGCCCAGTTTGATGACCTGTTGTCCCCCATCAGAGCGAGGATCACCCTCGCCCTCATCCATCTAATTTGTCATTTATTTTTGTTTTGATGATAAATAGAGCCAGCCTCCAAAAGTTATTAACCTGTCCTGTGATTTTTTTCTCTCTCTCACATCCAGACAATGCACATGTATGTTGGTTGTCTTTATATATCATATAATATTTCATATAATCTAGATATGGAATAAATAACATTCAATACAAAATGAACATGTCTTGTACATTGAAATAAAGTTTTAAGTGACTTCACCACATGAGCAAGCAGCAGGCTCCTGATTGGTTAACGTGGCGCGGATTGATGCCAAAGTTCAGATTTTTCAATTTTCGCGTCAAACGCACGAGTGCACAAATAGCACTAACTAAATCATTCGCGCGTTAACGAGCTTAATGCGCCAGATACTCAATTCGCTTCATTCGTGTGCAGTGTTTTTTTTGTTCAATCTCAATAAATCATATGCACCGTCTCAGAACGAGCTGTTCTGAGATTCAGCTCTTTGTGACGTAGAAAGTGAGCAAGGGGTTTGATTGACAGTGTGGTTGTGTGGCATAGACCCCACCCTCGGTGATCTGTGTACACACCATCCTTCATTGTTTCAACGACAGCCGGTAATGTCTCTTGGAAACATAAATGTTCTGTCGTGGCTTAATCCTTTTGTTGTGGCTTAAAAGTTAATCCTCAAGTGTGGATCGTCGTCTACTGTTTGCGATCCACCATCACCTCCAGTAACAGTAAGTATATTTTATGATTTTTGAGCAAATAGTATTTTCAGTCGATGTCTATGGAAGCCAATTCAACAACAAAAGAGTCTAAAGTTGTTGTCGTCGTAGGATGTCTGTGTAGGCTATATAATTTAAACCTTGTTTGTATAGTGTGTAACCACACACTATACAAACACTATACCCTTTTTCTTCAAGATATTGTATTAAAAACTGCATAACTTATATGTTCTTGTTCTGTAAGTTAGCCATCTCCTCACATTTGCCACAGAAGCACCTGTATGACAAGCTAAACATGACGCTACAGGTCCCTCGCATAAATGTAATTTCGCTTGTGCGTAGCAAACTTTATCACAGTATGTGTATGTAGTTTAAAAAAATTGCACCAGCATTAGTGTTTGTGTGTGTCTGTGTGTGTGTGTTCCACATCCATAATTGCAAATGGGACGTGATTACAACTCAATAAGTACATAAATGCATCAAATAACCATACCGAGACGTACAGGTCCATTCTCATTTGTGTTTAGTCTGCCGGAGTTTCTTCGTCATCTGGGTCTGATCAGAGACTATTTATATATTCCGATTCAAACATACGCTGAATGGCATTCAAAACAGCAGTTTCTCTCACTCTCTCCGTACCGACTGCCATAGGTATCAAGTTACGCCCTCATCCAAAGGCAGGGCGGGGATATGCAGCTCATTTGCATTTAAGGTGGTATACACACGAAACAGCTCATTTTTAATCAGGGCCCAAAATGACATTTTCAAATGGTTATAATAAATTAACTATGGACACCCGAGACCAATATTACATCTTGTAGAAAGATACATAATTAGGTGCCATTTAATCTTTAAAAGCCCTAAAAAAACCCACAAAGCAGCACTAAGGTGTTGTGAGTCCTGTAGATGCCCCCCTCTTCCCCCCGCCTAAGATGCAAACGTCATAAATGATCCTATTAATGTATGCAGACGAGCACTAAAAGTAAGCATATACTGTAATCTTAAGCACACACTGTACTGGAGAGGGAGAAAAGAGACTCTGAAGCTGATTTACGCTTAGGAAACAAACTGACAAAACCGATCGACCCAATGATCTGGGTAACTTTACGCGTGTGTTTTCTGTGAACTGACCTTGAGAGAAGACTGCACGGCTGACTCCGGCGGGTACACGATGAAGTGACGGAGTGTAAAACCAAAGCCATGAGAGGTGCGGCGTAGGTGCAATGTTTTAGGCCCTGGCCATGAGAAGGGCTCCTCTTCAGCAGCCGGAGACAAAGCTGATGCCTCGCTGCGCTCACAACCATCCTTCTGTTTGGCCTGAGAAAGAGAACAAAATACTAATACTTAGTCATTCACATACTTTTATTCAATGGCAACACATGTTTTAATGAAACAATCCACATAGATGACATTATGGTAATGTTTTTGGCACCTATATCTCTACACTCAATTATTGCAGCTACCAGATCAGATATTTAACCATTCAATAACAAAAATATGATGATATATACATTTTAGCCAGTAGGATAAGAGTCACAAAAAACACCCTAAGGAGAACAAACCTTTGAGTAATATGACTTTTGAGTTTCAAAGCCTATAGTGGCCTTTGTGACAATGTCCCCATGTGACAACACTCATTCTGTTTTCCTCATTTATAAATGGTTCTGTCATTTATTTTGCCACATGTGCAGCATAATAAAGTTGACAATGCAAGCAAGTTTTAAAAGAGTTTGACCCAAAACTGACATGGCACTCTTTACTCATTACACAAAGCACTCTCTGTCCCAGTGCAGCAGCAAACACGTTTGCCTTTTTAACCTGGCACATCAGCACTCACACACAGACTCTTGGTGTTCCAACTGATTTTAATAGGCACTGAACTGTATTATGATCACGATATGCAGATAAACTAGTACTTATGAGCAGACCATGAGACCCAGGACACAATCTACCATTGAAGAAGTTCATCAAAGTTCATTGAAGCTGAAGCGGAACTACCGTCAACACAGAACTGCACAAATAATATGTTCTGAAAAACATTTAAATGCATTTATTTTGGCCTAATATCTGTATGCATTATCAAAGTCCCTTTAAAAGAAGTCATTTCACTTGGCGGCCATCTTTGAAATGCATCTCAGGCATGAAAGTGCATCTCTTTGAATGGGGAAACATCAAATTCTCCAACACTGTTCGCCAAGCTTATGATTAAATTTCATATTTGAAATCACCAATGAAATCTTATGACAAATGTCTCAAATTATGTTTCTAAACAGTCGAATCATGACAGAAAACAACATTTTCAGCTGGATCAAGCTAATGTGCACGTGCAGTGGAAGCGTCTGACTGTTTCTATAGGAACCGGAGCTTCTAACGGCGGCTGCAGTGACGCAATGATTTTACCAATCGCCGATTGGCTCTTATTTAGAAGGCGGGACTTCAAAATCATGAGGCCGTGTGTCCACCAAAGCGTTTTTAGCCAGCTGAAAAAGCTAGACGCTCTGCTGAAGATGCCGTGCTTTGGGCGTTTTGGCAGCGCAGCGTTTTTTACATTGAGACGTTTCGTTGCTATGATACGAAATATCAGCAGCAGTTTGAATGTTGACAGTTGGTCGGTGTGGTACTAGTCCCGCCCCTCCTCCACTGTGATTGGATGTCTGGGTAAAAAGTGACAGTGATGAGCCCTGCGTTTTATCCAAATTTGAACATTTTTCAACTCCCAACGACCAGTAAAAACGGCGGGTGCTCGGTGCTTCAGCATATAAAAAAAACGCTCAGCGCCTCGTTACGCTCATGGCGTTTAAAAAACGCGGCGCTCCCATTGAAAACAATTGAAAACATACGCTAGGCGCGTGGAAAAACGCTTTGGTGGACACACGGCTTAAGAGTGACCCATCTTTTGTTATTTTGTAGTCTTTGGCATTATGTATGTCATGCTAATTATATTACTGCATCATTAGCTTAGCAACATGCTGTGTTTTACATTAGGCATGTTGTTAGATGATTAAATTTTGCCTTTGAAAGCAGCTGTCTATTCAGGGCAGGTTCACACAGAACACATTTTTGCTGTTAAAAACATGAAGTACACAAACGTGATTGGGCTAGTTTTGGTCGTGATTGGGTGGGTTTTAAATATCAATCGGGCTATTCAAAAGCAATTGGTCTGGTTTTGTTACGCAACCCCAGACACATGTCAGTGCAATGGGAAAAAAATCCTGCAAGCTGAAGATACATTTTTTAAAAGCTTAACTTCTTTTAACTAGAGCACCGTGTGTTTAGAATGTCATGTGATACGCAAGATGCTGCAAAAGATACAAGCTCGATGGTTGATGATATACGTCACACATTTACTATGAAAATCGGAAAAGTAGTACAGTGGAATGGGAAAATGTGTGAACGTGTGATCTGTGTGATATTAGACAGCAAGGCAGCTCACTAGCTTTTGGAACAGAGTTTTTCGGTTTCCAAACAGTCATTCATTCGCTATCTGAAAACAATGGGTTTCTCTTAAGGGCAGGAGGTATTGCAACAGAGTATCCTGTGAGTGTTTATAAAGCATCGCTGACATGAATTTTACACATCTCAAATATCGAATGAAGGTCACACAGAAAATGCTGTGACTCAACCGAGACATTTCTTTCCATGTGACCAATGACCAACACATATGTACATGCACATCACGACAACACTAATGTCCTTCTGGCAGGGGGAGGTGGTAACTCACATTAGCATTTGGGCCGGTGACGTCAGTATCCTCGAAGGAAAAGTTTGACATTTAGGCTACATTATAAAGTAATGGCAGTAGAATCTCATTCCTCCACAGGGTGTGTGACTGTGGTAGGCTCTGACAACACCACATTGACTCCGGGTCACTCTGACTGCCAAACAGACCAGACTGTGGTCTAGCACTGCAGGAGATGGATGTATTATAAGGGAATGGATGTATTTTAGCTTGTGGTTGGGCTCAGGTACAGACAGCTGTGGATGTCTCTAGAGTCTGGGCTGGGCTTTTACACAACTGAGCCTGAACATGACTTCACCAGAGGGAATTAAATTACGTACATTTAGTGTTGGACAAAGTCCACTGCAAACTCTTACAAAGACATGAGGGAAGTTCGGAAAGGCATTCTAGCATACTACTAGTCCCATACCATTTCTGTGTAGTATGCAGGATGCATCCTGTGAATAGGATGGCACATTTTTTTTGATGATTTTTAAAGTCCCCGTGTGGAGAAAATGTTGTTTATGTGGTGTTTCATAATGTTCATAAGTCAACACCATTGCTGAGTATTTATAAAACTGCAGTTAATCAGCATGTTTCTGTTTCTGACGTCACAAACTACCTTTTACATCAATGTGTCGGCGGGATTTAGCATATCCTTAACAGCAGACTAGCAGAGGAGTCTCAAGAGATGCCAGGTTATTTAGCAATATAGACCTTATGCACCAGAGCAACGTGGGCACCGTCATCTTTAGAATATTGTCTTTTTGAACTTCAGTTTTTGCGGTCGCTCTGTATATTTCTATGGCATCGCTGTCGAGGAGTAATTAGCTGGTGAAGTGGATTTACTTATTGTAGAGTTAACAAAAGTTATCATGAGCATTGTAATGTTTATCATAAGCATTGTAAAGCAGATGTCTTAAAGCTACAATACCTAAGATTTAGATGCCGCTAGAGGGTGCTACATTCAAAACAACAACAACGGCTTTGCTTGATGACGACGTGGAGGAACGCGGAATGATGGGAACTGTTGTTTTCAACTCCACCGTGGATAAATCAGTCAGACAGGAATCGAAAATTAGTTGTCATGGATGAGGTAAAGTTTGATTTCTATAAATGTTGTGTTTAATGACATGCTTGTTTTTCATTAAACTGAAATAACCGCAAGAGAAGTCAGGTTTAAAAGTAAATTAGTTATCACAGATGTTACTGTACGAGTCACTGGACGAAGCTATGGTGGAGAGGGTTTGAAGGGGCAGGTCTCTTGCAAGGAGTTGACGTGGCCGGTCCTCCTTTTTGGTAACTTTATAAAAATAAAAAATCAATTTAATGTACATTTGACACATCTTTTCATGTCGTGTACACATTATTATCTATAAGTGTACACATACCGGCGGCGCCATTCGGCGTCTGTTCGCGGCGCCCAATAACGCCTCAGGACCGTGTTCAAAATCCATTTACGTAGTTTTGTATAAAATTTTAATTATTTTTGTCTCAAATCGTTGCAAATGGATCCTGACTTCGCCCTATGCTGCAATATGCATTTAGTTTTGCATTCATTTACAGAAATCAGCTGCTTGAATGACAATTGCTGATGTTATTAGATTTTTCAGGTGAGATTCTCAATTCATTCAGTTAACGGATGCTCTGAGGTAAAATTTTCAGAATGCAGACTCAGCAACGATTGTATTTAATTGTACAGTACAATCATAACATAGAACAGACATTATCTTCATTTCCTGTCATTAAACATTACAATATTGCTGGACATACACTGATGAGAGAGTGCGGGTCCGGTGTTCGATACTGTGGAGTTGTCCTAAACGTGGCGCGGCGCTTCTCGTCTGGTGTGCGACCCCCTTTACAGCCAACAGTTCACATTACGAGAATAAATGAAAAGAATAATTGTGCTCCATTCCATAACAAATGCGTGAAACAAGCTGACGTTTGTTGCTTGATAGACGCTAACGCACAACTACAACTACCGCATTTGTCCAGGACTACACATAGTACGAGCGTAAACCGAGGTAACGTGGATATGACGCGATTGACTCGCGACTCCCAGCTCACCCCTGCTCACATGCCCCGTTTCCTTGGTTAAAATCTCAATTTTCTCGCGATTTAAACATTGTTTGAAACATTTGGAATATTGTAAGTTGTCATCTTAACTAAATATATAACACTGGCCTTGTGATTTTGGGATATTTTAATGTAAAAAATCTTAGGTATTCCACCTTTAACAAATGTCGAATTTTTTTTACGAGCAGTTCATTCATACCTGTGCAAGATCGCTGTGAAAATACAGACCGGAAGTCAAAAGACAAAGAGCGCAGGGCTGAAAAGGGGCGGGGCTACATAAGGTCTATAGCGGCTGTATGATGTATATTATGAATGTATGATTAATGTATGATGATGTATGATGCCTTTCTCCACTGACGTTATGACTTGTTCTGATGATTGTTAGAAGGCAGCTGTCTGAGTCTGAGATGCAAACGGGAACATGGTTTGTGTAACAACACATTATTAGCTGTTTGATAACAGCCTAGTCAAGCAAAAGGCTAATCATATTAATTACCGTTATGTGTCCGACGCAGTAAACAGCAATATCTTTGTGCATCGGGCGTTTACTAGAGTAAGCTGGCCGAGTGAGCTGGCGTGAGTGGAGCCGGGGATTATTAGCATATTCATGAATCCGCATACTAAATGAAGTGTTGCATTCAAGCTACAGTATATTAAGGCATGAATACGATTCATAGGGGGAAAAAAAGTTTAAATGTGTCATTTTGGTGATCGAATAAGAGTTTTAAGGGATTCAATTATTTTTTACTACAGGGGGACTTTAACATTTCCTTCTTTAAAACTATTTGGTCGCACTGCCAAACAGTGAGAAGGATATCTGAATTAAAAATACAAAATGACAACATTATAGGCTGTGATAGCTAAGTAAAATGAACACTAGACACAACTTTCTATATTAAAAACACAACATAGTGAGCTCCCGCAACAATATTATTGCTGGATAATACTGTTTCACATGCAGTTTTATAAAATAGTAGCATACAGTATACTGCACAGTATGCATGCAGTACACTAGCATTCTATTTACTATTACAAGGAGCTAAGGCGATTTCTCTGAGGAGGCAAGGGAGACTCCTCAAAAACTGTATAAGAAAACAAATATTACAAAATATGACATTAAAACGTGTATAAATTACTAGTTTTCCTGAAGTGACAAAGTCCAACAGTGGCCCCAGTTGTTGAAGTTACAATGCAATAGAGCGACTCTCTTGCCTCCTCTGAGGTCATTGAGTTCACAATATAAATCCCACCTCTCATTTTGTGTAAATAAATAAAGGTGTTATGGGAAGGCTACTTAAAATGTAAGTAAACAACTCACCCACTAGATATTACCGCTTTAGGTCATACAACATGAAATGATTTGAAAACGTTATCTATGATGGTTTTTTAAGTGAGCAATCAGTTTGGTGAAATTAAAGGTAGTCTCTACTGTATGTCTGTGACCATCATGACATGCAATGTTTACTGAGCTTTGACTTATTGAACATTGGATAGCAAATAAAATATAGGTGAATTCAGCTTGATTGGTCCACTTTTTGCCATTGAGATGACTGGGGAAAAGTCTCCCAATCAACCTGAATTCACCTCTACAGTTATTATTGTAAAATGTAAAAATGATGAGAAATGAGAAACTCAATTTCAGAACTTTCTGGCATCATTCCATATGATCATAATGCTGTGTGAAGGATTCTCTTTCCCGTCTTTACTCTGCTTCATATGCTAATGGTACCTTGACTCATACACGTGGTTTTCCAACAACGCCCACTATAACAGCACAACTTTCCTCTGCCTTTCATTTTTCATTTCCCTACCATTAGCCAGTCAGAGTCTTTGTGGTGGGCACACAACCCTGTTTCCAATGCTAAATTTAACCTGTTAAATTATACAGCTGGAAAAAGCTCTCATCTGAATTGGCGGAAAAGGCCAGGAGACGTGAATGGCTGCCCTGTGTGAGAGTCCTTCACACCAGAAACAGCATCATACAAACCATCCAGTCCATCAAACAGCATGAATAATACACACAATCCCATTGGTCCTTAGTCAAATACAAGAACGAGTTACATAACAACCACATTTCATTATCAAGGCAAGTACATTTGTTTGTTTTTTAAAGGCACCAGTTACTTTAAACTTTAAAGAGTGGTGTGTGTCTAATGGTTTTCAGAAATTTGATTTGAAATCACATTCATATGTTCTATTGCCAAACAAGTTGACAAACTGCTAATTCCGCCAATATATGTATCAGCCCATCTAATCTACTGCTATTTTTTTGCTTATCTAGAAAACAATAAAATTAAATTGACATTCATAAGATATCCAAACAAGGTCTCAAAATCATATTTGACAATTATACCTAAATCTAATCTCACTATGAACCCAAACTTTTCTCATCTAATTCTTCAAACACTAAATGATTTAAGGAACTATCCACATTCATTTTATAGCTTTATTCCTCTACTGTCAACGACTGTCTCAACTGTGTCCATTTTCACTTCTCTAATGACATGTAAGGAGAAACATCTGAGACGAAGCTAATAGTTAAATAAAAAAAAAATGAAATCCATTTTATGGAAGTTCTCAGCTGTAATAGAGCAACCTCTAAGCAATAACATTTTCTTGCCAAATGCTGTCATGACGAAATACACAAATATTCATGTGCGTCCCGTAGTTATGGCAAGCGTGAGTCACTCTTGAGCCACAGTGGAGTCTTAAACGTCTAACAAAAACGTCTCTCTTTCTCGAACACATACTTTTCCAAAGATAAATACAGAAACAACTCAATCACAACCCTGTTCTCTAGATGAAACCATCATCCACTGGGTTTGGGTTTAAAAACGTGAGCTAGTACCCAATCAAAAGTCCGTTCAATCCCAAGTTTCCTCTTTAGGGACCGTTGCTTGCATAGGAACAATAACTGAAACGTGAAACCAGGGCACGTACACACACAGTTGTCTTGCTGTGAAAAATATGTTACATGTTCGCTCAATGTAGGAGACCTAACCAACCATCCTGGATGTGAATGACGCACAAAGCATTCTTGAGAGCCATCTCCTCCATCTGCCCCCCTCAGCCCCGAGTAACTCAATACACCACTGGGAGCCTCTGTCTATGTGAAAGCCCTTCATCCCTTAAATGCAGGACCCGACTGTCACTATGAACCCATCTTCTTCTTTTTAGTTCTGCTGCTCTTAAACTACTGTACAGCAGATCCAGAGATCCTTACCAAAGCCCGCATGCAGTTCCTCGGAGTCGTCTTCTTTAATCTGCGCCAAGAGACATCTTTTTGGGCCTCCCGGAGTCCCAGTTCCACGTCCCCCCAGTATGCCCTGGCCAGGAGCTGGAACCAAAGGCAGGAAGTGTCCGATAAACAGCCGTCTACCCCTGTCAGACAATCCCAGGCACAGGTACACCCTGCCACATCCATCTGATCTGAGCCGTCCTTCCCGGGCAGAACGCAGCCGGTACACGCCCCATTCCTCTGAGTGAGCATGGCAAACCCTGCTGGTCCTTGCTATTGCTGCTTTCCTCTGCTGATCTTCAGATGATGTGATTCTTTCTCGCTCTTTGCGATCCCTCCCTCCCTCCCTCTCTCTCTCTCTCTCTCTCTCTCTCAGAGTGGGAAGGCAGAGTGCACATACAGTACATGAGGTTTCTTCTATTGAGACACGGAGCATGTCGGGGAGAGAGGGAACCAGGGAAAGAGACCGTCAGAGTGCAACCCAGCATGCACTGGACGAGATAGCTTTCTCTTCTCACTTAACATGTCCCTTATTTGTTTGTTCTCCATTGCTCATTGCAAAGCTACTCTACTGCCCATCCCAAACCCAAATCTCTTGAAGTAAAAGTTTCATGCACCATGTAATCACAATGCAAAGACCATTTACTAGTGATGTTTGCTAAGGCTAGCAATACATTACTTTATCAAAATGATTGTTAGTCATCTAAAGGGCCTTAAAGGAATAGTTCACCCAAACAGGAAATTAAAGCCATCATTTACTCCCCCCATTGTTGTTGGTATGCCAGGGATAGGCAACATCGGTACTGGATTAGCACCAACCCCAATCAAACACACCTTAATAAGCTAATCAATGTCTTCAGGATCACTAAAGCTACTTGCAGGTGAGTTTTTTTTTTTTTTTTTCAGAGATGGAGCTAAACTCTGCAGGAAAATGGCACTCCAGTTCCACTCATCCATACTCGTCCATATAAAGGCAGTGAATCGTTACCAGCATCAGGCTTTTTAAATAAGATGCTACATCATCACATACCCCATGGAACTTGCGAGTACCATTCTGAAAATGACAAATGGGACACCCTACGATCTCATGGACTTAACAGACACGCACACACGCCAGCCACCATTGTAAGTCCACAAGATCGTAAGTGAATATGAAGTGTGCCATTTGAGATAGGGCCATAGAAGTCAATGTTGTGACCTTTCTACAAAATCCCTTTTATGGACAGTTATCCAGCTTTCGCAACATGCAGATAGAAATGTTTTGACTCTATAAACGACACAATTGAGAATATATTCTTCAAGCTACCACAGCAATTTTTATAAGAATTTACAATATAATCGGCAAATACTTTATATAAATGAATATATATTTTTGCATAATTCCATAACAAGATCACAAAAGGTGGTTATTTTAAACACTCAACTTATGTAGTGGCTTTGGAAGAAAAATATGACATTAATGGCACAAATTGTTGCATTTCCTTTTGATGCTATGCAAAGATAACATGCTGTTGCCAGGAGCGATACATCCACCTGATTATATAATCCAAGCTGGAATGGCTCTTCTTTGGAATAGCATTTGATACAAATGCAAAGAGTGTGAAGTTAGAGGTTTAATCAAAGAAATAATAAGGCCTTTTTATTCACACTGTTTCAATTGTCTTAAGCTTAATAAATTGCATGCCGCCATCATAAGTACAGCAGATATCTCGAATATCATTTGGATGTCAAACCTGTGAGGGTCACTGGTCCCAAACCCTGAGTACCCCCAACTGTACACCTTTTGAATGTCTCTCATATCTGAAACCCATTTTGTGCAAACGCCCATTTGTTTTGGGGTCTCTACCAATGAGCTGATGAGTTGAATCAGGTGTGTATGTTTAAGGCAACAAAGGCTGCATACGAAATAGTCACTATTTAAAAAGTGAAGTCCAAAACAATGGACCTGCCTACCTATAATGCACTGTGAGGGTCGCAAAAAATGAACTTCCGCTTAATGCCAGAAGATGGCGCCCACAGCAGAATCATGCAGGTGCAAGTTATACAGTAGGTACTCAATGACCAGGGTTTGGAACCACTGAGATAGAAAGTAATAAGTGGTTACGAAACACTAAATTAAAGAGCACTTATTATGGTAGTGCAAAAAATGTTGAACAGTACCTTTCCTTTAGTGTGTTATAGCTGCATGTACATGCAAATTATGTAAAAAACTAAAAGTTGGGTAGGTCTAAGTCAAGGGTAGGCAAGTTGGGTCCTAGAGAGCCGCTGTCCGGCAGAATTTAGTTCCAACCCTAATCAAACACACCCGAACAATCTAATCAATGTCTTCAGGATTACTAAGGCTATAGACCATTTTGCAAGATGTAAACAAAACTGGTCCAGAAGCACTTCCTGTTTCAGTTTTTAACACTACATAAAAGCTGGGATAAAATACAACCAACAGAACATATAAAACTGAATCAAAAAGTTAAACATCTTTAAGATTTTTTCTTTACATGTGAAATAAA
Organism: Pimephales promelas; assembly: GCF_988280905.1. NCBI lineage: Eukaryota > Metazoa > Chordata > Actinopteri > Cypriniformes > Leuciscidae > Pimephales > Pimephales promelas. The sequence goes on along the minus strand of NC_142790.1, from coordinate 13,244,900 downwards.
TAAAACAGTTACAAACTGAAACAGAAAGTGTTTCTGGACCAGTGTTGTTTACATCTTGCAAAATGGTCTATCGGCAGGTGAGATCTCTTTCAGTGTTGGAGCCAAACTCTGCAGGACAGCAGCTCTCTAGGACCCAACTTGCCTACCCCTGGCCTAAGTGGTATCTCTATGTCAATGAGAGCGCTTCCCTTCTGCTTCTGCAGCAAGGGGAAAAAACATTGAATGGACTTTCAATACCAACGCCATAGTTATCATTGATATAACACTGTTTACAGCTGCTCATGAAGCCTCAGGAGCTTAAACCCAATCATAGTTTGGAATGACATAGGGGTGAGTAAATAATAACCACATTTCACTTTTGGGAGAACTATCCCTTTAAATCAGAGCCTGCTTTTCTACAAACCACAGGATCATGTCTAAAAGAGTAGAGCATCTCTCTATTCATCACCTCCTTTAGTGTTATGAAATATGAGCACACAGTAGCATGAGAACGACTCATGTGACCTCCAGCACACAGACCTGCAGTAGACGCTCACACAGCTGCTTTATTTTAAGACCTGCTCTAAACAGTGACCGGTCCTGACGAGATAAAACTCCAACAAGTGCACTGATAGACCTAAAGCATCTTAGCATCCCAACATAAAAACCAAAATCACAAACAAAACATCTATATAAAGCTGCACTTCCTCTGAGAATCAATAATTCACTCCTTAAATCTCATGCACAAACACGTCTTGCCATATCCCACAAGCATGTCCTGGGCTATTTTTTACACAGAGATGTACACAGAGAGCTTTCAGAAATGTGAAAACAGGAAACCAATGAAGGCATGCTCATCTTCATTCCTCTACACTGGCATGGCATCTCATTACCACACACATTCCTTTAGACGCACACAAGCGCTCACCCACACTATTGCGTTCGGAAAACACATCACAAAAATAACCCGCCATCTGAGGCATCCTTGTTGATGAGGATCATGGGGAGACTGAACTCAAAGGGGACACTGTGTGATCCCTGCTGAATATACCAGCCAAAAAAAGAAGGCTACGGTATTGGCTGGTGTTCGTTCCCAATGGGTTTCGCTCCAAAAAAAAAAAAAAAAAACAGTTCAAGTATATGCGTTTAAAAAGAAAGCGGCCAAAGTTCAAAATGCATGTGGGTGACTTTAAGAATAGGCTAAGAACACTTTTGGACGAGTAAAAGTTCCTGTCATTTATGACACATCATAAGAAATCCTCAAATAAAAACATATTCCAGCTGGCTGAAGTCATACAGTGTATTTTAATGGAGGTTATTTGATTTAAGTAAGGAGGGAGCAACACCCTGCTGCCATGGAAACAAACACGCCATCACACCGTGTTAGACTTCATGTGATGTAATAAGACTTATAAAACGGTTAGTTCCAATCCTTGATTCTGATTATTCACGATAAAACACGGCTATGACCGCTTCACCCAACAGTTCTATTTGTCACTGCGCAACACTGCAGTTCCAATGGTGTTTTTATTTGAGCTTTCATGCATATTACACATTGAAACGTTGTTGCTGGTCACAGTCAGGGACTATTTTTTTTTTCTAGCGGAAGGAAGGCTTTTAGTGGTTTTACTTTATTTAAGTTGCACTAATAATTTTTGTTTTGTTTTTTTTACTTTAAAGGTGCCCTAGAATTTGAAATTGAATTTATTTTGGCATAGTTAAATAACAAGAGTTCAGTACATGGACATGACAGAGTCTCAAACACCATTGTTTTCTCCTTCTTACTTAAAAAAAAAAATAGGCGAATCTCCACATAACACCGACTGTGACGCAACAATCGGTATCATTAATATGTAGGACTCCAAACATTTGCATATGCCAGCCTATGTTCAATGACAGGCGGAAGTGCGCAGGCGCAGGAACAGTTGCTCAGTGTTTGGATGTACACATGAACACATAAGTATTTTTTAGTTCCTTCTTCCGAGCCTCTGAAGAAGCAATGGGTTAATTTTATTTTCTCTAGAAATTTCCAAACATTTCACCGACGACTGTTTCCTCAACTTGAGCCAAGAGCTGGCCTCAGATCGAGCTAACAACACTTTCTGATACTGTTGTTCAAGTTCAGACAGGTAATCTTTCTCTCAAAATCGTTCAATACTGTTTCAGTAAGTCAAGCCAGTGACTAAAAATCATCTTCACATCGTTTCTTTTTGTAGGATGAAAAAAAAAATTTATTTAAATTGTGAATAAATTATATACAGAAAGCGATCAAAGAACAATCTTTCCACACAGCGCGAGCTTATCTGGACACTTGCCAAACTCGTTATGATTCAATGACGCATGTTACACTGCACAACGAAGCTCTTACTGTACATGATCATTTCTGCATTGGTGAAAGCATTAGAAACAGCGTTGCAATGATAAGATCTTAATCCTCGCCATCAAAATACTGTCCTCTGCTTGCTCAATGCTCATCACAGCAATATTTTATTTGATGGGAATAGATCTAAATACTTCGAAAACTTCTCACGATTCGTTACTCTCGATAGCTGTGATAGTAAAAACGTGTAATAGCTGTAGTAAAATTATTCGAGCGAGTTCCACGTGTAATACAGCTATTTCATATGCAAGCATGTCAGCCAATCACATCAGAGGGCGATTACACTGAATCCCATAGCAGACACACCCCTTCAAACGGAGCGTTCAAAGCAGAGGCTAAAATCAGGCTAGGAAAAATGCCTTTTATTTCTAAATTAAGACTATTTTTGATCTAAAAAAACATACTAACATTATAAGGGCAACCCAGGAAACATTATAAAATAATTACAAAAATAAAATAAATAAAAATTCTAGGGCACCTTGAATATTTTTATTGTGTGTGGTAACCGTTTCATAAAAGCAATAAGGTACTCGAGGCAAGTGCTGTATCGTGAATAGAACTTGACCTGCCATTTCTGCAAATGAAGCTAAATATAGTTTAAGTTTTAGCGCCATGTCACGTCGATCAATACACCATTTCATGTTGCATTTTTAATTGCTAGTCAGCACAAAGCAGCAAACACACAGTGAGAAGACATGATCGCAAGCTATCTAAGATTGCAAGACCGGGACAATGGCTGTTTTTGAACCTCTCTCACTGGACCACCGTTTAGGAGCCACCACCACAGAAATCACCATGATTGGTCATCTTTCATCTGGGACAGCCCAAAATTAAAGGGATAGTTCACCCAAAAATGAAAATTATGTCATCATTTTACACACCCTCATGCCAACCCTTTTGTTCATATTCAAAACACAAATGAATACCACATACAATATGGTAGGCCTAATCAGAAGGCCACCAAAGCTAACCAAACCTGGCCAGGAGGTGAATGATATCTAGTGTATTTCAACAATTAAAAGGATAAAAGCATGTTTGCTCACTATTTCAAAGGTTCACAAGCATGCACTTCAAACACACCACAATGCACTGAGAATCTTTTGAAATCCAGAGGGTTAAAGCCTTGTGGCATCACAGGTGTGTCACTTCAATAGACCTGTTGACCTTTCAGCGTATTGACTGACATGTCGTTCCAAAGCCCTTTGCCTTTTTTCTTCCATATGGAGAAGAAGATGTTATTAGCAGGTTCAAGCTGCTCTTTTACATACAATCAAAGCACACAGTGACCAACACCAAAAATCACCATAAACGTTTCCCATACAACTTGGGCACTATGTTCCAGAAAAAAAAAGTGTTCTCTGTTACACTAAAACTAGTGGTTTACACTTTATTTCGATAGAAATTGATCGCCTGGTATGGATTTGAGCTTTAAACAACTACATTCTAGCTTGAAAAACTCTTAAAACTACATTTCGTGACACAATAACACTAGTATTACATTTCAACTGTATATAATTGAAAAAAATTACGCTTTTAGTAGTATTACATTTCAACTGTATTAAAAACAATTGCGCTTCTTATGTTCTCATTCCCCTTGTAACACCCGCAAGTCACGATTCTCCGTCAACCAATCAACGTTCTGCTCCACCCTTTACGTACCGTACCACTATGCTAGGTACCCCAACGGAGGTACTGTACCATACCGTACCACTCAATGGAAACGAGCCATTATAGTTAGTAGAAATGTCTGTTGAGGGATCAACAGAACAAAAAGTTAACAGATATTCTACTAATACTCTAATGGTAGCTATTTGGCATGTAGTTGCAAAGTTAGCCAAACTTTAGTTAGGAGAATATCTAAAGTGGACTATCGAAATTAAGTGTTACCAACTTGATGTCTTCTGTAATAGATGCTAGTAGCACAAACCCGAGCCAATTTGAAAGTAGAGGTTACGGCAGAGCAGCTGACAGCTCTGAACTAGATCATCCTCAGACAGCAGTGTTTCATTAAAACTCTTCCACTAGCAGGTGAGCGTTCTAACCACAAAATCACAGCCTGTAAAATTAACAGCAGCTTAAACATCCCTCTGAGCTATTGTCTGCCCGCTACCTTTATAAACCAGTAGCAGACTTTCTCGACTATGTCCTGAAAACATATAAAAGACAGTAATGTAACATTACAAAATGAACTAGAGCCATATCCATGAACTTTTGGCAGCCGTAGGAATGGCTTTTCTGATCAGCTGAACGTAGCAGTGGGCACAAACTAAAAAAAGTACCATCATTAATGTACCACAGTACCGTTTTTAGAAAACAGGGTTTCTTTTGGTTTCACATTTTTATGTCTGACTGTGGTCTCTTAACACCCTCAAGTCACAGCTGAGGACAGCTTTGCCAGGGAATTGTGGGTAAATGCATTAGCAGACTCCAGGCCAAGCAGAACATGCTGTAACCATGGCCAGGCAGGAGCATTGTTTGGGTTTTACCCCTTTATTGCTAGGCAAACTAAAAACCAAATTAAGTGCTAAAGAGGGCGTCCTAAGGGGGAAAAGTGAGCCAGTTTGTGGATTTGGACGTTCTGTGAGTTGTGGACCAAGAGCCAAACATAAACACGGGCGTTTACTTTACCTCAATTGACAACAAGTGAAAAAATAGTCACAGTAAGTAGGGATGCATAATCAAAGGGTGCGAAGTAATTAAATAAATATATGTCCTGCGCATGTTTCAGAGTGAAGCGGGGCAATGTGTTCTTACAAATAAACAGCTCAATATCTGCCAGTGTTTGCAGTGTCAGAGTGGAGTTTCGGTCACTTTACTGTGCATAATTTGGCAATGCAACATCTGCAAACAATCCCATACTTGTAATAAGCGCTTATGAAAAGAAAGTGCTCCCTGCAATTTTTCGTCACAATAAAAAGTTTGATGTAAAATATATTTTTTTAATTGAAATTATTTTTACTATTATAATATTTTTTTTTTTATCAAATACTCAATTTTAGAGTGAAATATAACAGTAATATTTCTTATTTTCATTTGATTTAGTATTTAGGTAACTTTCTATTTAATAATAATAGCAATGATTATTATTATTATTAGTAGTAGTAGTAGTAGTTGTAATATTATTATTAGTAGTAATAGTAGTCTCGTTGTTATTATTAAATTATAATTTTCCGATGCAATATTTGCAACAAGATAGTTTGTGACTCTCCTGTTCGAACTCATTCATGAAAATGAATGAATCTTTTCCCGAATTCTTTCATTTCGTTCATTGAATGAACCAAATGGCACGAAAAAAGATTCGTTCATTTTGATGAAAGAGTGTGAACAGGAGAGTCACGAACGTGCATCACAGAACACAGCAAGGCGAGCATTTGAGCTTATAAAACTTAAACTTTTTTATTTATTTTTTTAAATAAGCGATTTCGCTTGATAAGACACGTATTCATTGTCTGGAATCGTTTAAAGCCCTTTGAGCAGTTTGCAGTTTGCACTAAAACTGTTTTGGACCTTTACTTTGGACCAGTAAAGTGCATTATATGGACAAAATCCTGGAATGTTTTCATCAAAAACCTTAATTTCTTTTTTTTGACTAAAGAAAGAAAGACATGGACATCTTTGATGACACGGGGGAGAGTAAGTTATCAGCAAAAGTTTTTTTTTTTTTTTAAGTGAACTAATCCTTTAAGTATGGAAGCTTGTTTCTGCCATTGAATGAAAACTATAAAAGGTAATTGCGACTTTTTTTCTCACAATTGTGAGTTTACTTGTTGCAATTCTGACATTATTTCTCAGAATTGCGAGATGGAAAGTCAGAATTGTGAGATATAAAGTCAGAATTGCGTGATATTAAGTCGCAATTGCGAGATATAAAGTCAGAATTGCGTGATATAAAGTCGCAAGTGCGAGATATAAAGTCAGAATTGCGTGATATAAAGTCAGAATTGCGAGATATGAAGTCAGAATTGCAAGTTATAAAGTCAGAATTACAAGATATAAAGTCAGAATTGCGAGATATGAAGTCAGAATTGCGAGTTATAAAGTCAGAATTGCGAGATATGAAGTCAGAATTGCGAGTTATAATGTCAGAATTGCGAGATATAAAGTCGCAATTGCGTGTTATAAAGTCAGAAATGCATGATATAAAGTCAGAATTGTGAGATTTAAACTATTCGGGGGGGGGGGAAAGTTAGTCTATTTTTCCCCTTAGAATTGGCCTAATAAGTCGCAATTGCGAGTTTATATCTCACAATTCTGAGAAAAGATGTCAGAATTTCGACATATAAACTTGCAATCATGTGTTATAAAGTCAGAATTGCGAGATGTAAACTCGCAATTGTGAAAAAAAAAGTCACACTTCTGTCTTTTTTTCTCAGAATTGCGACTTTATATCACGCAATTCTGACTTTATATCTCGCAATTCTGACTTTATAACACACAATTCTGACTTTATAACTCGCAATTGCGACTTTATATGATGCAATTCTGAGAAATAAAGTCAGAATTGTGAGATATAAACTCGCAATTGTGAGAAAAAAAAGTCAGAATTGTGAGAAAAAAAGTCAGAATTGTGAGATAAAAAGTCACAATTATTTATTATATTTTTTTATTCAGTGGCGGAAACAAGCTTCCATATTTATAAGGAATTCCATATTCATATTTATTTAAGAGACTTAAGAAAGTTGCTCTGTCGACTGCAAGAAAAACTGGAGTGCGTAATAAATGAACTGAAACTCGTAAAGGCTACTCGCCTCACAGACATGAGAAATAGGCATTTAAAACGCTTAAAATGTCTTTTTTTAAAAGAACCAATTCAAATACGCTCTAATTTTTTATAATCCAAAGAAAGGTGCATTTTTTTCATTATACTGCAGAGATGACGAGTCAGCAACATTAACTTTTCAGCCAACACTATTTCAGAAAAAACTAGTTTATTAAACCATTAAAATGTCTCTTTGCTATTTTTTCCCCGACACATTCGTAACCATGTGGCAAAATTTTCCAGTGTTTTGCGTCTGCTTGAGTGCAAGGCACATATACTAACTTGTAAAGCATATTCATATTTCTTGCAAAATTAAATATTACTCTGATATTTAATTAAATGTTTTAATTTAAAATATGAAGCTTTAGTCATACAAGTAAATCTTTACAAACGCTTGAGGTTTACTTATTCAAATCCTGGTGCCTAAGATTTATTGGCCGATTATTAAGGTGGATTTGTGTGACAGAAGGAACAAGACAAAAGGGATGGAGTGGATCGGCAGCGAGAGATTAGAGCCACAAGAAGACCACAAAGGAGCCTGAGGAACCCTAGGCATTCATACCAGAGCGAGGCAGAGGAAAGATTAAGCTCTATTCAAGAGGCCCAAGACTCATAGAGAGGGCAAATTTAATCCGGGCAGACTGCATCTGGACTCACTGAGGTATGTCTTACAGTAACAAAAGCTTCCTTAATGGAGGCTACGGGAAGAAAAATCACACGAGACCCTTCATATAACCCCCTTACCATATGGAGTTCAGTATTATACCAGCTTCACCCAAAAATCCTTGCCTCCTGAACTGGTGTCACTGGCACACTCCAGTATGCTACAAAGGAAGTGAGATAGCACAAACAGACGAGCCATTATGTGTAATAGTGACTCGTATTACTTATTTCCGAGGTAGGCAGTTGTGGGAAAGTCATTCCCAAGGGTAGAAGTATATTGTGACATTTCTGCTCATGAGAAAAGCCATTCTAAACTGTTTGTGTGGCTGAAATATGGCAAATAACAGGCAGTAAGTGTTACGTTAGCCTAACACTGAGCTTGACTGAACTGAGAAGGTTTAGTCACACTGGTTTTCCCCATCCATACGGGGAAAAGAAACATTCTGGTCTACTGACCAAACATCAACATAATCTGTTGAGGAGTCAATGAGAAAAAAAAAAAAAATTCCTTGCACTGGAAACCACGTAATAAAACAAAACACTATGATACGTTTTTTTAAAATCAAATGTGAGTCACATTTCAACCGCATTTTAGAGAAGTTTTGGTGTGTGTGTGTGTGGCCTGGTAAACCCTAGTCTCAGCCTCAGTTGTCACACCCATGGACTGTTGGCTGAACATCTTATACATATGACACACTTTTCTGGAAACACTTCAGCAGTTTCATCTGATTGGATGAATTCTACAGGATGTCCGGGTGACGTGTGTGTCTTGTTCTTTATTGGTTGCGTGACACTAAAACCCCTTGTGGGAGAAGAAAGCCATTGTGTTCAGGATGAGCATCAACTAAACGCTTGATTTTCAAAAGTATGAAGTTCGCGGCTCCATTGTTGCATTAAACTTGCACAACGTTCTTGAATGAACAATTTATTAGATGCACGCCAGTAGAGCTGTCAACTTTAGTCGTTTAGTCGACTCATCAGTCGATGCAGTCTTGGTCGACTGACATTCTTATTGGTCGACCAGTTGCAATTGACCCTTCGCTAAGCCACGCCCGAAAACCGCCAATGGCCAATCATGTCTTAGCAACCGTAACTATGCGCGGGAGGTCTGGCAAGCTTTCGAACGAGGGAAACATGCTGAAGCAGTGTGCGTATGGATTGTGCAAATCTGATACCGATATACTAAAAGTTTGGACGGGGGAGAGGAATTGTTTTCCTTCCAGAAAATCTAAAAAGCCAAGGGGAGAAATGATTGGCGTGATCTAGCATCTATGTGCGAGACCTATTCACAACTACTGGTAAATGTGCACATGCTTAACAAAAACACTTATAGACCTTTTTCACAAAAACCGGAAATACGTAATCGTTGTGGAGTTCCCGTCAACTGTTAACACATCAGAAAAACCTACCCTGGGAGGAGAAAATTGATCAGAGAGTCTTCAAAACTTCGAAAAAATGTAAACTTGTCATGGTCCAGTTGTTGATGACTTTGTAAAATGCTGTGGTGATGCTTGTCTGCAGCTGATGTATCTAAGACCAAAGATATGACTATTGATTTCAGAACTGAAGCTCATTCTTCCCAATATACGTTCATTAAAGGTAAGAAGGTGGAATGTGTGGAAAGTTATTAATATTTAGGGAGTATTATTTACAATAAACTGCATTTTGATGTGAATACCAGAAAGAAGTCTGTCAGTTTTATTCAACAGTTATTCTCTAGGAGTAATGAATTTTTTGCACTGCTCTTGCTATAGAACGATCAAAGATGAAGAACAATTTATACAAATATTAATTTATCCCTTGTACACTCAGATTGTTAAATACTCAGAATGGTATATATTAATATTTTAAATTTATATGTAGCCCACTGTTGTGTGTTCTTATTTATCTTGTTTTATATTGTGGTGTATATTTGTATGTGCTTATTCCGCTGGATACAATTATCTTAATAAAGTTGAGCATGAACTAACGTTACTTCAAAATACACAAATCATAAAACATAAAAAATAAACATAAACAATGACGGCTTAGTGAATGGTGACATGAGAGAAGTACAGAAGATCACAGGATCAATAACATCCCGCCAGATTGCCTGAATCCATTTCCGTCGAACTTCATCGACAGGGAACTGACGAGGGAAGGAATGAAAACGACAGGTATGGCTGCTTTTGGGAATAACAAAAAAGATCTGTACGCAACAACTCTCACTAGTTGCCTGCGGCGCTATCTGTTATGAATGGAGCGAAAGAAGATTACCACGACAATTGCGTATTTCCGGTCCCAAATACGGAAGTTTTGAGAAAGGTCTATTTCTTGGAAATATTGACGGTTCTTTGGTCATAATGATAATGTAAAATAAGACGATTAAAGAGACTAGACAAAGGCTCACTGACATACTTTAAAATATATTTCAGCATTTTATTAATCGACGTCCTACTAACGTTACCCCTTACTAAGTAACTTTACCCAATCCGATCGCGGCTCTCCCGGTATTAGTGTTATTCCACAAGATTTATTGATAAGCTGTTTGATTTATAATTATTAATATTATTTTCACATACCCTGCTGTGTATGAATAGCTGTTCCTCAATGTGTGTGTTTCCCATTTGAACGGTCAGCGTATGAGGCGCTGCTGCTAGCGCTGGGACTATAACGTTAGGCTTTAACTTCAATTTTTAAGAAATTATTCTCTAATCGGTTGCATATAATGTCATGAATATATCCCTTGAATGCATACTGTAGTCCCTTTTGTCTTGCTCTCTCAGATATTTCACTTGTTCACCGAAAATTACTAATTATCTCATTGGGAATGTCTGACACCGGTGCATCCACACTATAATCGATGGGCCAGCCGCGAAAGCTTGACAGGCGTAGCAACAGTAACTAGGGAGGGCGGGGCTTAGCGAAGGGTCAATTTATTTATGTTTTTTTTTTTTTACCAATAGAAAGATTTCAATGATTTACTCCTTGATAATTATTCCTTTATAAGCAGTTATTTATTACTGTATTCTAAATATAATTAGGCTTTGTTTTATCCTCAACTTTAAATGCTTTAATTTAGGCTATTTTTGTAACTGCGCCACAGTTTAGCGCACCACACAAAAACACTCGGGAACCGCACCTGTGGCTGGCTACGCTGCTGCTTTACGCTCAGTAAGGGATGCGGTATTCAGTCAGTTAGAACGCTGCTTGTTTTGGCTTTAGTTGACAAAATGTCCAAGAAATCGAAATCTTTTGTCCGGCTGCATTTTAAAACAAAGACGACAAGATTGTGGAGGGAGGCGATCGCGTTGCTCCATTATGAGCCCGCACACTGCACGCCTATATTTGAAATCGAACTTGAGCGCGCAAAAGACGTGAGCAGCCCTTTTAATAGCTATATCATGCTGACTCAATAGATTGTGTTTTCTTAATATGTTTTCATTTTTATTTGTACACTTGACACATTTGAAAATAGCCTAAATAATGCAACAAAACATAAATAAACCTATATGCCTTCTAAAATACAGCCAATTATAATTCGGATTGTTTTTAGGCTATTTGTTTTTTTTGTGTGTGTGTGTGTGTTTGTTTAAAACGCCTTGATCGGCTGGACAAAAGTTAACCCATAGCTTTGTAAGTAAAGAAGAATATAAAGCCTGTATAAACGAGAGCAGTTTATAATAATAATTAATAGCAGACTTGGCAGTTATTTTTTTGTAGCGTGTGGTGTGATCAGGTGCGCGACTGCATAGACCTAGGACAGTGCTCCTCACTTTTTGCAGTTAAAAAAAATCACTTAATTTTCAAAGAATTGTATTATTATTATTATAATAGTTTTATTTATTTGTGATGTTTTTTCGTTGTTGTTTTATAAATGGTCTATGACAATTGTTTAACAAATGTTCAATCAAAACATAACGTTTTTTTTAGTCGACTAATCGTTGCGCAGGACAAGACTTTGGTCGACTAAATTTGGTTGACTACAGCCCTACACGCCAGTCTGTTATAGTAAGGACACCAACATTATATTGCCAGCCACGCCCCTAAACCTGACGGGAAACAAAAACCAGCCAGTCTGAAGGTCTGGCTACACTCTACTAGGTAAACCCTACATTATGGGGACAAAATGTGCCCACAAAGATGGCAATATCCGAAATCCCTGTCCTTGTGGGGACATTTTTTTGGTCCGCATGAGGAAAATAGTTTATAAAGGCATATTAAGTAAAATGAAAATGAAAAATGCAAGTTTTCTGTGATGGGTAGGTTTAGTGATATAATACAGTTTGTATAAAAACATTATGTCTATGGAAAGTCCCCATAAAACATGAAAACACAGCATGTGGATGTGCGCTTGTGTGTGTGTTTAACATCACTAGACACCACAAAAAAAAGCTAAGCTACACACTGCAGTTTCATAACTCATTAACTCTATACATGTGTTTGCATGAGAATAGTGTGAAATCACTCACAATAAAAGGCCACTAAAGAGAGTACACTTTCATGACTGTTTCTTAACACACTTAAGTACACTTTGATTTAATTACAAACTGTGGGACAAGTAGACATTATCCAATATATGGTAATACGATACGTCAGGATAATGAAAATGCAAGGTATAGTTATCATGGGCGCTTCGAAATACCATTCGAAATACCAAATTCCATATTCCGATTTATTTCAAGTTTAGAATCCACTTTAAGAATAATAGTTAAGTAGCATTACATCATATAAGGACTATTATTTTACACCTGGACCAAGAGATATAGAGAAGATTCCTAGATCCCTATTAAACATCAACAAAGGGGCCAAGGCCCGATGGTGCGGGTGCAGGGTCTGAGGTGTGGTAGCTGTTACTCAGTGAAGGGCCCTGCCATTGTCCCCACGGGTCCCCAGACACTTACAGACAAATGCTGCTGTCAATCACACACCCTTTCATGCGTTTAACAGCAGCTGCTCCCATGCAGAAAAGAAGGCAAAATATGTTTGTGACAAAGAAAGAGTGTGGCGATAATCTGAATATTTGCATTCAGACAGATTCTGCCTGAGGGATTGAACCCAATCAGACAAACAAAACCAATGAAAAATTAAAGGGCAGTGAATGGAATACCAAAAAAAAAAAGAAAATTAAAAACATATATGGTGCATATAGACCATTTCACAAGATGTAAACAACACTGGTCCAGAAGCACTTCCTGTTTCAGTTTTTTAACACTACATAAAAGTTGGGATAAAATACAACCAACAGAACATTTAAAACTGAATCAAAAAGTTAAACAAACATCTTTAAGATGTTTTCTTTACATGTGAAATAAAGAAAACAGTTACAAACTGAAACAGGAAGTGCTTCTGGACCAGTGTTGTTTACATCTTGTGAAATGGTCTATACATAACATTCCTTCTGAACCATATTTTACAATAAATTCGATTTTATGCAATGGTTTATAATTAACAATTTTATTTAGAATGAAATATTTTTCATTACATCTAAGTAAAGCTTTTAAGTAAAATTTTTACTTTAAAATACATTTCAAATCATTGTTTTAAATAATCTTTAAAGTACACTTATTTTGACGTGCATGCCGTTTTAACCCTGTACGGCTTTAATTTTTCAATGGGAATAAAATTATATATTTTTTAATCATTTTCAGAAATCTTCTACCATAGTATTGTTCATGAGCACAACTATATGCATTTATGGGTGATATAGAATTGAAATAATGCAGTAATTTCGTTTTGAATTCCTACTCCAGAGACACAGCATTCAGAAACAGACTTATCATTCATAAACCCCCCTGATTCATGCACAAACAGGCAGAGACAAACACTTGGAAATATAAGGAACATGTGAAGGTATGTGTGGTGTGTCTAATGATTCAAGCGTTCCAGTGGGCTGAAAGAGGTCTCAGATTAATGTACAGCAGCACTGGAAAAAAAACCTCACACAAACAGGGCCGTACAGCAGCAGGGCCAGAGCACATATCTCTGAGCATTTACTCAAAAATAAATAGTCTGACATCACTTAATTGTTACATTTAAATGTACTCACCCTAAAGTTCTGCCAAACTTGTATGAATCTCTTTCTTCAATTCAATAGAAATAGATATTTTGCTGAATGTTCAAGCTGCTCTCTTCAATACAATGAAACTGAACAGGGAATGGGCTTGTCAACCTCCAAAAGTTACCAAAAGGCACCAGTAGTGGTCTATGTGAATTGCGCTGTATTCCAAATTTTCTCTTAAAAGTCTTTGAGTGAGGAAAAAGTCAAAAATTTAAAGGGATAGTTTACCCCAAACTGAAAGCTGTCGTAATTTACCCCCTCTCATGCCGTTTCAAACCTGTATGACTTACTTTCTTCTGTGGAAAATAAAAAATATATATTTTGAGAACAGTGCTATTATTGACATCTAAATGTAAAACTATTAAAAATCATTTTCATTAATTGATATAAAGCTGAAATAATAAAAAATAAAATAAAATCATAAAAAAATGACAGAAGCACAAAACAAAATTACTTAAAGTGTTAGTTCACCCAAAAATGAAAATTAAGGGACTGGCTCTTGACGGCCTATAAAGTCATTAAAGAAAAGGTTTAAATATTCCATGTGCCTACAGCGGCTCAATTATAAGTTTATCAAGCGACGAGAATACTTTTTGTGCGAAAAAAACATAAATAACGACTTAATTCGACTATTCCATTACTTCCTTATGGGCGCATGCGCGAGAACTGAGACGGGGACGTTCTCATTCGTCTTTTTCTTGTTACCGGCTGCTCACCGCTTAGGAGTTTTACCGCCACCTACCGTATAAAATGATGATCCATATATAAAGGCGCTCCTGATTATAAGGAACACTGTCGTTTTTTGAGAAGATTAAAGGCTTTTAAGTGCACCTTATAGTGCGGAAAATACGCAAATTGAAAAGCGTATGTACAGCGCGCATCTTCCTCTGCTTGTAAACAGAAAGTTTTGCGCTTCCAGCTATATCAGCACATCATCTTATACGGTAGGGGGGCGGTAAAACTCCTAAGCGGTGAGCAGCCGGTAACAAGAAGTAGACGAATGAGAACGTCCTCGTCTCAGTTCTCGCGCATGCGCCCATAAGGAAGTAATGGAATAGTGGAATAAAATCGTTATTTATGTTTTTTTCGCACAAAAAGTAGTCTCGTCGCTTGATAAACTTATAACCGCTATATTATATATTATAGCCGCTGTAGGCCCATCGAATATTTAAACCTTTTCTTTAATGACTTTTTGGGCCGTCAAGAGCCAGTCTCTTAGGCAGTCTATGTAGGACTGATCCAGCTCTCAGATTCAATCAAAAATATCTTTATTTGTGTTCCAAAGATGAACGAAGGTCTTACGGGGTTGGTACAGCATGGGGGTGAGTAATTAATGACTTAATTTTCATTTTTGGGTGAACTAACCCTTTAAACAATGATTAAAATGAAAACGAATAAGAATAAAAAAGTTCAAAATATTGATAAATACTATAATAGTATAATACTAAAATAAGACTAAAAATGTTTAAGGCATTTATGAAACAGAATTTAAAGAATTCAGCAAAAAAAAAAAAAAAAAAAAAACTATTTCTTACTAGTGTTTGGATGAAAAAAAAAATATGGGTTTGGAACAACATGAGGATACAGAAAGAAATGGATCACTTAAAAATGAAAATTCTTTAATTTAAATGGCCGCACTACGCATAGCCTTACAGATGTAAACATTGAGAGACAGTCACAGCAATTGCTTTTAAAAGTTAAATTCAGTTAAATGACACTTGATTTTCCAAATGCATTTCCAAGGTCAGTTGTAAGACAGTGATGTAACCATCTTACTCAAGGGACACTAACTAGAGAGCTATTGAACAACATTGCACAGACCCTCCACAGCTTTTTAGGAAACAGAAATCCACCATAAACTTGCCTGAAACTGCCATTAGAAATTGACTTGCCATTGGACTTTCTGAACTTTATTAGTAGAATTGAAACATAACATATGAATGGAGCGTTCTCAGATAATATCACGCACACACAACCGTAGCTGAGTCCTGTCACTCTTGTTATCAACTGCGTCTCCGATGTCTATTGCTATGAGTGGTGAAATATTCACAACCTGGATCCCAAATTCATTAGTCCCTTAAAAGACATGCTTAAATCTAAAAATACCCCGCCTACACATGAAAGATTCAGATCGATATGACTCCCGAGAGCATCTAATATGAGCGTGAGCTCGGGTCTTTCTCGCCATTGGTTGGTCTCTCGGTTGACATCAACATTTGGATGGAAAGAGTTTCCAGCATGATGACTTCATATCGAAAGAGCAGAGTGGCTGGGGTTATACTGGAGAAAACAAGACTTTGGCCAGTTCAGTTGTTTTTACGAGCAGTTGCTGTGGGGCTTTGGTGGAGTTTGCAGGACGATAGTCCTGACTGTTGGAAACAGGATCTTCTAAAGATTTCTGGAGCCGTTAGTATGACAGCAGCGGCCCACACCCTTAAAGCTGAACACAGAGCCATAAATTAGAGGGGGATTTTTAAACAAGAAAGAAAAAGAAAATCAACAGAGATGGGGGGAGGGACATGATCACATAAATTGAGTGATTTTCAACTATCCACAGCATCTGCAAGTGAATCGCATGCGCAGAAAAACTGGTGTTGTCCTCATTAATAGGCTCAGGGCCCCGGCACATGGAAGAACACTGCGTCTCCGCCGATTCACTCAACTCACGATACGATACGATTCCGGTTTCACGATACGATTTTCTCACGATTTTTTTTAACATTTTTAAGATTTAAGACAAATTATAAATGAAAAAGTGTCTATTTCATTATTTCTCAAGTTTAATTTTAAAATATATTTGTCAAATAATAAAACTACATTGAAAAAAATATTCTCTTCAAGGTTGTTTCTCTATTAACCTCCTCACCTCCTTCCTGTCTGGTCAAGAGGCTGGACACTGGTACCTTCGCACACTAAGTAAAAGACTGTAAAATTAGTAGGCCTATCACATTGACAGGCGTTTTACATTGTAATAAAGGAAAGATTTTAATTTTGTCATAATTTGTATCATTAAACTAGAAAGAGTTAAAAAAACAGAACACATTAAGCTAAATATGCCATAACCATGAACAAATTATTTAAAAAATAAATAAATCCATGTACACATTTAGAGAAAGAGATAAAATAAATACAACACATTGTTGCCATGGAAACACTGACGCACCTTGTGATCTCCGTAGCTCTCACACTTGTCGTATTAATGACTTTTACATGAAAACGGAAGGTGATGTGATTATTATCAGTCTACGAAGAGTCAAAATGCCGCCACAGCTCCGATTTGAATGAGTCGACATATACACTTGCCATCGCCATGTGTTTGACAGCGTGTGCACAAAGTCTATGGCGCGAGCGGAGCAAACCAAGCGTTTTCAGTTCATTACTATGAGTGCTCACACAAGCTCAAGTTCCTTAGGAATGAAGTGAAAACACTCGCTAGGTTCGCGCCAGTATGTGCTCGCTGCTATTGTGCCTGTAAAGCGAGGTTCACAGCTTCACAGTAGGCTATTCAGTAAACACCCCTGCTGTTTAAAACGTGTATCGCGATTCGTTCAACATTTCAACCGACTTAATAATAAATTAATAATAATAATAATAATTTGTTACATTTATATAGCGCTTTTCTGGACACTCAAAGCGCTTCACATAGAGGGGGGGATCTCCTCAACCACCACCAATGTGCAGCATCCACCTGGATGATGGGACGGCAGCCATATTGCGCCAGAACGCTCACCACACACCAGCTTTCTGGTGGAGAGGAGACAGTGATGAAGCCAATTGGTGTATATGGGGATGATTAGGAGGCCATGATGGACAGAGGCCACTGGGCAAATTTGGCCAGGATGCCGGGGTTACACCCCTACTCTTACGAAAGACATCCTGGGATTTTTTATGACCACAGAGAGTCAGGACCTCGGTTTAACGTCTCATCCGAAGGACGGTGCTCTTTGACAGCATAGTGTCCCCATCACTATACTGGGGCGTTAGGACCCACACAGACCACAGGGTGAGCACCCCCTGCTGGCCTCACTAACACCTCTTCCAGCAGCGACCTGGCTTTCTCAGAAGGTCTCCCATCCAGGTACTAACCAGGCTCAGCCCTGCTTAGCTTCAGTGGGCAACCAGTCTTGGGCTACAGGGTGATATGGCTGCTGGCAAAGAATGGTCACAGATTTTTATCGATGTTCAACCGGTTGCGAGTGAATCGTTACATCCCTAATTAAACTATATGGTATCCTGGGGGAAAAGCCATGTGATATCTGTGAGAAACAAAAATTTTAATTATTTACTAGCAATAATGTTTTTAATTCCAGTGGTACTGGTGAGATTTCCGCAGGAGATTCGAGCATGTGTTTGCGTCATTACGTCACATCTGTACACAGAAGGAGTCTCAGCTAGAAGGCTACATTGTGTGTGAGGATGTTGGAGATGTTTCTAGCCTTTTCTCACAGCACTTGATATAATTAAACTTATTAATTTGATTGGTGGATCCAGAAAGTTTCAAATGACTAGAGATTCACCTAAAATGGAAAAGACTTTGGACTGAGAGTTTGGAAAAAAGAGACTGCAACCGGATCCATGCGAAAACAAGGATAAATATCCGAAGGGCTTTAAATGTAGTGACGCAATGCTGATGTTGTTAACATTAACAATTTGAGAACAAAGTATAATTTGCACGGTTTTGTCGTGATATGATAAACGATCGTTAGATTTAATCAGCGCAATTTTTTCGGTTATTTGGTCAAAACAAAAGAGGATGTTTAATACTTGTTCAGATTACATTTTAGGGTGAAAAATTCTTGTGTTGGTCATACTTCCAAAAAGAATAATCTGCGATTCTGAATGCCAGTATCCACACCAGTGCAACAACTGACAGCCACACATTCTCCTCAAAACATTTGCTGTGCCATGCCGAAGTACAACTCACGTAAAGTTGATAATTCCGTGAATGGCTGCAATTGCAGATTTCGAACAGAGATGGTGACAAAGAGGAAAAACTGCGGACTGCAGCTTTAAATGAATAAAAATGACAAACATTGTCACATTTATCATCAGGCACATGTCCAACACCTGTGCTCTCCACTTGCCTCCTTGTTGGTTCTGAAGATACGAGAGTTCCTGTGATCTTAGAGACCACAAAAGGGTGATATCACCATCTAAAATATATCAGGGTTCTCTAAGGACAGTGGAGGGGGCTCTAGGGGAAATCCTATCTCTGAACAAGCCCATCTGTCCTAACACTGGCCTTACGAGCTGTATGTCCAACTGTCTCCTCTGAGGCATTCCTCCAGAATTGAGTAGAGATCCCAAGCAGGATTTGCTTTGATTTATTGTCTGCTGTGTTGTAGTGCTGTAATCAGTCGTTTTGCATAATGTCTGTTCTCAGCTGAATCCCTTGTGGAAAGCCAGAGGCTAGATTTTACCACGAATATAGGGTTAAGGTCAGGTCAGGAGACTCGGGAAGAAAAAGAGGTGAGAAGACGCAAGGCTGGAAAAATGGACCTTAATGTGGAGTAGTTTCGAAGTTTCACAAAACAGAGAGATAAAGACTTAAAACTATTACTAGGATGTTAGATAAATTAAACTTATGATGATAAACCTTGATAACACCTTGATGGTTGAAAAAAAATAATACTGACAGTGAATTAAAAACAAAAACTCTCAGAATTCATTCAAATAGGCAATGAATAGGTTCCAGATTTACTAACAGCTTGCGCCAGCGCAAACCCTCTTTTGGCATAAAAAAACCTACTCTCAGGATTTACTAAAGACACGCAGTGAAAGATTAATGCCGAAAAGGCGTGGACACAGTTAATTTTGCGGCTGATCTTATGCATTTGTAGGAGTTTTCCTTTCAGGTGCAAAATTTATGGGAAAAGAGTATTTAAATGAATCATGCAAGGTGATTTACTAAGGTTTGCACTCAATGTACTGGTGTTTGTGCCATTATTTAGCGCCCAAAAAAGCACATAAAAAAGCACCATATGCTATAGATTGCGTTGGTCATTATGGAAATGATCGGACTGTGTCTGTGTTCTTTAAATTGCGGAGTCGTCTGTAGATCACACACAGAACTTTCCATTCCCATCGGCACTGTTTTGGAATTGCACTATCACGCTAATTTGCCCTGTTTAGTAAATCTGCTCCTAGATGGCCAATAGGGGTATAGACAGTGAACCTCATGTGATCAGCCACATGACACAGCTGGATACATTTTAAGTTGTAATGTTTAAAAATAGTTCAACCAACTCTACGTTCTATCTAGCAATTTTGAACAGGAACACATCTTTAAAGGCAAACACACATTAAATAGACGTTTGGGCATCTTGCGTGAGCTATCGAGGAGGTAGAACACACAAAAGCATGCAAGTTCAGTGGTGGTCAGTAGTGCTCCTGAAGGGCCACCATCCAGCAGAGTTTAACCCCAACCCCAATAAAACACAACTGAACCAGCTAATCAAGGTTTCCAGGATAACAAGAAACTTCCAGGCCGATATATATTGGGGCAACTTGGAGCTAAACTTCGCATGATGCTGATAAAGGACTTCAGGAGCTGGAATGGACATTCCGGAGTAAGTTCTTGGTGAAATCCACCACTGTGACAGCACTGTGTTAATATTCGAAAGGGGAATACCAAGGAACAAGGAATCTGGACATAGTTTACTTTTCCACTTTGGCTTTTCAATATGTTTCACATTGCTCAAAAAGGTCTGCAGACGTATGTAGCGTTTGTCAAAACACAGGGTCTCTCTGTGGTGCTGTTCCTGATTTGTTTTTAAGTTATGCAATCAGGACCAGAGCCATATGAAGCTTAGAACAGGCCATTAAACCCTCCACACCTCCATCCCAGCAGCACAACAGCTTTAGAAAACCCTTCACCATGAGCTCTGCTGCTGGGATAGACTCACACAACACCATACGTTACAGATTATAGTTATAGATTATTGAATGATTTCACATAACATTATGTAGTTTTAAGCACAGAGTTACCAAGCATCATTCAAATGACTGCATGTTAGCATGTGTCTTCTTGACTGAAGCAAAGATTTAGAAATGTGTTTTCTGGATTTAATGTAACATATGTTCAGTTCCTTTATTTCCCTTTTGAAACAGTAATGGTGTTGTGTAATAAAACAAGAGGCATTTAAAATAGCAGAGAATGTCTGGGGGAGTGAGAGAATGACAGCGCATGTTGAAAGAGGAGGCCACACGCTGGCTGAAAACATTACTCACCTGGGTACAAATAAACAAGGAATTTCTCTAATTTTCTGTCTGCTTGTGGAAAAGCACTGCTTCCACATAACTTAATTTTCTTAGCTTTGGCATTTAATCAATATTTCATTCATCTACTGCTGTCAAATATATAATCTAACCTGCACTTTGCCTGACACTTAGCAGTCTGGAGATAACCAAGACTTGATGAATCGATCAATCGGTCAATCCCCAGTAGGGACCAGAATCAACAAAGCTTACTTTAGGATCTCAACCTCTCACACAGGCTGATCTTGTTAAATCCAGTTCTTTGGGCACCACAGGAGTATCATCAATCTCCTTCAGTTGTGTAGTAGAGAAAAGACAGTGATGTTTGGCACATGCATTTAGCCGGAAAACAACGAGGCGGTTTGCATTGTATTAGAAACAGAATTTTTGAATGTCTACACATGAAAGACCAATTTATTGGTTTCGACGACTTTGTGAGCCAACATTTGGCCATTTGACAAAGCATTGACAACTTTTCCCATTTGCATATTTTTAATAAAACACTGTTTAATATGTTTATTTAGCTGTTTTGAATTATGGGGACAGTTGACTAAAGCTATTAGAGACATCATCGACTTCTTTCAGGGTAGACTAACTAAGGCGAGGACAACTCTTGGTTCAGGAGCAGTCCCAGATTGATGGCCAGATGGCCCCACCAGCTAAGACCACCATCAGCCAAGGTGGGGGGTTTGTTAAGCTTGAGTGACTGATTAAGAATCCGCCTTTAATCTGGACACAGGCAAGAGTGAATCAGTGTGGGCACTGGACAAAGCCCATGCTTCCATCATGGACACAGATCAGTTGGTCTTTATTTTTATCAATATTAAGATAGTTATGAAGAGGTTTGAAAAATAGGGCTAGTGGAACAAGGTAAAACTATCATGAAATAAGAAAAAAATAATGTATTAGTGACTATGATATTGCAGGTGCATTTAGATACATAATTGTCCTGTTTAAAGGTATTTAAAAATATGTTAGAGGTCAGAGTTTTATGGATTAGATCATTGTAAAACGTTTAAGATTTTCTCGGCCCAAATGCTGCCCTATGCCCTGTGATCATTGTCTGAGCCAACACTTTGGTGACATGCCAGATAGGCTGTCAGATAGTTGTCCTGGGGAGTCCATACCAGAAAAGGCTTGGCAAAAGGACTAATCAAGGGTGAACAGGGGGCACTCATGATCACCCTTCTAAATTTTTTTAATCCATGTCCACATTAAGTACATCATTTGAGACAGGGCCAAAGATGAAACGAGCCACTGTGGACAAACTGTCTAATAGGAACAGATGGACACAGGTCAAGGACCATGGTGATGCACTGTCCTGATGTATGAAGTCTGTCTGTAGGAACAGAGAGTTTGCCTCATTGGCAGTGAGTACAGATCATGCTGTACATTTTTGTCTGAACAACAAGCGAAGGTGGAGAAACTGAATAAAGACAGGACACACTAAAATACAGCTCCCTAAAATCTCATCTCCAGCCTCCCCCTGAGCTTGGCAGCAAGCATGTGCCTTAAAGTTTGAGGCTTTAAAAAAATTAATCAATCCTTTAAGCCTTTTAAAAGGAACTGGAATTTATCCGAAGGTTCCATGATGAAATCCTGATAGACAGAGTATGTTGCTCTGTGTAACATAAGCCCTCAGAAGAGGCCAAACACAAAGACTCAAATGGTTCAACTACAGTAACCAGGTAACCTGCAAAACACTGCCCAAGCTTACATTGTGAAAAACAACTCCAGAGTTCTGTATGAGCAATTCAGGAAATTACATAATAAAGAAAAACCTACAATGACAATCTACAAAAGGGCAGTAGCAGATTTATTTTCTTGAGAAGGCTCAGATCCATCAATGTATAAATACTTTGCTTGTTCTTTCAGTCTGTTCAGTCTATACTTTAGTGTGCTGGTGTGCTTGGAGATGCCAACCGGCTAAATAAACTCATTAGGAATGTAGGTTCTGTCATTTGAGTGGATCCTCCGGAGTTTGTTTCTGAGAGAAGAATGATGTCCAAACTGCTGAACATCATGGACAACATGTCAAACCCACTCCCTGACATGATTGTTGGATTGAGGAGCCTGTTCAGTAGAAGGCATGTCTTGCTTTGGTGCTAAAGGCAGTCAGCCATGCCTATTGCCATGAAACAGTACAATTCTTCCATTCCATGCAGTGGCATTATGGACTTGAACTTGAATGTGAACTTTGGTCTCTTTAAGGGCCTCTTTAAACAGACCAAAAGTCTTGACTCTTGACCGAACATGACTCAGCAAGTTTCCAGTGGCAAGTCATTTTTCAAACACTTTGTGGGGGTAGCAAATTTCAGACCAAAGACATTTCAATGTGTGCGTAACATACAGTAACAAAAATAGAGGCCTCGTTTCTTATTGTGGGTGGCTTGTTGCAATCACATATCCAATGATAGTATGACTAAAAAAAAAATCTTTTTTCTGACTTTTGGAGTATCTCGAGGTCTGACTGGTTAGCTTTCGGTCAGCATGTGGTCCAGACTAGAGAACTAGGGGTGTCACGATTCTCCAAATCCTCGATTCGATAACATTTTCGATTCTAAGATTTGTTCGATTCGATCCGATTCTCAATTTTTAGCAGTCAGCCAATCAGGATACTCTCTGTCTTACATGCACTTCATGCGGCACAAACTCAAGGTCTCTCGCTCTCTCCCACCAGGCAATATGGTTTGGAGCTCAGTTTTTTCTCTCTCGGCATGCACGCTCGCTCTTGCTCACTCTAGATTCCAGGAGATTTTGGGGCCGTTTACACCTGGCCATTTCATGCGTTTTCTGTGATCGGATAGCTATCCAATCGCGAAAAGACCAGGTGTAAATGCCCCCCGAAACGCATTCAAGACGGATTTGAATCCGATCGCTCAAACCACATTGGGAGGTGGTCTGGGCCGCATTCGCAGACGAAACTGCACAAGTGTATGCTTCTGGTTGTTGAAACCACATATGTAAATTTTACTACTCCCAAAATTGATATATGTCATGTTATTTTAGTCAGATATGACGACGCTACTATGACGCACATCACCTTAGATGAGCAGCTAAGCGTCTATCAAGTCAACGCGCCGCAATCTATCGCAAATCAAAGTGAACATAAGTCGCAGACGCTTAACACTACCATCTTCATTAAAAGTATTAAGTAAAGAAACGAAATGATCTTACCAGGGCTGTAGTTGCGCTCTCTCTTATTGCTGTCTTTCTTGATTTTGAAATTAGCCGTTGATCAATGAAATTCGGCTCATATCTGTTGATTTCGGTGACGTGCTTTTTAGCGCGTGAATTGAAGATCGGATTTATATTCGTTTTGCAAAAACACATTTATTAAGTGACCAGGTGTAAATGGAATCGTTTTGATAAATGAGATAGCTATCCGATCTGAGAAAAGGCATGAAATGGCCAGGTGTAAACACTCCCTTTAACTCATTAGCATGCATCAGGGAGCCGCTATCAATATGCAGGAGACTCCCGGAACTTCCGCGAGACTTGGGATGTCTGCAAGCTGTGGCTTTTTTGAAGTGCAAATGTTGTCAACATAACTCACTGGAAATCCAAAAAAACTTACACACCTGTGACTTCAATGAAAGAGGAGCATCAACGATTCCATTTTTTAATTCAAAGTTCGAGATTGTGAATTCATTTCGATCGAGAACTAAAGTGAAACTATGGCTTCGGAAGTGCACAGTGTCAGTGATACCTGAGACCAATGATATAAATATCCCCAAGATTACAGTACCTACCGAGTACTGAAATGAAATTGAAAAAAAATGTATTGATCACGCCATGCAGGACAGTGTAGGAGTAGTTTGCTAGAGGCAGATCTCTTGCAGAGGGACCTGTCCACTCTGTTGCTAATATGACATTAAGACCATGGGACGTTACACTTTGACATGTATGTATTTGACATATTGTTATGTTGTTTGCAGTAATGGGAGAACATGCTATATGACAGTGATTAGCATTTAGGCACCGATTATCATAACAATGAAATTTCATCATCATCACCTCAATGACCTAAAGAGTTCTCAAAACTGAACTGAGAAAACAGACCGGTCTAAGACAAACTCTCCCTTTCTTGACAGTCCTCAGGCCTGATCTCAGCGGAGGGTGAAGTCATAAGGAGAAGAGGGTCGGGCCTAGAGAAATATGTTCGCTATTAGAGTTTAGGGTCCCACCCCCCCTTCCTCCGCTGTCCCACCCAAACCTAAAGCAGCTGGGCCGCCTCGTGACCAACATGATTAAAAGCAGTTGGGGCCCTTGGTGAGATATGCACAGTGGAATGTAGTGACTGGATATGTGTGTGTGTGTACTGTGAGCTTAAAGTGATCCGTCAGGAAAACCAGAGGACGTACATTCCCACACCTGCATCACACCTGATGCATGTCATTACCTCCATTCTGTAATACCCCATAAACAGCCGAATGAAAAGCTAAACATATTGTTTTTCTACCTGGAGAGTTATGTTAATCTTTTAAGGGTGCTCAAAAGTCATGAGACCACCAGGTTGATTTTAGGAAACACTCTTCACACAGCTCCGACCACATCAGAGTAACAGGAAATGAGGAACAATAATGCTGTTTGGATGAGATAATACAAATGGTGCCTTTACACACACACACAGACCAAACCACTTGACTTTTACCTACTCCCTGATGACCCCATACAGCCAATAACCGCTTTTAAAACCACTAATTCAGGAAAGAATTCAGGGAGGAATATACCGTGGTATACATGTGAGGGGGAGCCATCCAGCCTTTACAGGGGAGTCACCAAGACACACCGCATTAGTAATATTTGCCAAGGCAAATATCACAATTACTATTGCTTATGGTTGGGTATTTGAAAACCCTATAACCCTACAGCCCAGATATACGTATAATTCAGTTCTTGCTATGGTACGTGTACACTGTGCATTACATAAATCTCATCCACAGCATAGTACGCAAGTACTGTACGCTAGGAAATGCTAATTTATTTGTCCACAAGTTGGTAACACAGGCTCAATGTCAAGAAACTGATGAGGATGGAACAACAACAAACTACTCAGGATGGCAACCAAAATAGATGTGTGCGTTGATGAGTGCTTGTGCAAGATACTCATAACTCTAATTTAAATGAGTAAGACGTAACTTAAAACAGTGCAGATACTCAACAACAATGATTAAACTAGTATACGTTGAGCACCTATGTTTGCGAACGCTATCAAACAGAGTATTCTTTGAAAGGCTATTCGTTCAGCTGTATGCATGAAGTTTACTTTAGGGCTGCAACAACTAATCGATAAAATCGATTATAATCGATTATGAAAATCGTTGTCAACGAATGTCATTATCGATTAGTTGGTCTGATTACGTCACGGGGATTGTTTACATGCTACATGCGCTTCTTACGTGCGCTTCATGAGGCACACACGCAGTCTCTCTCCCTCGCCGGTCTGTGCGCAACACGGACGGTTTGGAGCACATTATCTTCTGTCTCGCATGCGCATTCTTGATTCCGT
The DNA here is from genome assembly GCF_988280905.1 of Pimephales promelas. Classification (NCBI taxonomy): domain Eukaryota; kingdom Metazoa; phylum Chordata; class Actinopteri; order Cypriniformes; family Leuciscidae; genus Pimephales; species Pimephales promelas. The sequence continues at coordinate 13,218,310 of NC_142790.1, read as the reverse complement.
GAGTTTGAACTAATTTGCGGGCATCAGGAAACCGCTATCAATATGCAGCATACACGAAAATCATTCACCTTTCGGCAAATTCGCCGTTTTGAAACCAAAATAGGTGACCTGCGTTAATCGTGTATACTTTATGAAGCCATAGTGTAGTATAATGTGAGATAGAAATGTATATTTAAGTCATTACATTCAAGTTAACGTAAGCTTTTCCCTCCACTGCGGCTGTCAGTCATTCTCTATTCGGTGTTCAAACAGCGCGTCGCGTTACAACAGTTAACATGATGAAACTCTTTCCAAGATGATTCAATGTTATTATTATAATTGATCCGTAGATAAAGGTCTATGGTTTCGTAATATAATGACTATCTTGCTAGACTTTTATTGCTGTAAATTTAATCACTTTCTACTGAGTGTCTGTTAGATCACAACACTAGAGTAGAGTCGGCACACTATAATTGTTCTTCACGTGCACAGTAGCCTAACTGAAATTTAAAACTGTTAAAAGAAAAGGCTGAATAAACTATTGCAAAGATACTGTATAATACACAGTCAATATTGCTTCCTTACTAAACAGCTGTGCATCTGATTTTTACGATGTTTTTCATGAATGTTGTATAACAACAATACAAAGAGCAATGTGTAACGTTTTACCAGAGATAGTGCTACACTTATTGTCTCTTATTTTTTCCCCACTAAGGAATGTTTTTTTCACTAAATGTTCAGATTTTATAAAATTTTTGTGCACTTGTGATTTTTCTAGGCTAAGTTTTTCTGAGTTATCCACTAATCTAGTTTACAATAGCATTTTTGTCATAGGTTATAGTCATATATATTTTTTTTATTTGTTGTTTTTCTATATAATGAAGTTGTCTGTATTAAGAAGATTGTTTAACACACAAAAGAGTGTGGTTTTTAGGGTTTTAGGGTTTTATTTAGTTATAATAAACAAAAAAATGAAATAAATTTTTTATCCGATTAATCGATTAATCGAAAAAATAATCGTCCGATTAATCGATTATCAAAATAATCGTTAGTTGCAGCCCTAGTTTACTTCATAGGTTTTTGAGTGCTGAGAGATTTTTCTTCAGAGAACATACAAATCTGGATCTCATAACAATAATCAATAGACAACTATGGATCTCATAACATTAATACATTCCAATATTAATCTACTAAGCACTTTTGGGAAAGATGTGGTTATTGTGAGGTCAAATTAAATCTTAGAGCTTGACATGGCTGTGACGCAGTGGTTCACAAATGTGCTTCAGAAATTGAAACATTTGGCTCAAGTGGGTGATGCAGGTTCAATCCTGAATTCCCCTCTCCAGACAAATAAGTTCATGATGCTCTCTACTAAGTTTGTCAAGTAGAAAGAGGCATAAGGCCAAGAATAAAACAACGTCATTTCTACGTCATTGCACATGCGCAGGCCTTTCCAGGTGTTTTATGTCCTCTCGATCGGATTAGAATTAGCTTTAAACCACCCCTTATAATCTTTGGCCAATTTAATCAAAATGTAAGGTTACATGTGACTTTGTTATTACGATTGTTCTACTACTCCAATTAACTTTGGATTATTAGGGTCCATGTAAACGCAGCTAATGTCTTCTGAAAATAAACAATGTAGGGAAAAATACTACTATAAACCACCATTGAATTTAAATAGGAATTACATGAATTCAACACAGATAATGCATTCTGGGAAAAAAAGGTGCTTTTCCAGCCAGCTCCAAAAGTTAATCTATCCATAATTCTCTCTGCATGTGTAAGGGCATGTGTCAGACTTCAGACTTCAATGTTTTTATAATCAAAACCTTAAAACATATTTTGTCTTACATTTCTAGGCTAGTTAAAAATTACAAATATATTAATTTCTTTGAATTTAAAATTTGAATGGCAGTTTTGCATCCTGTTTGCTACCTCAACTGACATCATAAAAAAAAAGAAATTAAACAAGAATAGATAAAGTGCAAAACGGCCAGTTAAGAGTGCAAGATCAGCAGGTTTGGAACCAATGAACATAGAAGTAGTGATTTACTACAGAACAGGCAGGGTGAGACACACTGCAGGCCCAAGGTAGCCAAATAACACAACAGGACGTGCCGCATGACAGCTGACCTGCCAGCCCACTGTCATAATACTCCCAGCACAGCAGCGACCGTTATGAGGGACATGCTCAGACGTGACCGTACTGGCATTAGTGCAGACGCCATTGTGTCAGTTGGCTTATTCTGTGTAAATAGATGCCACTGCATTGTTTGCCCTCCTGTGCAGTCAAGCCAGTACACACACACACTACGGCGGACGTTTGGCAGCGGCCTCAGAAACTCTGACTGTAGCTCCATTCTGAGCTCTGCGGGTCTCTCGGCCGATGACCACACCCCAGTCCAGCTGGACCCAATAAAGATGCTATTATACACTCCTACATTTGATCTGTCTATCTTTATATGGTTATCTCTCTCTCTGATAATACTTTCTTCCTCTATATCAACTTTCATTTCTCTCTCTCTCTATTACAGTACATTGCTGTTCCTTGTCTCTCTCTGTGTGTGTGTGTGTTGTTAGGGAGGGTCAAACGGCTCACAGACAGGAAATACTCCAGCTCTGAGAACTCATCTCTGGCATGCATGTGCTCTCTCAAATGAAAGCAGCGTAGATCACTCACTAACATATGGATGAGGTCTGCTAACTGCGCTCGAACCAAAAGCACGCTATCAATAGGATCAATACAAGATCACCAAGCAATTGACACATTTTCAATGAGCCATAAAGATAGTGTTTTTGAAACAAAACCAGCTTCATATTTTGCATAGAGAGCACTTTGATGTGTTCAACAAACTTCAGCACACATGTTAAATGAACAGCAGCTTTATTGCTGAGAGATTCACTGGGAGCATAACAGACACCCAAGCAAAAGCATGCAATCTATAAAACATAAGTAGTCTTGCTCAGAGAAAGTACCATGGTATTACCATAAACCTATTGAGCTATTCCGTGTCAAATCAACCGAATTTTGGAAAATTCTCTGGCCCCGATGAATGATGAAAGCCAAAATATTAAATGTCATGGATGAACATTTATTGTGTAATCCACTATTTTGCAGAGGGGGGTCAAAGTGAAAATAGAAAATTTTCACATAAGTCTGGGCGGTATGACGACATCGTTACCTTGGTATAAAATGTTGTGTACCGCGGTATGTAATAACACTACAGTATTGACACTTCAGAGTGTTGACATGCATGAACGAGAATGCAAAAAGGGGTACCTGCGGGAATTTGGGACATGCTCGATGTTAAAAAGTGAAAAACAACTCAATGAATTTTTGAACTTGGTGCCCTCTTGACTGAGAAAATAACCGAAGGGCGCATTTGTATGTAAGACAACAACTCCCACAATGCACCACATTGCACAGCTCCGCAAGCCACACCCACTAATCCGGAACTGTGCACACATCAGAGAAATCACTCGTCCGTCTACAAGGCTCAAGTTAGCTGTCACCAGAGTTTGAATTTAATTTCACTCAAAATTTCTAGTTAGTTGGCTGTGGCGGGCAGGACGATCGAGGGCGAGGGACGTAAGAGGACGGCGCGAGGCCGGTGGCGTAAGTGATAATGAAAGACACCTGTGCGGCATTGTATTTGTCCTATTGTTTGAAATTTGCTTCTTTTTTTCTTATTTTTCTATTTTTCTTAAAAGGTTAGTTCACCCAAAAATGAAAATTCTGTCAGTATTTACTCACCCTCATGTTGTTCCAACCTCCGTAAGACCTTCGTTCATCTTCGGAACACAAATTAAGATATTTAAGATATTAAGATCACTCCTGCATACTAGTCCATAGGCTTCTTGAGGGAATAACTTGCTGTCCTCGAAAAGTCATTAAAGACATCGTTAAAATAGTCCAAGTGACTACAGGGGCTCAATCTTAAGTTTATCAAACGATGAGAAAAAAACAACAAAAATAACGACTTTATTTCAACTATTCGTTTATTTCTCCCTCTGCGCGAGTCAGGTTACTAGTTTAATAGCGTAAGCTTCTGTTATTGTACGTCACACGCATCACACACACATGACCAGCGTCGGCCAATAGTGAGCCTACGTGTGACGTAGCTTTACGCAATCACACTACGTTAACTGACTACAGGCCCATAGAGAAGGAAGTGAATAGTTGAAATAAAGTCGTTATTTTTGTTTGTTTTTGCGCACAAAATGTATTCTCGTCGTTTGATAAAGTTAAAATTGAGCCACTGTAGTCACTTGGACTATTTTAATGATGTCTTTGATGACTTTTCGATGCCAGCAAGAGTCATTCCCTCAAGAAGCCTATGGACTAGTATGGAGGAGCGATCTTAATATATTAAATATCTTAATTTGTGTTCTGAAGATGAACGAAGGTCTTACGGGGTTGGAACAACATGAGGGTGAGTAAATACTGACAGAATTTTCATTTTTGGGTGAACTAACCCTTTAACATAAACAAGGTAAAATAACATAAAATAATTATACCGTGATATAGGCTAAACTAACACTGGACTTTGCATTGTTGCAGCACACACGATTATACACATTATCTGGTTAATAGTGATTCTTCGCCTCATACGCCCTTTCCTTGTTTGTTATATGTCGCTTTGTCCTGTTTTTGTGCTATTGTTGATCTCACTTAATCCGTCTATTATGCATATTATCCAACAATTACAATAAGTGGGACTGGATTTTGCATCGCCTGCAGCACAAACAAGTATACTCTCTTTTCCTGGTTACTAGTGATTCTCCGCCTCATAAAACTTCTTTTTTTTCTTGGTTGATATCTGCCGCCGTGCCCTGTTTACAAAATATGCAGTAATGCTTTACTTGAAGAGGTATGCATAAGACTAACATGACACCTTCATAATCATGACATGGCATTTCATATCAACTTTTATTAAGTGTCATTCGCTCAGTTATGACATTTTTAATGCAAATATGACATTGTTTGAGATGTCTTTATGACACCTTGACATAAACCAATACATAACCTGTCAGTGTCTTCCAGTACTTTCACTGTGGACTAATGGCCTAAAGTAATTTTGTTGCATCACTGCAATGACCAAATAAATTAATTATTATTATTATATATCATAAAAATAGCATCCCTGTATAACGGTACTGCTACAATAATTTTTTGCAAGTGTTCTGCCGTGTGGTTTCCCTCCACTGCAGGTCGAGTGGGTGGAGTTACAGCGATGTATCACTGCTGCTCTGATTCTCTGGTCTTCATGCAGCATTCTACACTACTATGCACTGTTGCCATGGTAACCGTCTCCTCTTTGACCTGTGGTTGTGATGTTTACATTAAGAGAGAGTGATCTAATATATTTAAATGAATGTGTGTGTTTCGTAAGTGGATGGGGGCGGGGTTTGAGGAACACAGTCATGAAACAATCCCTCCCACCCTAACCCTGTCCCTCTGATGCCTCATCTAGCTTCGCCTCCTCCTGCCTGCATTGCACCAAAAGACCTGTGTCGTTTCACAGGAGACGTCTCACATACTCTCTCTCTTGTTTCACATTCAGAGCGTGTTAAACCCTGGATAACAGCACACAGCAGAGGAACACACACTCATGAGAGACAGAATACAAGTGCATTTCCACCATTAACGCCACTCGAAAAGAGAGACAGATCGAATGGCTAATGCGTTTGATCTGCCTAGTGTGTTTTTGATAAAGGCATACCAGTGTCACAATTGGACATGTACCATGATATTCTTTGTAAATCCCAATAAATATTTAATAAATATGAGCATATATCTGTACAACTACATTCGTTCTGTCTGCACATGTTCTTGTTAGTCCTAATGAGTTAAATCTTCCTCCACCTGTGCCATTCATCTTGTGTATTTACACCCTTTTCTGTTCTATACTTTGTCGGTTATAGTTGAATGTTATGCTTGTCTGCATGTTTGTCACCAGTAAACTCTTTGTGAACTATCTAGTCTTCAGTATCTTCTTTCATCAGCATTCTGTGACAATATCAGTAGTTCATAACTGTTTTAAGTATGCTGTGTCGCAATAGAGGATTTTATAACACAGCCCTAGTGACATAAAAAACTGGTACCATCACGGTACCATCACAGTGCGTTTTTGTGTTTATAGAAGGTATTTTTGGAGGCAGAGGTTTCATGTTATTATAGTACCGGCAAAAATATGGAGAGAATATTTGTGCTGCATTAGCACATTGATTTTCACAGCATATGATAATGTACTGTGCTGTGTAGTGTCAATGTGAGTACAAGCATCAGAACCAATTAACTGCACAGACACATCCATACAGAAAACATGAATCAGATGTCGCCTACAGTCACACTATATTACACAGTAGGAGCGCCAACTGCTGCATGCCCGAATGGAAAGTACTGTTGCTCAAACAATTCTTTTTATTTTGATCAAATCAGTTTTATTTCCACTAAAATGCAAGATCAGTAGGGTCAAAAACAAAACTAAATTGCTGAGTATTCTATTCTATTGGAAAAAAATGTGTACATAAATGCATACAGGTTTGGAAAGACAAATTTGTTGATTACTTACAAATAATAAATACCACATGCACAGTTCAATGCCCACTTGAAGTTGCCCACTTCAAAGTTTAGAAGTGCATACATTTACAGAATCCAATTAGGGCATTAGCCATTCTATTATTAAACAGAACAGTTGAACTACATCACTATCAAAATAAAAGTCCCACTTACGACACTTTTCAGCCAAAAAGAAAAACATTTTTTACTATTGCCGATAATTAAAAAATGCCAAATATCATCGGTCAACCGTAAACGTTTACATTTACATTTATTCATTTAGCTGACGCATTTATCCAAAGCGACTTACAATTGCTATACATGTTAGAGGTCGCACGCCTCTGGAGAAACTAGGGGTTAAGTGTCTTGCTCAGGGACACATTGGTGTCTCACAGTGGATTTGAACCCGGGTCTCTCACACCAAAGGCAAGTGTCTTATCCACTGCGCCATCACCACCCAAATTTAAACTCATTTGTATAATGTTAAACAAACTGCTCAACTTTGTTGCATTGCAAACAGACAATAGCTATGTTTGCATCCACCTATTTTATGCATATTTTAGGATATCGCATAAAAAACTGTTGGATGGATACGCCAAGGTGTGTATAAATTCTAGAAATGTGCAAAAAAAAAACGTATCGGATACAATTTTATCAGATAAGAAAACATGCGCATAAACTACACAATTTAACCCAATAAATTCCTCAATGCGCATCAAAACAAATCATGTGACGGCATAACTGAACTAACCAGCAGACTGATCTTTTTGCACAGCATCTGAAATGCTTTTTTAGTTGTTTTTTGAAATCTCAGAGCCAAAGTCTGTCATCAAAGTGGTTTGGAATAATTACCTTCCAGAACTTTCTTACATGACTACATTCCCAAAAAGCAGGTATCTTCCTCCAAAAGTCTTACATTTCATGCGAAGTCTACATTTCGTCTGCCCCCTCTGACACGCAAGTCATTTATTATATGAATATTTGTGGCTTCTCCTACTTTTCTTAGTGATATTTAGCACCAGTTTATCAGGAAGTGACGATTTTGTTCTATCGACTCAATGGACTGAAATGCTGATTTATTCGCAAATGTTTTATGCAATATTCCCATTTTGCGTACAATTTAAATTCGAAACAAATGATCTAGCATGTCACCTTAGATCCACAACTCTCAATGAAATGGAATGACATCAAATGACTTTGTTGCTTCCTTAGTAGTACAATACAGATAAGTCAGTCGATCTAAGCATGTTAATTCAAATAACCATTAAACCAATTATTTCTCTGTACATTACAGGTTGAGCAGTTTCTTTATGCATATTAAAGGATTAGTTCACTTTTGAAAAAACTTTTGCTGATGATTTACTCACCCCCATGTCATCCAAGATGTCCATGTCTTTCTTTCCTCAGTCGAAAAGAAATTTAGGTTTTTGATGAAAACATTCCAGGATTTTTCTCCATATAATGGACTTCAATGGGAACCGGATGGTTCAAGTATCAAAAGACGGTTAATAACTGTTTCAGATGCAGCTTCAAATGTCTTTAAACGACACCAGACGATGAATAAGGGTCTTATCATGCAAAACGATCGGTTATTTCAAAACTTATTCCAAAAATGTAACTTTTCTAAGGACAAATGCTAGCCTTGCTATATTCTCTGAGGCGCGTTTGTAACGTCACGTAATACGTAATTACGTTCAAAAGGTCACGGGCGACGTAGCCGGAAGTACAGAATCAAAATCGTCCGACATCGTTGTTTTTCCTTTTAATTCCTTTTTTTGTAAACGGTGTTTGAGCTAGTTTGCATGTTCAACCTATGCGTTCAACTTGTAAACACTGACTCTGTACTTTCGGCTACGTCGCCCGTGACCTTTTGAACGTAATTACGTAATACGTGACGTTGCAAACGCGCCTCACAGAATATAGCAAGGCTAGCATTTGTCCTTATAAAAGTTACATTTTTGGAATAAGCATTGAAATAACCGATCGTTTCGCATGATAAGACCCTTATTCATCGTCTGGTGTCGTTTAAAGACATTTGAAGCTGCATCTGAAACTGTTATTAACACTCTCTTTTGGACCTGAACCATCCGGTTCCCATTGAAGTCCATTATATGGAGAAAAATCCTGGAATGTTTTCATCAAAAACCTAAATTTCTTTTCGACTGAGGAAAGAAAGACATGGACATCTTGGATGACATGGGGGTGAGTAGATTATCAGCAAAAGTTTTTTCAAAAGTGAACTAATCCTTTAAGCACACACAGACACAGATAGTCGTAAATCTCGTACCCTCATGCAGGAAGTGACACAAAAAGCAGCGGGTCCGACAGGCATAAAATGAGTCTGATATAAAGTGACCTCTGTACAGTGTCAAATACTGGCAACCAAACCAATGTGTTTAAGCCAAAAGCTGCCCTTTTCCACTGCAGCTGATCTGGAGGTTTTATGATTCCCTTTCTCATATCAATGGAGATCATTGTGTGGTCCTGATCTGAATTCCTTTTTGTAAACGAGAGCACAGGGCACGTTACAGCAGCAGAGACACTTCTCTCACTCTTCCCAGGCATCAGGGTGAACTAAATGGATTGTGAATTCTCTCCTGGGAGTGGGTGGAGTGAAATTATGTCAGAAAATGTTGGTTATCCATGCACAATCTGCCTTTGATATCGTAATCCCTCTCATGTTTCTTCCTCACACAGATTTCTATCAGTTTTCTTTGAGTGGACACTGCTAGCGGGTTTTTCCGGTTTTCCCATCACAGATCATGTGATGGGGCCTTGTAAGAATTAGTCTCAAAAAGCCATTCACAGTAATTTTGCTGTTTTTTTTTATTTATTTTTTTATTTTTTTATGTGGCATGGCATTAACATTAGCCGCTTTCCGACCGAGTAGTTACAGGAACTTATTATAACTTAGTTATAGGAACTGTCCACTTCTTAACAGTTCTAAGAACTACTCTCCCCCAAACTCGGTTTTGCTGCTTGCGTCCGCACTAGCCAAGTGGCAATAGAAACTGGTAGGCAACTGCTATTGCAATGTTCCTGGTTCCTGTTCTGCCTTGCTGGGACCTTAATAACGGAGAACGAACGGCAGCGTTTAAAGATTATGCTTGAGTTCTGTACAGAGAAACACAGAAGACGAAGGCTCCAACGTAATATGATATTAAGTAATATGATGGAAGAAGATAAAAGAGCAGAGCGCAGGAGGCAAACAAAACGACGGGTAAGTTTAGCTATTATTAGCAATTAGCTGGTATGTTTGCGTTATGTTTGTCTTAATCCTCGTTGTAATGTTTTGCAAAAACACACCGCGTATGGCAGACAGCGCGCTACAAGTTACGTGTTGACAGTGGGCATGGCTTATAAGTTCAACCAATCAACGTAGACCTAGGGAAAGGGAACTAAATAAGTCCTCGCTCTAGACTAGGTACTGAAAGAGTTATAGAGCATTTCACAAGATGTAAACAACACTGGTCCAGAAGCACTTCCTGTTTCAGTTTTTTAACACTACATAAAAGCTGGGATAAAATACAACCAACAGAACATTTAAAACTGAATCAAAAAGTTAAACAAACATCTTTAAGATGTTTTCTTTACATGTGAAATAAAGAAAACAGTTACAAACTGAAACAGGAAGTGCTTCTGGACCAGTGTTGTTTACATCTTGTGAAATGGTCTATAGGAACTACGGTCTGAGGAACTAAAAAAAAATCCCCAATTTAGTCTGGTCAGAACACGAGAAAAAAAGGGTTATAGGAAACGTTAGGTTCTAGGAACTGCAAAAGTCCCTCCGGTCTGAAAGCGGCTATAGGCTAAAGCTAATGCAATAAATTTGCAAACAAAAAATATGCAGGAGGTGTCAGAATATGTATTCTCAGAAAGATTCAGTACTATGAACCTTCAAATCAAACTTTACAGAATCCAATGATTAACTTTCTTTGGAGGCACTGATGGTAGGGGGTGATATACCGATTGTATCTGTCTGATATTGCACTCATAAAACACTCCAATCCCAAAATCAATACTGGTCATGATTAATTGTTAAAAGATCGCAATCTCGATTCAAACACCCACGCTATTTCAAGGATTCACCTATTTGATTTGACATTGTCTATTAAACCCCAAATATGCCACAGAGAATATGATTATCATGTATAGCAAACAGCTTCACAAACCGTCTTTTCAACCACACAGTATTGTTATTTATGTTACAAATACAAAATTATCAAGTACTGGGATAACATTTTATGGTAACACTTTACAATAAGGTTCATTAGTTAACATTAGTTAATGTATTATTAACTAACATGAACTAATAATGAGTAATACATTTGTTACTGTATTTGTTCATCTTTGTTAAAGGAGAACTCCGGCGAACAATGAACCTTTGGTCTAATAAAACATCGGTACATAGTCAACCATTCTCTGAGATTTGTTTTCATGATAACCGAATGTAAAGAGTTTTATCGCTAAAAACTGTTTAGCGTATAACGCTAGTAATGGGGGCATTGACTAAGTAAAAAGAAACCGCTAGTTTATACCACTAACAAGGCTCACAAATAGCCCCACACTAACGCAGTAACATAATGAGGGTCCATACATGCAAAACGAAGCATTGAGAACTTTGTAAGTGTACAGACCGTTTAATAAGAAGTTACTTTATGAAGACAATTCACTTCGTGTACATACAGACAGGAGCCATCTTAAAAAAATAGTCTCGATAAGTCTATCCCCGAACGCCACTCATACAGTTCAGAAGTTTGCTGAACTTCATACAGTTCAGATCAATCAGCACGACGTTCGTGGTTTGACTTATCGAGACTATTTTTTAAGATGGCTCCTGTCTGTATACGCGAAGTGAACTGTCTAGCGATTTCTCTTTACTTAGTCAATGCCCCCATTGCTAGCATTATACGCTAAACAGTTTTTAGAGATAAAACTCTTTACATTCGATTATCATGAAAACAAATCTCAGAGAACAGTTGACTATGTACCGATGTTTTATTAGACCAAAGGTTTATTGTTCACCGGAGTTCTCCTTTAACGTTACACTGTAAAAATAATCCTGTGAAAGAACAGTAAACTACTGGCAGCTGTGGTTGCCAGCATCATACCATAAAAATACGGTAAAAATAGTTGATCCCAGTACTATGTGAATCAGTCTGTGAACGGGCCTGAAGCATGAGTGATCTCAAAAGGACAGAAGGTGAAGCCCATAGGCAGTATCATTAGAACAGACATACAGCCCCAGTGAAAGTAAACCAGCTCAGTCTGGAGTCTTTCTCTAATGCTTTAATTCCCTTCAGATCTTGTTCACAACCCTTCACATGCTCTATACGTTACTTCGGGGTGTATTGTCAGGGCGGGTGTGATGCGAGCGTGAGCTGGGGCCACAGTTACACAAAGAGTGGGGCCCCTCACCCTCAGCGGAGCAGGTGGGCCAATTAGAGTCCCCTGGGCTTCCACAGATGCTCCCAAAGACCAATATAATTGGGATCTTCACTGCTGGGCTGCTATGAATTATTAATACGTTTATGAGGGATGTTATCGGTCGTCATAATGATGAGACTAGCTGACATGCTCATTTAACCACAATGAACTGAGTTAAGACAAAAAAAACAACACAACGGGACACTCTTCTAACAGATTTTACCCCTTCTGGAAGGTTAAGGATTTGCCCAGCGTGGGCCGGTCATTTTTTCCAACCGATGACCAGGTGCTGGAGTGTGAATGCTGAATATCATACGGCAGCCTTAGCACAAAGACTGTGTTCATGGCTCCAAACAGAAGCCCATCAGTCCTACATGCATGCAAACAGTTTCAGCGGAGCTAAAATTAAATTAGTTCAAGGGGCGAAGCAAAGCACTGCTGAGTTAGAGACGGCACAGCACGACCCGCAACTCAGATCACAGAGAAAGACAGAGCTGGACAATGATTACAGTCTCTCACTTGTCTGTCTCTGAACTGTGTGCCAAATGAGCTTTGAAAAGAAGCCAGAGATATATGCACACACACAAACTCATACAAGAAAGCTGCACCAATTGTGTGCTAGGGTTGGGTTTTGCAGTTTACCAGCATCAAAGAAGGAAAGGAACCAAAATATAAAACAACACCAACCATAATGTTTCAAATTTTAGTACTAAATGAAATGTGATGCTATTTAGGGATGTGAAAAGTGTTGTCATTGATTATAGTTACTAAGATAATAGGCTAAGTGTTACAGAAGTAGTCTTGTATTTCATCTTTCAGAAGACACAGACACAACAGAAGAAAATGGAACACTTTACATTAAGAAGCACTGACTATTCTCTTTAGATTATTTAGTTGGCATTGATAACAATAAATAATTGTAATTTATTGAAAGCCTCAATATTTCAGATTTTGTTTTTATTTAACTCTTTCCCCGCCAAACACGGAATTTTCCGGGTTTAATGAAAAAACGCATCCCAGCCAAACACGGAATTTTCCGGGTATCCGTGTTTTAGGTGGTATACGGTAAGGAAGACCCGCGCGCATGTTCTGAATGAGTGCGCAACTCTTTGATCAGAGAAACAGATTGCAATCGTCTCAAACAGTGGAGTAGTGAGAATGTATCAGACAGACAATGCAGAGGTATATGGCTGAAGTACTGGAGGTTAATGGACTCAGAGTCCGATCACTCTTTATTTGATAATTCTGAATCTGATCGGGACGAAGTAGTCAGTGAGAGAGATGCACATGTTGTCACAGAAAGTTCTAGCCATGGACGTGCCGCAGATAGATCGTATAATATTATGACACTATAATATTTATGTGTGTGTGCAGGCATTTATGTGTGACTGTCTAAATATGAAGGTGTAATTGTCAAATTATTTCTCTCTTTGTGCACATTTACCACATTGTAATATGTATTTGTGTGTGTGTGTGTGTGTCTAGGCCTGTTTATTGTAATTCCAATTATTCATTATTCACAGGTAGAACACAGAGAGGCAGAGGCAGAAGTTTTATTGCAAAAGTTACATTTCCCTTACATCCTGGGAAATTTGATATATTTTACATTTATTTATGTTTTTAATTTATTTTGGAAAGTTTTAGATATGAATGAAACAACATCTGAATGTATTCTGCTTTTAAATGCACTTGTTTGATAAAAATACCCTTTTCTCAGTTTTTTGTCCAAAATGTTGTGTTTTTGACAAAACCTACCTCTGTTCAAGAGGCAATAAAAAAAGAACAAATGAAGATAAAATAAAAACGTTTTTTTTTTTTGCCTAAAAGCAGAGGCTCAGATCTTTATTTTTATATACATCATCTTCATATATTCATGGAAGAAAATATTCAGCGGGGCATTAAAATTTAGCGAAAATCGTCAAAAACCCTGGCGGCGTTTTTTTAAAACGCTGGCGGGGAAAGAGTTAAAAGGTTTCATCATTTCACATTATATATAAACATTCACCTGAATGGAAAATACAGACATAAATAATAAAATAAAATCGACAAACCACTAGAGATCGGTCTAGAGCCAGACCGATATATCGGCCGGCCGATATTAGGCATTTTCCAAAATATCGGTATCGGTAGTTATAATGGCCGATAAATGAATATTTCAAAAATTAAAAACGGACAAAACACGCTTCAATCATCTCTCCTTGGCCTGTTATATTGAAAATGTATGTTTTACAATTTGCAGTATGAAGTTATCTATTGCTAAATTATGGCTCATCATAGACTAGCTAACCACAAAGCTAGCTAATGCCACTATTATCAGTGTAAGACTGCTAACGTTAACATTAATGAGCTTGGAAACCACAATTAACTTTTTCTGCCTATAAAGTAATGATTACTATATCTATAACTGGCATATCTCTAGTTACCATCCCTGCATTGTAAAATGTAAGTTAGACTTGCGAGGAGTGAACATTTAGACCTAGAGAAGAAGTATCAAACGTATCATGTGCATTTACACGTGTGTGAAATCCAGCGACGCCAAGTGTGCGTTGCAGACTATCGGTCTGTATGGATTTAGATTAACATCGCTAAATAGTAGGTTTTAGAAGGCAGGCAGCAACTGATGATTGAAAATGGTTTGATGTAGCTTGATGGAAAGAATTTAAAAAGCAAGCTGATATTGTAATTATAAGGTAGCTTATAAGGCAATGTAGGGACTAATTATTATTTTATTTATCAGAACTTTAATATATTTTGATGTTCCTCTGTTCTGTTGTGACAATAAAAGAAACAAGTTTCTTTTTAAAATGCTTTATCATATATTATTTTAGCTAAAACTCATAACTAACTACAAATAACTATTTTAGGGAAATCTGTTAATGTTTTGTTGCACGTTTCTGAAAAAAATAAATAAATAAAAAACATCGGCCGATATATCGGAATATCGGATCTTAAAACCCAAAAATATTTGTATCGGTATCGGCCTTCAAAATCCTTTATCGGTCGGGCTCTAGATCAGTCACGAGTGCTCTGTGAAATCAGACATCCCCATACAACCAGTTCTGCATTCCCACCCAGCAGGAATACACCAAGTTATTCTTGGTATCAGACAAGCATTTCCATGAGATAAGACAGAAAGGGCTGCCAGGGTCAAAAGGAACTATGAATATCTGCAGAACAATGTGACTCTTTGACTGGAAATACTGTGCATTTTAAAAAGACATGCACACTAAATTGCATTTCATGCATGGAGAAAGGCTGCACAGACCTGACTGTTAAAAACACAGTATAAGTCACATATCCGACTCCATTTGCGACTGATCATGCAGTCCAGAACACTTAGATGAGCCATGGCATTATTCCTGATACAGACGGCAACCCCGGGTCCACCTGTGCTTTTATCGTTTGACTCTCCAGTCGGTCCCTTGGAGCCTGCTCCTGGCACAAAGGTGATAGGGGGTGTGAGGAAGTGAGAGCGTTGCGTCTGAGCCCATCTGTGTGCCCAGCAGGCACTCCATCAGCTAAACGCATCCTTTCCACAGCTCATTAGTGCTGGATTAATAATGTATTCGGACACCAAAACACAAGAAATCCACCCAGACGTCCGCAAGTTCTACCACAATGATCCAAAGAGAGGTCTCCAAATAAGAAAAAGGTGATGATACCAACAAGGAGGCTCAGTATTTAAGAGTAATCGGTCTCTCCCTCTTGTTCGCTCTACCACTCAATCACTCCATCTGTTCGTCTTCTTGCAGTGCTGAGTCAGGTAGCACTGCCGTAGCACTGCAGCAGCACGCTTAACCCCTGGATGGAGGAGACAAGACTGCAAAAGACAAAACACTTCCCGAGGAACTCTAAATCCCATACTGCTTTAAAGAAACACTGTGATGCTCTCACGCATTGCAGAAACAGAAGAATGAGGTTGAAACAAAACTGGGCATTTGCATGTCATAGAACGTGTCACGAGACTATGGCAAGTGTGTGATTATTGAATATCAGTGTTTCAGAACTGAATTGGCTGAACTGTGTCCAACATGCACTACTTGGGGCAATTTTATTATTGACTTGGAAATGTTTGGGAAAGCAAGCATCGCTGTAAATAGTGCTCATACTTATGGTTAGGGTTTCGAATAAACACTGTTTTTATACAGACAAAAAAAAATTGTGAAAAAAATCCCAGAACACAAAAAAAGTATATTTAGAATGAGGGTGCCAATTCATATTCTTTATATAGTATAGTTTTATAGTGTTGTCACGATACCAAAATTATTGTTTCGAATCGATACCGATACCATGTCAAGAATCGCGATTTCGGTACTTTTTCGATACTTTTCCTGAAAAGGAAAGTATTTCTTACAGGGCGTTTCACATGCACCTCCTTTGCGTAGGTCTGTGTTCTTTATAAATAAATCACTGACAAACATGCTCATGCTCTGATTATAATCATATAGCCTATAGATCATTTTAGCTGATTATTTGTATGCTTTATTTTAGCAGCTTGCAAATTATTTATGCTAAATTATTTAGGTGAAAGTTGTAGGCCTAGAGCTAATACAAAAATAAATAAAACATGTCCAGTTAAATAGCAGATAATTAATTTATTTCGCTATTAAATAAGAGATCTAGCGCTAAAATTTGTTGTTGTTTTTTTTTTTTAATCAAGCGGAGCGCTTTTTTTCGCTGCTATGAGTTGCATGGTCTTTTGCGGCTCGAGCATCGTCTTCATTTGGACGCGCGCTTTATTCTATCACCGTTGCAGAGATTGTGTTGCTAAGAACTTGCAAAGTATAACTATCAGACGGGTCCTCTCGGCCTCGAAACACTACCGGCCCACCGGGAAAAGTCCTGAATCTCCGGATTGCCACTAGGGTGCCACTTAGGTATCGTGAGGTTTTTAATTTCCGAGTATCGCAATACTTTTTGAAGTATCGGTGCATCGTGCAACACTAGTGGGGGGGAATTGGGGACATTAACTTGGGCCAGTAAACAACAACCTAGCCACCCAAAACACAATTGAAATCACCAAGCAACTCCTTAACAAATACTTCAAGTATTCTAACTGTGCACTAAGAACCTCTCAGGAGTCAGGACACCCTAGCACAGGGGTGTCTCATCCTGCTCCTGGATGACCAACGTCCATCTAGAGTTTGACACCAAATTTCCCCAACTTACTTGCTTATTGTAAGAGGACCTTGATAAGCTATTTCAGGTGTGTTTAATTGTGTTTGAAGCTAAACTCTGCAGAACCTTTCACATGTACCTAAGCATTGTAGTGGTATAATTCTAGTTCCTTTATCTCTAATGAATCTTAAGTATGTTGCTTCTTAGAAACATATAGAAGCAAATTGCTATGATCAAGGGGAATCTACACATCTGACAGATGTTATGTTAGATGTTATGATACTGTAAACACTATATCTGTGTTATCCAAAGTAGCAAAATGGGGCCAAGGTGAATCTGGCTGGATGTTGCAGATCTTGGCTCAGAAATGCACCAACCACAAAAGGAATCCAACTGTCAGCAGATTGGTTCCACGCATGCAATTTTAATAACATCCAAATGCCAACTGTCAATCAGATGGAAGGAGTTGGCAGCCAGAACCACATCAGAGTCTGAAGCAAAATGAAAGCGGGAGTGCTGAATAGAAGCTGTTTAGAAGGATGGGTTCAGTGGACATGCACTACCATGGAGAGGCTTTTGAGAGAGGCTTTGGGATACTAGGTCAAGCCTGAGCGAGGTAAACCGGAGCAATGCACCAGAGACCGACAACTGTGTTAGGTTATTCTTGGCTCGGCATAACATTTATGCTGGATTGCAATAAAAGGCTGCAGCAACATGAAATTCAAAGCGTAGATGGGGAAGATTACATGAAGATGTGGAGCGGATTGATGAAGCCACACATGAAGGATCTCTTGGCAGGTCAGGGCTACATACACACTCATGTTGTGTGGGTCAGTTGGGTCAAACTCCCAATGTGCAGGCTTGGAATACCAGGGCCTCATATGTAGTGCTGTATAAACACATGCTGGAGAAACACATCATTCTTGTACACTAAAAAAAACTACATCCATTGGGTACAGTGTTTCCTCTGGGCACTGCGAGAACTAACAAAAACATTGAAACATACCCCAAAGTGTTGCAACCTTCTTGGACGTGATATAACAGGCAAAGGAACAACCAAGTAAAGAAACTAAACACAGTTAACCCTGGTCTTGCTGTATTACAAACCATGGACTGATCCCTAAAAATACAAATAAATCAACCCTCACAGTTCTGAACTGTGAATCTCCCCCTTTAACAGTGAATAGATTAGTCTAGGGTTCACAACCTCATATTCGGACTTCTTTCTACCAGCCCAGGGGCCAATCAGATCAAATCAATACCGGTAGTGAAGCTCTGAATGCACACATCAAAAGAACAAATCAATGATTGCCTGAAACATGAAACAACATACATGACGTTGTGTGGGTAGTCAATTCAGGCGTTGGCTGATTTGACACAAACTCATCACATGACTCTTGAGTTCAGACTGAAAATGATTCAAGCGATGAGATACAGCTATTAATGTGTCCTGAGAAGACATAACCACTAACAGCTTACAAACACTACACCACACCATCCTACACTGGCTGAACTTAAAGGGATACTCCACTTTTTTGGGAAATGGGCTCATTTTACCACTCCCCCAGAGTTAAACAGTTGAATTTTACCGTTTTCAAATCCATTCAGCCGATTTTCTGATATTTAGAAGAATATCAGTAACCAGACAGTTTCTGGTCTCATTGACTTCCATAGTAGAAAAAAATATATATATACTATGGAAGTCAATGAGACCAGAAACTATCTAGTTACTGATATTGTTCTAAATATCAAAAAATCGGTTGAATGCATTCGAAAACGGTAAAACCCAACTGTTTGACTCTAGGGGAGTGGTAAAATGAGCCTATTTCCAAAAAAAGTGGAGTACACAGTACACAATGTGGACCATATTTTGTGAAATTCTGCTTATTTTCAGTAGGTGATTGTGACTTGTTTCTAGATCAGCATCTTTTGTTGGTTGTGGTACTGGAACAACATTTCCCCAATCACTCATTGGTCCAGCCCAGAATCTTAAATAAACAAAAAAGTTGTTTCTAAGTAGACTGTTGCACCCGATTCACAGAGTCTGTCAGAGTCTCTGGTGTCAAGTATGCACCAGACAGTCCATGAATAACATTCTTAGACTAAGACTACCCACAACCCTAACCTATAGACATATACACTAGACCTCACCTTGGGGTTCTATGCATGCGTCAAAACCGCCGCCATCTTGGAACAGGGGTCTTGTCATAGGAAGTAGCTAGGTAACGCTGCTATCTCTGCCTTTACTTCGAATTCATTGATGGTGCCAGACTTTTGTGCAGCGTATGATGTTCACGGATGAAATCTGAACTAGGAAGATTGTTTTTAAAAAAAAAAAAAAAAAAAAATATTTCTGGAATCAATGATAAATACATGTCTGACCGTTGGAACAAACCAAAAAAAAACAAGAAAAATCGCATTCATGATGATTTATGGTGATTTTATTTAGACCTGTGTCTACTACATTGACGCTGATGCATTAAATTGGAGGGGCTCGCTTGTTTCAAGATGGCGGCTCTATTGACGCATTCGTTCCAATGAACTGCCGTAGCCAAGGTGAGGTCTAGTGTATATGTCTATGCTAACCCTAAAGCATTAATAACCCCTAAAATCAGTTCAAGCCTGACCCTTGCCCTAAAACAAAAAACCTTTCCCAATTATATCGAATTGGTTGATTAGGATTTTGCTCTACAAACATGCTGGACAAATCAAAGTCAAAATTCAGAAACAAGAGATACAAAGGGTAAAATATTTAATCCATCAGTAGTTCATTCATTCATTATGCATAATTGCTATGAGTTAACACTAACAGGAAAGAGTGAAATTTCCTGCTTCAATCTAAAAGTGTCCATGCAGATGTAAATAACCAACCACACAAAAAGTAATTAATATGTGTGATTAAAATATTTGTGAAACATGCACAGGCAAACTATTCTAATGTATGGTGACGCCTGTGGTCAGGACATGAATACTAAAGCTATGCGGAGAATTCAGATGCTATCAAGATTAAATTCAGCTAACCAAATAAAATCTCATGAAAGTGAAAGTGACCAAGGAATATGGCATCCATTCGCTAACAGGAAGTCTCATTGTTACAGACTGCATTCCATAGATTTTGTGTGGAAAACAATATTGCTAACAAGAGTCTCTTCATTCATATAGAGTGTTGGTTAAGTTAATCAAGGAAGGAAGAAGAAAGAATTACAGCATACTTGCTGACATGGCCCTTTTAATCTACTCTGTATTTTTTTTTTTTACAAATATTTACCATGGAAACCAAGTTTCAAATATTTTTTGAAAATGTAATGTAAGCAGTTGTTACTTTAAGAGGTTACTGTATTTCTACATAAAGTGATTAAAAATTAAAATGACTAAAAATAACTCTAGTTGGTGTTGATTCATATTAAATTATTATTTATTTATACATTTATTTATATTTAAACAAAAAAAAATGTTTTAAATTACAGTATACCATAATTACTAAAGGTTTAGTTCCACTTTTTTATTTAGAGATATATTACCAATAAACTGTACTAAACAGTTTGGTCTATTTTGGTAGAGAATATGATTACCATGCTGAGCTAGTTAAGAGAGAACAATACTGTAAGAATCGCAGTGTGTGTGTGACATCCACTCATGAGCAGTCTCCACTATCCATGCGTTTCACTGCACAGACCAGGTGGCAACAACTTAACACAGATGTGCTCTGGGCATGTGTAATATGCACCAATACTGACTCACTAAACACAACTCCCACTGAGTCCTACTCAATCTACCCATCCAATAAGTGGTAATAAGAGAGAGAGGCATCAGACTTCAGAGTCATTTATACAATAGATTATTGGTTTACTTTCTAAATACAGGCTTACAAAACAAACTACCATCTGATGGCTGCTCATGACAAAATGGAGTTATACTTCAGGAAAGCACAAACTATAGGCTTCCTAAAGTAAACTACAGTGACGGGGATTTCAGATAAAATGAGCATTAAGAATAATTTTCATTTTCCGATCATGGACAAAATGATCACATAATTTGCAGCACCTTTACTTACTCAAGCAGTCCAAAGGCTTGACTGAATGATGATAACTGGGAATCGGATAAGCGGCTGCCATGTATCATCGGGGGAGAAGCCCTTAAATAAGACATTCCTGATGTTTCCCAAAGGAAGACTAGAGCTCTGAGAGGTTTATTGACAGAAATATCCATCTCTAGAGTGGATTCAGGTCAAGAACTGGAACACTGGGTTGAAGGAAATCTATTGGATTAGAGATCAAAGCATCTACTAAATCTTACTATTTCAGATATTAGTGTGCACTAAAGCCCTGCTGAATGAAAAAGACCAGACCAGCAAGACATTTTCAGGCTGGTTTACGCTGAAGACGTGAAGCTAGGTGACTAATAAATTCTGGTAGAAATGCTAGCATACAAACCACAATGGCAGAAAAAAAAAAAATAGGGAACTGCCCTGTGCATATTGCGCTCAGCAGTGATTTTGTGGGCGTTTACGGTAGGGATGCACCGATATGAAAATTTTGGCCGATACCGATAACCAATAATTCTTTAAATTTGAAAGCCGATAACGGATATATCGGCCGATAAACTTAAATCCGAATCTTTATCTAATTTTGAGAGCCTGATTACAAAAACAAAAGTCTCATAATTAAATCCATGTCCATGTTATAGTGTTGTATAGCCGATATGACAGATTTGCGCTGCACATGTTGTACCGAACCGTATTTTCATTTTTTGAAGAGATTTCAATCATATTTCAAGAAATTCAAAAAGATAAACAGTGCTCAACAAGTGTCTCAGCTGAAGGGAATAATACATTATTTATCGGCTTTAATATATCGGCCACATTTTCTTACCAGGCCGATAATGATAACATTAAAAATGAACATACATCGGCCGATACAGATATGCTGGCCGATATATCGTGCATCCCTAGTTTACGGCATTACTTGATTTGCATAATTCCTAAAAACCCGGTGCTAAAACAATGCAAAATGCAAATCAAGTAGTGACAGAGTCTATTTTTAGTGAATCCGCCCCTAAATGTCACACAGTTTTGTGCAGAGCAACGAACAGAGCGTTTCCCAAATATGTTAGAGGGCAAGCCAAAGGCGAGCACACAGAAACACATTCACATGAAAGGGAGAGACTGTATAGACTGAAAACAAGGGTGAATATGCACACACACACACACACATTGACAGCCAGTGTTAAAGAGGCATTTAACACACTCTCTCTCTCTCTCTCTCTCTCTCTTTCTGAACAGATAACAGAAATCAATGCATATGGAAACAAAATGTGCGGGTGGAGGGCTGAAGTGCCAACTGAAAGCTCTGATATGAGACAGAACAGAACAGAAACATCCCCATCAACACTGGATTATGGTTTGGTCCATTGGATTCAATGAGACAACAGTCAGATGTAAAAGATGAGTTTGTGAAGGGCGTCTCCACAACATCTACAATAGGGCTCAATTGCTTAATGATTTGAGCAAACAATTCACAAAAAATCAGGGTTTTGTTAAAGTCAAGTCTATACTCTGATGTATTTCTGAATGAAACAGGATTTTCCCCTCTATACCCACATTTTGTTCAGCAGTAATTGACTGAATCATGAAAAGTGAGTTGTAAATATCAGAATCATGGTTTAGAGTATAAGTAACATAAGAAAATAATAAAAAAAACATTTATAATGTTAAAAAAAGACACATTTTTTTCAGTAGTAATTGACTGAATCATGAAAAGTGAGTTGTAAATATCAGAATCATGGTTTAGAGTATAAGTAACATCAGAAAAGAAAGAAAAAAACACATTTATATAATGTTAAAAAAGATTTCTATTTCAAATAAGCTGCTCTCCTTTGAGATGATGAAAGAATCCTGGGGGGAAAACAGAACTGTTTTCAACATTGATAATAATAAGAAATGTTTCTCAAGCACCAAATCAGCATATTATAATGCTAAGTAATACTGAAAAATCAGCTTTGTCATCACAGAAAAAAAAAATTGTATTAAAAAAATTTAAATATTTAAAATAAAAATAAAAAATAATGCTTTGTTTTGCATTAAACATCTTACAGATCCCAAACTTTTAAATGGTTATGTGGAAGTACATTTGAATTTCTTGCTGACTTCAAGATCAGATTTACTTTGCAACATGCTTTACAAGAGAGAATTCAGAACCTCATCAGGGGAACACCAGAGTATGTGTATGAGAGATAGAGAGTGGAGGTGTAAAAGCGAGGAGCAGCTGGGCTTTAATTACCCTCCATGGTACTGGAGTCCTCACAGGGGGCAGGGCGACCGAGGGAGGGAGACACAAAGAGAGAGAGGCAGACAGGGAGAGACGCCCTCATTAGACTTGGAGAACTAGACGGGACAGAATAACGGGCCCACCTGAGACCATCAGGATGGGGGGGGGGGACTGTCTATTATGTCAGCAGAGACTGGAGCAGGTATAGAGTCAAGCACCTGTCCATGTTCTACAAAAAGGCACTGATATGCATGTACCCTAATTGCACTTACTCTTTATGTGTGTCTTGGGGGTGATGGTATTGAGATTGAGAACACTGGTTTAACTCATGATGATAAATGGCAAGTGGAGGATTTCAGTGTGTTAATGAATTAAACAAGCTTCATCGCAGACAGGAATACAACTGGACCCAACAATTAACCATGAGGGACACCGAATGTGTGGATAATGGATCACATCACTCTTTCATGAATATAAACAAAGCAATTACACACCGTAGTATTTAGTTTTGCCAGTGGCACTATATATGACGAGACAGATCTGCTACTGCATTTAATTTTCTTTACTCAGCAAAGGAAAAATGGTGGCAAAAACTATAGCCATGATAATATGTTTTTTCAATGTTCTCTGAACGTTTTGAAACAATTAGTAACATTTAAAAATGTTAAATTGTAAATCTTCAAACCGTTTCAAGTAAAAATGTTCCACGATGTATAATGTCTTTGTGCTAACTTTTTGAGAACATTACTAAATTCCAGATAGCTTTGTACGAATGTTTCATTAATGTTACTGGAAGAATGTTTGTTCATAACTTAAAGGGGTCATGAACTGGCTTTTTAAATTTTATTTTATCTTTGTCTGAAGTCAGTTTAAGACGTTCGCTTGGTTTTTGCATTCAAAATCATCAAAATGAATAACAGTAATAGGCTATTTTCTACCCTAGTTTTGAGCCTAGCTGAAAAACGCTCGTTTTTTATGGGCGTCTCACACTAAAGACTTGGAAGTAAACATCCACTGCTGTAAGTGGATTAGTTTTGCATATTATAATGATTTTCAACTCACCCGTCGGTTCACTTGGGGAAAATTGTTTTAAAAAAGGTCCAATGTTGTAAAATGACAACCGGAATTATTCGCCCATACATGTTCGACCCAAAGTCTGTGTGTTGCACCATTCCTGTCGGATCCAATATAGACGGCACAGCAGCGTTCTTTACTCTTAATCGGTCTGCAAATCCAGTCTTGTTTACAAATCAATCCTCAGTGAAATCAAGCGAACAGACAGACAATGTTTTACCCTCATCAGCTGGAACATCATTAAAAATAAAGTTTATCCATGCATCCCTATTGGAATCCAGAGGAAGCTCATGCAGCGACTGCCTTCTTCCACAACCAGGCACTGCACAATATTTTCTATTGCTCGGTAGCTCGATCCGGTTTGTCATCACAAGGTAGGCCTATGTTATTTAGCTATGCGTGTAATGCGCGAATCGGTGGGCGGAGCTAAACCAGCCATGTTGAAGTAGGATTGATTTTATCCTGCAGGGGTGGTGTTTTATCCTCTTTGACGTCATAGTTCCCCACTTTGAAAAACGAGTCGTTTGTTGAGCCTGGTGTCAATAAAAGCTTTTATTGGACTAACAAGGACGTTTTCAATTCGGAAACTTACAGGATATTCTTATAATATGATGACCTCTTAGATGCCAAAAGCTCAAGGAAAATTTGATTTCTCAGTTCATCACCCCTTTAAACAAAAACCTTTCTACAACATTAGGTGGATGGCTACCTAGTGCCTACCTAGACCAAATGTTAAAGGCAGCAATGTTGTGTTGCCATTGCCAACATGAAGCTGAAAAAGTATGAGACTTCTAATTGAGTTTTTTTTTTCTTTCTTTCTTTTTTTTTTTTTTACAAAAGACAGCACTGCAATGCGGCAATCCCAGAATCCACTGCAATGTAAAGAAATGTTGATTATGCAAACAAAATAGCTCAATGTACTTATTTCACTTATACACCAAGTTTATTTATTTATTATTTTAGAGTATGGCGACGTTAGCTTAGCATCATGCTAATGTCAATCTGTAATTGTGAAGTCAAGACTCCAATGTGATTCACAATATCTGCATGTTGAAAGGAGTCGCTGCTATGTAGAGGTGTTAAACTCAGTCACTTGTGAGTTTCCAGAATGTTTAGGATGCTGCCATAGATACAAGGTAGCTTTAAACAGCAAGGCAGATCAGTAGGTTTTGAAACAGAGCTACGGTCTGTATATCACAGAAATATAACAATTTATAATAACATATTATTTGTATTGAAGTAAATCACACTGTTTAAAATGTAATCCCCAACTATATTGGGCTAGTGGTAGTGCAATGATGCTTACTGAAGCCCAGATGCTGTTAGTTTAATGCACTTCTTTATGAGTCTGCAGGGGACATTTCACACACCTGCTGAGAACTTCAGTTACTGTTTAACTTTATAACTAGGTAGCAGTGAGGATCGAGCACTGGACTGAGACAACCACTTCCCAAAAAAACTTTGCCACACCATCGTAATTAGTTATTAAGAGGAAAGTGCTCGTGAACAAAGTACAACCTAATGTCAGTTGTATGTTTTTCTCTCTCTTTTTTTGCATTTAAAAACACAAGACGCATGGGAGAAGGATTAAAAATATTCAAAGAATATATTTTTAAAAGGGTCGTATGATGCTAATGTGTTCTGCGTTAATGGCCTCTTAAAGGGATGGTTCGCCCAAAAATGAAAATTCTTGATAAAAGCGAAAAATTCAATCTGTTCATCATATAAAGTTAACAAATCTTTTTAGAAAATGTAAACTAAACCGCTCAAATCATATAGATTACTTTAACGATCTCTTTAGGAACTTTTTGAAGCGCCAAGCGGTAGCTGTGTAGCTGAATATAGATAGAAAGCTCTCAGATTTCAACAAAAAAGATCTTCATTTGTGTTAAGAAGATGAATGAAAGTCTTACGTGTTTGGAATGACATGACTGAGGCTGAGTAATTAATTTTTTTTTTTTTTGGTGTACTATCCCTTTAAGAGTTTCAATATGATTAAAAAAATAAGCCTATGGTAAACACTTTAAACTTCAGACAAAATTAATGATGCGTTTTCATCAAAAAGCTGAATGCAAACAAAATATAACATGCAAAAAAGCACTGTTATTTTAAAGAAATGCGTTCCTTCAAAAAGCCATTTATCCCTCAAAATAGTGCACTGTTTCTTTAAAAACATGTACTACACGTAACTTGCACTGATCCTTCAAAGTAATGTTCTGTTCCTCACAAGTAAACAATTTATTTCAACAACTAGCAGCTTAAGAAACAAACACACACAGATTATAAATAACCGAATCCCCTTTGACACATACTGAGTGATCTGTCGACATGTTTGAAAACTACTGAGCCCACCGACCTTCTAGACCCTGAGCCTACTCTGTAAGGCGATTATATACACACGCACACACTGGTTTTTGCCATTACTTGGTTAATCCAAGCATGCATTTGGCAGAACTGTGTTATATTCTTCTGACATGCGGTGTTACATCATCACTGAGAGCCTGACTGCATGTCAGAGGACACGCACAATCCTACATCGCTCTAGTATTCTGAAGAGTGATATTATGCATTTGCAGCCATACAACATTACTGAGATTAGATAAGTAAGGGCCGTGCTTGCCAAATAAAACAAATAGGCTACTTCATTTAATGATCGCAGCCTCAAAATAAACAGTCAGCGGCGGTTTCCAGGAAAATAATGTTATGAGTTACGTGTTATGAGGCCACAACAAATATGTGTCTGACTAAGGCACTTGTCCCATCTTGAGCTGCAGAAGGTGTAGGCCTTACTGTCACTTTTATCGTGTTCTCACTCTCTTAAAACAATGAAATTAGGACTATTTACCTCGCAAACTGATGATGCTGCAGGATTTTTCTTGTCATCATGGTGCGTTGACGCAGCCCAACACGTTGCCATTATTTCATTTCAGAGCACAAAGGCAGAGGTCCTCTGGAGCCCAACATTGAGATGAGAGAAATCAAAGTGCTATAATCCCAATGATCTAATCCACACCGTCCGATCTCTTCATTCCCGCCCAATGTGAAGTCCTGCGGCCAAAGAGAGGTTACATGAGAGGACACAATGCAGGACAAATACAGAATGATGACTAAGATGATTGTCTCCTGTCAAATAGATGGTCTATCCAGGTCAACAGCCACCAACAGACCTTCCTAAAGCCCACATATGCTGTATCAATATAGTAAACAGAGTAGAGCACAACAGACAGACTTGAATGTGTTCTCATTCTCTTAGCTGGCACTTTTTCCAATGGTTTTTACCAATAGATATAACAGGATTAAATATGATGAAATATGAAAACATACAGTATAGTATAGAGCAGGGTAGATATAACGTTAAAACTTGTTTGCTTAGTAAAAATACGAGATAATCTGATATTGCCAGAATATATTGTTGAGAAGATAAAGCAGAATTATGTTTAATTAAAAAAAAAATCAACATTAAAAAATGTTGGTTTAACTTTATAATAAGTTATCTGGTTGCCTTAATTTTATTTAAATACAATAAAAAATCGAGTTAATACAATAAAGGAGATTGGTTTAATAAATAGAAAATCAAAAAATATGGTTATCTGAAACACATTAATCATCAGTTGTTTTCACAAAAGGTAAAAAGTTGTGATAAATAATGATCATTTTTTAATCAGTTTTACAGTGTAACGTTACAGTTTACCAGCGAAAGCTTGTCATCTGACACACTGCCCTAACTACCATCTCATTTCGAGTCTAGTCCTCTGCACACCATGTGTTTCTATGGAGAGATCTGTGGTAGCTATTTGAGACTAATTTAGTAGAGTGGGTCCTGTTCCCGATTTAACACCATGCTGTCATGATATGAAAATCGACTGTTTGAAAACATGCAGGATGTTTGATAACAGTCGTGTGTACTATCAATCCGTAGATTAATGTGGATTGTAAACAATCATAAAACCATCATCTCGATCTGAATGTCCTCCGTTCATCCAATCATCATCTTCACTTTCCTTTGTGTTTCCAAATTTCTTACATGACAACAGTACACAACAATAGTAGCCTAAGAGAGAGGGGTCAGTAACACCTACCTGTTCCAGTTATTAGATGACCATGAATCAAAATGCATCGTTTCTCTGCCAAACACGCGAATAATATCCAAATATCCGATGCGTTGAAAACGATTTTCAATCTATCGACAAAAGATTATTTACAGCACTCCAGAGCCAAATAAGCAGCTTCATAATGAAAGAAAAACGCACAGAAATCACCGAATCTAGCTGATACGGACGCGAAGAATGACTAGCGTTTAAAACGCAGCGCACGTATCAACGATTTGAACGCGAACATTTTGATCTCGCTTTCTTCCAGTTGGCGGCGCGACAGTTACTAGTGATGTCCGATTCGCGAACGAGTCGTTTTTGAATCGGTTCCTTTTATTAATCCTTTTGAATCTTGGAAGTTGTAGAGACTTTACCATGGTAACTACAGTATGCGCCAGAATACCAGTCTACAACAAAACGGTAAATTAGCAACAACATATTAAATAAATTAAAAATAACAGAGATGATTTTGAGGTTTGATGATTTTTCAACAGTTGCCTAACAATGAATGTAATGTAAATAAATATGATTTCCATAGTCCCTAGCTAAATTTGCCAGGGGGTGACATGAATAACATAGCACTTGACACAACCTTTATCGCCCAATCCATAGTGTCACTCAATAGTATGCTATGTCTATTATGCATAATTTAAATATTTTTTTAGTTCAAAAAGAAACCGTAAAATATCTCACGGAGACCTCTTCTAGCAATACTTCTAAGTTTTGATTCAAATGATTTGGTGAATCTGTTCCCTTGAGTATGCCCATTGACACGAATCGTTTGAACGAACCGATTCGCTTAAAGACTCGGACTTCCCAAAGCCAAATACATTTGCTACTTTGACTGGCGTTCAGTTACTCCAACGCCCCGCCCCCTCTGACTGCTCGCCGGCCTGTTGCCCAATAACATGCGATATTCAAATATGCTTGTCGACTTCAACCAACCGGATTTGTTCTTACATAAGAGGTACATGCGTATGTATTTTTCTCTGCTCAATTGCTTACAGTCACTATTAATGCGGATTTTGAGTGCTTGTTTAATTCACTAGTGGCTCAGAAACCTGTTTTTAAAGCCTGATTTGCAATTGTGTTATGTCCTACTGCCAGCAGTAAATATTTGAGAGATATTATCAATATCATGCTGTAAACAAGTTATTCTCTTGAAAATTGTTTTTGGAGTCAATTGACATTTCCAGAAAGTCACATTATCTTTTTTTTTCTGTTGGATTTACTTAAAAAAGGATCAGATTCTCTTCCAAGAGTTAAGTCCAAACACCAGTTCTCAGCATTTTATATAATCATGATTAAACAAATCCAGTTCTTCAGAGCAACGAAGGCCGTTTCACTGGCAAGAATGTTTTCTACGCCTGAAAACCTGACATTGTAATAGTTATATTTACCAGGGATTGATTTATATGCATTTTTAGTGATATAACTAAAAATATTTACTCACTCCATTCCTAAATAATTTGTACACATTTGGGATAACCACCTGGCCATGTAGAATATCTGTAAATTGAAAAAGAAAGAAAAAAGTCAGCTTTCAGTACTATTATAGCCTGACAACATTTCTAACATTCCAACAGCATCTTTCTTGGTTTAAAGAGCATTTCCTTTCTCAAACTCCATTATCGTGACACAGAGTATGGATGCAGTGTGGAGCTTTAGGACAAAGGCAATGGAGGGCAGTGTTTTGTTTGCTTCTTTCCACCACAATGCATCAGGAACAATAGGACAACTCTTGTGACCCATTCTGAAATAAAAGGCTGCTGAATCTCAAAGAGCAGCTTTTCTCCTATTGTTCCGAGGCCTGCTGCACCATTGACCAAAACAATGTAAGGTTTACTAGCATTTGGTTAGATATCCTAGTTGATGAAACAACATCAGCAACCTTACTTTTACTACTAATATTGATCAAGTGAATAATTGAAGTTTTCGCCTATTTATTTCCGCACTTTGGTACTTGACCGGCTAGTTACATTATGGCTCACTAATAACAGAATTGACTCTTATTTTTTAAAGCCAGATGTTTCCACAGGTTTACTGAGTAAAATGTATTGATTAAGGGAACATTGACATGACGACGATGTACTAAAAATAGAAGTTTTTCCTTTGCATTAATGAAATGTTTCATGTACAGATTACAATGTTGCCAAAATGATCCTTGTTCATACCAACCCGGTCTCATCCCAAGACGTCATATAACTGACGTTTTGGGACGTCTTTTGACCATACGTCAATATTCGCCTTTTTAGGCCCCCCTTAAACGTCGGTAGATGAGGTTATGGGATCCTAACTGTACCCCATACCTAAACCTAACCCGTCACCTAACCGACGTTAAAGGTAAAGCGTCAGTTGTATGACGGCCCGGGATCGCCATCTACCGACGTTTAAGGGGGCCCTAAAAAGGCGGATATTGACGTATGGTCAAAATACGCCCCAAGACATCAGTTATATGACTTTTTGGGATGAGACTGTGCTATTCATACAAATGCAAGAAAATTGCTAAACACTCTGTATTATGCTGCCAGGCCATAGTTGGCGATGTCACTTACTTTGTAAAGAAACACTATGCACATATACACTCACCTAAAGGATTATTAGGAACACCATACGAATACTGTGTTTGACTCCCTTTCACCTTCAGAACTGCCTTAATTCTACGTGGCATTGATTCAACAAGGTGCTGATAGCAATGTTCAATGTTGGCCCATATTGATAGGATAGCATCTTGGAGTTGATGGAGATTTGTGGGATGCACATCCAGGGCACGAAGCTCCCATTCCACCACATCCCAAAGATGCTCTATTGGGTTGAGATCTGGTGACTGTGGGGGCCATTTTAGTACAGTGAACTCATGTTCATGTTCAAGAAACCAATTTGAAATGATTCAAGCTTTGTGACATGATGCATTATCCTGCTGGAAGTAGCCATCAGAGGATGGGTACATGGTGGCCATAAAGGGATGGACATGGTCATAAACAATGCTCAGGTAGGCCGTGGCATTTAAACGATGCCCAATTGGCACTAAGGGGCCTAAAGTATGCCAAGAAAACATCCCCCACACCATTACACCACCACCGCCAGCCTGCACAGAGGTAACAAGGCATGATGGATCCATGTTCTCATTCTGTTTACGCCAAATTCTGACTCTACCATCTGAATGTCTCAACAGAAATCGAAACTCATCAGACCAGGCAACATTTTTCCAGTCTTCAACTGTCCAATTTTGGTGAGCTCTTGCAAATTGTAGCCTCTTTTTCCTATTTGTAGTGGAGATGAGTGATACCCGGTGGGGTCTTCTGCTGTTGTAGCCCATCCGCCTCAAGGTTGTGCATTGTGTGGCTTCACAAATGCTTTGCTGCATACCTCGGTTGTAACGAGTGGTTATTTCAGTCAAAGTTGCTCTTCTATCAGCTTGAATCAGTCGGCCCATTCTCCTCTGACCTCCAGCATCAACAAGGCATTTTCGCCCACAGGACTGCCGCATACTGGATGTTTTTCCCTTTTCACACCATTCTTTGTAAACCCAAGAAATGGTTGTGCATGAAAACTCCAGTAACTGCAGATTGTGAAATACTCAGACCGGCCCGTCTGGCACCAACAACCATACCATGCTCAAAATTGCTTAAATCACCTTTCTTTCCCATTCTAACATTCAGTTTGGAGTTCAGGAGATTGTCTTGACCAGGACCACACCCCTAAATGCATTGAAGCAACTGCCATGTGATTGGTTGATTTAGATAATTGCATTAATGAGAAATTGAACAGGTGTTCCTAATAATCACGCATGTCACAGCTTTCACAAATTATTGTTTTTGCAGTTTACACAGAGACATTTTCCACAGAGACATTTTCCACTTTGTAACACGGTTTCAAATGTTTGCGTTTTTAGGCCCCCCAAAACGCCGTTATCTTGCAAACGAATGGGCAAATGCATTTTTAGTTGAAAACGGTGTCGTGGAAATGGCCCCAATGTGTGCGCTGCAGTTTTGTCGTCTGCTGCTTCATATGCTCAAGCTATTTAAAACAGGATGGATTCTGATTGGCTGTCAATGTTTTTATCATTCATCAGCTGGAAAAAAATCGGTATTGTTATAGCTGGTGTGTGGACCCTGCTATTATTTTATATATAGAACAATTTTTATTGTAATCGTTATATATATTGTCCATTATCAACATCACATTATATTTACAAGTCATTTTGGTCAACCATTACAAATCCAAACCATTAGCACACTGTTGAGAAATGCAACAGTACTCTGTCCCATGCCATACAGCAGGTGAAGGTGCAGTTTTTCATTATTGTGTATTTTTTACCATGTTCCTCTGTTGATGTTGTACCTCAGAGACCCAGCATGAGAAACTCACCCGTCTTTTTCTGTCATTCAGCGGATCTTGTTTTAGACTGATGGGAGAGAGGCTGCCAGGTTCCCACAGAGGTGTGGAGCGTTTATCGGCTAGGTAAGTTAACCGTTCCTAAATGCTGATGCTTGATAAGAGCGAGAGAGTCACAGTCAAGCCAACAAAGAGTTACTTTGTCAATTCTGTCACATAGAACCAAAATGCCTCTTTATTCAGGGGGACAAGAGGTGGTTTTCCCTCCTGTAATCTGTAGCTATACATCAGATACTCTATCTGGAACTAAGAGAGCTCTGTTCGTTCTTCTCTTACAAGGGGGCATTTAGCCCATAACACCTATACTGAGGCCTGTATGGATGTATTGTATAGAATAGCAACATGATACATTAAACATTGTGTGCTTAAGATTTGACTTAGTCAAATCTTTTTTTTTATCTGCACTAACCTGGACGTTAAATCCTTTTTTTTAAAAAAATCTACAATCCTATCCCATTGTACTGTTTCTGTGTGTGTGTGTGTACCCATCTAGCACTTTTCCATTTCGCATGTGCTTCCATGTTCTATTGACTTTCAGATGTCATCAGGAATCGTGTTTAATCCCAATCCAAGCGTGACTAAGCCTCAAAAATGTCAAATCAATGCTATTTTCAGAAAAAAATAGAATTTTTATCTATCTGTCTGTCCGTCCATCCCATCCATCCATTCACCCATCCATCTGTCTGTGTCTATTGGCCGGTCACTCCTTTCCCTTCAGCCTGACCCATGATTATTGCGCACTCTCTGTCGAGTTGACTTTTGTTAGTCTGTTGTGCAAATACCGACTCTAGTTGTATTTAATAGTGTCTTTCATTGACGTGAACTTACATTTGGAAGTAAACAACATACATTGCTTTCATCAGACCATTTAATGGGATCTTCAATCACAAATAAGTATCACAAACTTTTGTAAGACAAATAACAATGCACTATCTTCATGCTTTGTTATGAACCACTGACTGATTTAATGAAATAAAGTGTTTTGTGTCTCCAGTGCAGTGTTGCATTCTCCAGTCATGAGGTGCAGTAACTGATGGCAGATGGCGGCTGTTGGCATTTGTACCCGGCTGGCGCCCAGACTGAGTCATGGAAAGCTTGGTGTGAGGCACAAACAGCTCTCAATCGACACTTTAAACCAACCATGTAGGACAATATCACAACCAGACTCAGAAATCACACAAAAGGTACTTTTTTTTATAGTGGATACTAGTGCAAATAGTTTCAGATTTAGTGTAATGTGTAACCAGCCTTTTTTTTTTTTTTTGCTACATATTACATGAATTAATGAGCCAGACTTTTCAAGCAGATTGCCTGTAATACAGCAGATCCAAAACAGATGAGCAGATTTTTTTTCTTTTTTTGGGATTCTCAGAGAACATCAGCTTTGAGTTCTGTATTAGCAGTAAATTTTCAGTGCATTCATTGCTTGTCTGAGATGTGAGATAACCACAGCAGGTTGTAAAGAAAATCAAACCCTCATGTTGGTTTTATCTGGTTGTAGACTGACATAGACTGCAAAGAGGTCAAACCCCAGGCCAGACGCTGGGAAAATAACATGATCCAACATTCAATATAAATTTGTAATAAATCATTTTGATTCAGGGCTGTTCAGATGTTCTTCATTTTGCCTCTTCATAGTGTTCAAATACATGTTAATTTTCCCTTCTGGAAGCCAATAAAAAAGTTCTTTCCTCTTTTCTTTTCTTTTCTATCCATCCACCCATCCATCCATCCATGTCTTCTGTAGAAAACATAGCATTGTGCTAATTCATGTTAGAAACATGTTAGTAACGTTCTAAAAAATGCTGACAAAGTGTTAAATTATGTTATAAACATGCTAGCAATGTGGCAAAACATGTTAGCAACATTCAAACATTAGGCTAATTTATGTTAGAAACATGTTAGTAACGTTCTAAAAATGCTGACAAAGTGTTAAATCATGTTATAAACATGCTAGCAATGTGGCAAAACATGCTAACAGCATTCAAACATAGCATTGGGCTAATTCGTGTTAGAAACATGTTAGTAACATTCTAAAAAATGCTGACAAAGTGTTAAATCATGTTATAAACATGCTAGCAATGTGGCAAAACATGTTAGCAACATTCAAACATAGCATTAGGCTAATTTATGTTAGAAACATGTTAGTAACGTTTTAAAAATGCTGACAAAGTGTTAAATCATGTTATAAACATGCTAGCAATGTGGCAAAACATGCTAACAGCATTCAAACATAGCATTGGGCTAATTCGTGTTAGAAACATGTTAGTAACATTCTAAAAAATGCTGACAAAGTGTTAAATCATGTTGTAAACATGCTAGCAATGTGGAAAAACATGCTAGCAGCATTCAAACATAACATTGTGCTAATCCATGTTAGAAACATGTTAGTAACGTTCTAAAAATGCTGACAAAGTGTTAAATCATGTTATAAACATGCTAGCAATGTGGCAAAACATGCTAGCAGCATTCAAACATGGGCTTATTTGTGTTAGAAACATGTTAGTAACATTCTAAAAAATGCTGACAAAGTGTTAAATCATGTTGTAAACATGCTAGCAATGTGGAAAAACATGCTAGCAGCATTCAAACATAGCATTGTGCTAATTCATGTTAGAAACATGTTAGTAACGTTCTAAAAATGCTGACAAAAGTGTTAAAACGTTATAAACATGCTAGCAACATTCAAACATAGCATTGTGCTAATTCATGTTAGAAACATGTTAGTAACGTTCTAAAAAATGTTGACAAAGTGTTAAATCATGTTATAAACATGCTAGCAATGTGCCAAAACATGCTAGCAACATTCACCATAGCATTGTGCTAATTCATGTAAGAAACATGTTAGTAACGTTCAAAAAAATGCTGACAAAGTGTTAAATCATGTTATAAACATGCTAGCAATGTGCCAAAACATGCTAGCAACATTCTTCGCTTTGTCTGAAATCGAATACTTCCCTGCTATATTGTGTGCGAAAAACAGTATGCCAAAAGTGTATCATGTCCGAATATATAAAAACAGTAGGTAAAGTACTCGGACCTACTACTTCCACCGAGATTCTAAAGAGTCCATTCGATGAATGGACGTGAAGCGACGCAACTGACTCTGGTAGGTCACATGAGAGTAACATGTCAGATGAGAGTAACATGTCACATGAGAGTAACATGTCGTCCACAATTCATTCATACTACCCATATTCATACTACATAGAATGTACTTTTTCAATGGTTGCAAAGTAAATTAAAATTCAGATGTAGTACTAACTCTGACCGTATATGCGATTTCAGACACAGCACATATCTCTGTAATGTCTCAAACACAAGAAATATGTCCTATATAGTAAACATCAGGACTCTTCTTGTCACGGATTGGCCACCACTATCACCCAGCGATCACAATCACCAGAGTATTAACTACAGACACCTGCACCTCATCATCACTCTGCTACATAAGCACACATCACGCACCTCTCATTGTCCGGGCTCGTTCATACGAAGGGGACTCATAGACCCCGTTTACACCTGGTATTAAAATGCGATCTGTATCCAGATAAGTTATCCGGATAATAAGTACTGATTCCATTTACACCTGGCCACATAAATGTGTTTTTGCAAAACGGATATAAATCCGATCTTCACCTCCGGCGTTATATGCAGATTTATTGGATTGCACGCCACCAAAAGCAACAGATCTGAGCGGCATTTTATTGATCATCAGCTAATTTCCAAATCAGAGACATCAATAAGAGAGAGTGGCAACAGGCCTGGTAAGATAATTTCGTTTCTTTACTTGAAGATGTGTTAACTGCGTCTGTGACTTACTTTCACTTTTATTTGCGATGTTTGCACGTTGAATAGACGCTCAGCTGCTCATCTGCGGTGATGCGTGTCGCATCTGACTAGGCTATAACATGACATATAGCCTATATAACACGCTCTCACTCGTTTATTTTTTAGCATTTTTGGGAGGAGTAAAATATGCATATGTGGTTTCAACAACCAGATTGCGTTTACACCTAGTAAAGATCCGGACACAATGCGAGCCAGACTACCTCCAGATGTGGTCAGGCAGATCCGATCACGATCCGATCACAACGCGTTTACACCTTGCATTAACATGCGTTTTTTATTATCCGGATAACTTATCTGGATACAGATCGCATTTTAATACCAGGTGTAAACGGGGTCATAGTGCTTCCACTCAAGTCCACTCAATAAACAATCCATAAATATCCCTGATATCTACTCTTCTTTCCAAGACGTCTTCTGCCCCAAGAGAGCTTCCCAGCTACCACCTCATCGGCCATGAGACTGCGCCATTGACCTGATTCCAAATACTCCTTTGCCCAGAGGTAAGATCTACCTGTTGTCACTGCCAGAGACCAAGGCCATGGAGGAGTATATACAGGAAGCTCTCAGTCAAGGGTATATTCGGCATTCTACATCTCCCGCAGCATCCAGCTCCTTTTCCTTAGCCAAGAAGGATGGAGGGCTGCGGCCATACATTGATTATCGGACACTAAACCAGGGTACTGTCAAGTTCAAATATCCCCTTCCTCTTGTTCCTGCTGCCCTCGAACAACTTCGCTCTGCTACCATCTTTACAAAGTTGGACCTCTGCAGTGCTTACAACCTGGTGAGAATACGAGAAGGGGATGAATGGAAGACCGCGTTCGTGACACCTACAGGTCACTATGAATATCTTGTGATCCCCTATGATCTGGTCAACGCTCCTTCCGTGTTCAAGAACTTCATACATGAGGTCCTCCGGGAGTTTCTGGATCAGTTCGTGGTTGTCTATATTGATGACATTCTCATCTATTCCCGGAGTGAGGCCGAACATCGTCACCATGTTGCAGAGGTCCTCCACACCCTCAGAGCTCATCACCTTTTCCTGAAGCCAGAGAAGTGTTCCTTTCATCTTCCTTCTGTACAGTTCTTGGATTACCTCATTGACCGTCAGGGGGTTCGTATGGATGAGAAAAAGGTTACTGCCGTAACTACCTAGGCAGAACCCACAACAATTAAGGAACTCCAGAGATTTCTTGGATTCGCCAACTTCTACAGACGCTCGTTCATCCGAAGCGGACTCATAGTGCTTCTTTCACGAGTTTCACTGATCAACTTATCCTGTTTCCTTACCAGATTTCGGAGCCGATTCAAGTCTGTCCTGATCATCTCATCTGTGGTGTTTGAGCCGTAAGCCATACAGTCAAGTCAAGTGATCTCTGAACCAATTCAAGTCTGTCCTGATCGTCTCATCTGTGGTGTTTGAGCCGTAAGCCATTCATTCCAGTCAAGTGGTGCACGCCGAACTATTTCTACCAACGGAGTGCATCTCTTCTGGAAATCCCTCACTGCCGTTTCTTCTAAGGAACCATCCATTTATCATTCACGGACTGCCTTCAA
Source organism: Pimephales promelas (assembly GCF_988280905.1). NCBI lineage: Eukaryota > Metazoa > Chordata > Actinopteri > Cypriniformes > Leuciscidae > Pimephales > Pimephales promelas. The sequence goes on along the minus strand of NC_142790.1, from coordinate 13,179,983 downwards.
GTATTATCCATTTCTGATCTCTGCTGTTTAATAAAAGAATTAATCTCTACAACTTACCTTGTTGTCCGTCTGCTTCCGTAACACTTCTAGAGGCAAGACAAAAAGTCAAGACAATCAATGTATTTTCAAGGCATTTTATTTAAGTATTATCATCTGTAACATTTGAATTTTCACAATGCAAAATTAAAATTGCTATTCATTTTATATAGCTATAACCTACTGTCCAATTTTGGGATTGGATAAAGCTCCTGCCTCCCTACAACCCGAAAACATAGAATGTCCTCAGTGGCATGGATGGTCTCACAAACAAATGTCTTCTAAAGAGAACAAAATGGGCAGCTGGGCTCTTAAACTGATACAGCATACAAAATGGAACAGAGTAAGTCTGTTTTACACATCATATCACGTTAGCATTGCGATGTGACTTTACTCAATTAATGCAAAACACATTATATAATATTTCAAACATAATTCAGCATGTCAGTGACAGATATCAGATCTCTGATTTGAGAACACAGTAATCTTGTGTCACAATGAGTTTTTCATCCGTTATGGTAATATAAATGTCCATTCCTCTTGAAGGGAGTTTTGTCACACTTTATATTTCTGTTTCCCTGTCTCACTGATGACGCAGATGTGCTGTGAAGGGGAAGACATTGCTTACGTGAGTCAAAAAAAAAAACACACAAAAAAACAGAAAATAGTAATAATGTGTAAACTGCTTTCTGCAGTGTGACAGATAGATGTTTTCCATCACATTTATAGCTTCAGAAGGGGCTTGAACACATGATGCGTGAGGCTGATTAGAGTTTTCTAGGAAAGATGAATGCTGTGCTGCATGCCAGATTTCATTTGGATGTTCACCAAGTCCTGTTCAACACTCAGTGATGACATTCATGCTGCAGGTTCAGAGATTCATCTCTTATGTAACGCTGCATGATGAGCTTTAAGCTGGGGAGGCCTTTTTATGCAGCTTTAAAGAGTTAGCTCACTCAGAACCGAAAATCCTGTCATTAATTACTCACCCTCATGTCGTTCCAAACCAGTAAGACTTTTGTTCATTTTCAGAACACAAATGATGATATTTTTTATTAAATCTGAGAACTTTCAATCCCTCTATAGAGACCAACACAACTACCACTTTGATGCTTCAAAACGTTCATAAAGAGATCATAAAAGTAATCTATATGAATTGAGCGGTTTAGGCAACATTTTCTGAAGAGACTTGTTCACTTTATATGATGAATAGATTTATTTTTGGCTTTTATTTACTCAAATGAATGAAAGAATTTTTATTTTTGGGTGAACCACATCCCTTTTACAACATCAAGAGGCTGTTCAAGCAGAACACATTTTTCCATTTTATGATCGATTTAAATTATGAACAGATTTAATTGCTTTTGTTCACTTATGATCAGCAAACATGAACAGAAGCTCAATCGAACCTGCTTGACACGCGAGAACAAGCCTCTTGTGGAAGCTCAAATGTGCTGCGTAACACGAGAATGATCCTCACTGGTTCTTGTGGAAGCTCAAACATGCCCTGTAACATGAGAATGATCCTCATTGGTTCTTTTGGAAGCTCAAACATGCTTCGTAACACGAGAATGATCCTCATTGGTTCTTGTGGAAGCTCAAACATGCCCCATAACACGAGAATGAACCTCATTGGTTCTTGTGGAAGCTCAAAGTTGCTGCGTAACATGAGAATGATCCTCAATGGTTCTTGTGGAAGCTCAAACATGCTGGGTAACATGAGAATGAACCTCATTGGTTCTTGTGGAAGCTCAAACGTGCTCTGTAACACGAGAATGAACCTCATTGGTTCTTGTGGAAGCTCAAACATGCCCCATAACACGAGAATGAACCTCATTGGTTCTTGTGGAAGCTCAAATTTGCTCCGTAACATGAGAATGAACCTCATTGGTTCTTGTGGAAGCTCAAACGTGCTCCGTAACACGAGAATGATCCTCATTGGTTCTTGTGGGAGCTCAAAGTTGCTCCGTAACATGAGAATGAACCTCAAAGTTGCTCCGTAACATGAGAATGAACCTCATTGGTTCTTGTGGAAGCTCAAACATGCCCCGTAACACAAGAATGATCCTCATTGGTTCCTGTGGAAGCTCAAACGTGCTCCGTAACACGAGAATGATCCTCTTTGGTTCTTGTGGAAGCTCAAATGTGCTCCGTAACACGAGAATGATCCTCATTGGTTCTTGTGGAAGCTCAAACGTGCTCTGTAACACGAGAATGATCCTCATTGGTTCTTGTGGAAGCTCAAACGGGCTCCGTAACACGAGAATGATCCTCATTGGTTCTTGTGGAAGCTCAAACGTGCTCCGTGACACGAGAATGATCCTTATTGGTTCTTGTGGAAGCTCAAACGTACTCTGTAACACGAGAATGAACCTCATTGGTTCTTGTGGAAGCTCAAATTTGCTGCGTAACACGAGAATGATCCTTATTGGTTCTTGTGGAAGCTCAAACGGGCTCCGTAACACGAGAATGATCCTCATTGGTTCTTGTGGAAGCTCAAACGTGCTCCGTAACACGAGAATGATCCTCATTGGTTCTTGTGGAAGCTCAAATGTGCTCTGTAACACGAGAATGAACCTCATTGGTTCTTGTGGAAGCTCAAATTTGCTGCGTAACACGAGAATGATCTTTATTGGTTCTTGTGGAAGCTCAAACGGGCTCCGTAACACGAGAATGAACCTCATTGGTTCTTGTGGAAGCTCAAACGTGCTCTGTAACATGATAATGAACCTCATTGGTTCTTGTGGAAGCTCAAATTTGCTGCGTAACACGAGAATGATCCTTATTGGTTCTTGTGGAAGCTCAAACGGGCTCCGTAACACGAGAATGATCCTCATTGGTTCTTGTGGAAGCTCAAACGTGCTCTTTAACACGAGAATGAACCTCATTGGTTCTTGTGGAAGCTCAAACGGGTTCCGTAACACAAGAATGAACCTCATTGGTTCTTGTGGAAGCTCAAATTTGCTGCGTATAGACACACCAAAACAACTACCACTTTGATGCTTCAAAAACTTCATAAAGAGATCATAAAAGTAATCTATATGAATTGAGCGGTTTATCAAGATACTTGTTCACTTTATATCCTTTCATTCAAAGATGGATGAAAGTCTTACAGGATTGGAACGGTAGGAGATGACATGAAACTAATGACAGAATTTTCCTGTTGCTCTAAAGATAAGTTGATTGTATAAAAAAAATTGTTTGCACCACCATAAGGCGCCTAATATTCATACATTTTAGTACTTTGGTTTCAAAGTCAAAGTCAGTTCGATTCATCTTCAAAAGGTCATGAAATTTAACAAAAATGGTCGTAATCTTACATTGAGGTCCCTGAAGTACTCATTGTAGTCCAGAGCGTAACCCACCACAAATAGATTGGGAATGACAAATCCAACATCTGTAGAGAAAAAAACAAGTAATCGGTGTTCACGAATTACAGCCGTGTTCAGATAATCATATTGTGATTAATTAAGGCCCATTTCCGCAGGGCAGAAGTATGTTTGAGCATCCTTGAGCACCCACAGTCAGGGAGCTCTGCCGCCCCGTGAGGAACCCTCTTAACCAGCAACCTGAGGGAAGAGACACAGGAACACATTAACACCCTTAAACTCCATTAGATAAAAACTATTAAAATGTCAGGTCTGCCCCTCTTCTTCAGCTTGATTTGATCTCAGGCCACGCATCCTCTAAGTTTCCATCATGGTGTTTTAAAATGAGGCACATTTATGTAGTTTTACACACGTGTACACACTGGTCACAGATACAGACACAAAGATGTACCTTTAATTCACCTTTGGCTAAGCCACGCCCTAGAATGTAGATTGACCAATCACAGCGAACTCCCACAGAGGTCCGACACTTTTTCACAGCGCTCCATTGACTTTCAACACAGGCGTCTCATATTTTTGATCTCGGCAGGCTATTACCGTTGTAGTTTTATCCAAAATATGGTTAAACGTTGTGCCTCGGGCATTTGTAATACAGATACGCGTTTCCCAGAGAGGTTGGAGGGGGGTGTCCGTTTTTTCCCTTCCCAAAACCGAAGTAAAATCCTAACAAGTGTCGTCTTTGGATTAAGCTGTGTGGACGTCCTCAGTCAGCTAAACCCCGCAAAGATCATCAAGCACATCTTTTTTTTACTTCTAAACTTACTGTGAGTGTGAAGTTATACTAGTTAGACCATTTTATAATGTTTTAGTTTATGATTTCGGTTCTCATACCGGTTGTTGATACGTTAGCACATGCTGCTAATAAATACAACGTTATACTCGTGTAGTCCGTTTGCTTTGTAATAACGATTATAGAAGTGAATAGAGACCTACCCAGCTTTGCATGAATAGTGTTGCTCCCTGATATTGTTAGTCCCAGCCTTCGTCTCGATTAGTAGGAAGTGCGGTGGACTGTGACCGGGAACGTTATACTTTTGCCTCTATTTTGGATGCCTTGTTGTTTCTTGCATTTCACCTGTATGTCTTGAAAATGTTTGATATCATTTCAGCAGGATGAGCTGTTACAGCATAAGCCATGCAGAGCACAGATGAAGTTTGACGGATGTAGCAACAGTAACTAAAGGGGGCGGGCTTAGCCAAAGGTGAATTTCCCAAAGCTGAATGCTCACTAAAATCCTCACACAGCCATCATGTTTTCAGCTCATTTCAAGTTTGATTTTGGCGTGACATAAAGTGGTGATATTTAAGTGGCTGATTTATCCCCTACAGTTGGGAAACAGTATTGTTTTCTACTATGTCGTAAAATCTGTCATGGTTACACCAGGGAATACACGCGTGCATTTGTTGACAAACGATACCCCCGAAACTTCTCACATCTTGGGCAGACTCCAGTGTTATGTGTGAGATGTCTTCATCCCAGGTACATTGGCATATATTTCAGCATGTCTTATGAATATAGTTTCATGGGCTTTATTTTTTTTTTAAACGCCAAAAGATCGCGTAGCTCACATTTACAAGCCAGCATCTTTATAGTAACGTTAGCCTATTGGCTTTTGTTTTACATAATGGATATGCTAATTCAATTCAATGTTTATGTGGTAGATAATAGCCATATCGTCAATATTATAATATCAAGCAACAAATTTGAAAAAGTTACGTTTTTGTGGAGTAGTATTGCGAATTAATGTTTTTTAAATTGTATTAGTATAAAAAAAATCACCTGTTCGCTCATTTGGGCGTACCCTATGGATGAGTGGCGCCAGCGAGCTAACTCTGGACCAATATTCATTTGATCCTCATACAGCCTTTTATTTTGCCACTCTCCCATTTTCTCTTTCTACTGTCCTCCGACAAAACCTTTGGCTTCTTGGTTTTACTTGCTGCCTCAGCCATGACAACATACAGAGGTAAAAAAAAAAAAACGCTCGTTGGGCTCTTGCGTCGGAATTTGAGGAAGTGGGGGAAGTGATGCCGTAAATTAGCTGAATTTTGTAGTTCTTTTTGTGCTCAGGTTCCTACCCGCTCACCGAAGTTACAGTGTGCCAGTAAAAGCGATACAGACACTGTCAGGCTATGGCAGACCTGTCATTCAACCTATTGTAAGTCGATGTACCATCTCAAGGATTTGGGAAAAATATTATAAAGGTTGAAAAACTTACATAGTGCTGCTTTAACGCCATCCTTGTCTGTATTCAGGCCAATTCCAGAATCAAAAGGCGGGGTTTTTCACACAAACCAATCATAACTGATCATATCCAATCATCGCATGATGGAAGCATTGCCTCCTCTCACATGACTTTCCCCCATTCCTTCTCAATTACCTCCCACTAAACTCAGCGCACACTTTAGGGGGTCTGTTAAAAGTCAAAGGGCTCAAGGGCACTTTATTCCCAAATGTTTTCAATATTCCAATTTTGTGCATATGTTAAATTCACAACTTTAGATAGAAACATAGCTATTGCCTTAATGTAGTTCCCCTTCTCACCCTGCAACTTTAACCATTTTGGACTGGAAAGTCTCCACGTGCTGTAGAAGGGCTGTCATTGTCTTTCCTGTGTCCACTATTGCCTGTAGGGAAATGAATACTGTTGTGCTTTCTCGTGTTAAGCTGGATACAGTGTCCGTGGAGGCGTGAAGAGAAGCACACAACAAAGAGAGTCCGTTCAGGAACTTTACTGAACTTATTCAGACACAACTTTACATCAACTGTGTTTGTATGCTCTTGCCCAGCGCCGATGGGTTATATTCGACCATCTGCACCGGAGCCTGCGAGCATACTGACGCTAAACGTAAACAAGCAGTGAATTAATCCCTACGTAATGACGCAACAACATCTGATTGGCTAATAAGAACACATTACGTATACATGTAAAATAACTGTAACAAACTATGTATTTATTTAACTAACACTATAACACCACTCCCCTTTTTTTTTAGCTCTGCAGAGTCCCTTCTGCATCTCTTGAGGGGAACAATTAACTTTTTGTTGTCTTCTATTTCCTTTGTTAGTCCATATAACGACTTGGGGCTCGAACAAGTCGCCCCCGTTTTGTCTTCATCCCCTCTTTTCCACAGGGATTAGGGTCACAGTTAGAATCCGTTACAAGAAGGGTCCGAGGCTCTTCCGGCACAGTGCTGGCAGAGGATGAAGGGTTTGGTGCTTCTGCCCCTGTGGCAACAGGTACCTGAGCACTTCTTGGAATCAGTGAGCCTTCCTCGATGCAGGTGTATTTGTGTCGCAGACGCTGCATCCAGGCAGGTATGTGGTCACTTAGATAGGGTTGTAAGCGATCATGATGCAGTACTTTCTCACTTCGTCTGTCCCTGACTCGGTAGAGCACTGGTCCAAGGCGTGCTGTGACGACCAAAGGCCCTTGCCATGGGGGTTGGAGTTTTGGACTGTAGCCCTTTCTCCTGCTACTGACCCTCACTGACACAAGATCACCTACTTGATAGGACTTCTCTCTGGCTCGTAAGTCATAGACCTTTTTCTGGCGAGTCTGAGCGGTGCGCAAGTTCTGACGCGCTACCTGATGAGCCTGCTGCAGATTAGCTTGCAGTTCTTGGACAAACTCAGGTGTACTTTTAGCTCCCCTGGTAACCTCAGCCGTCCTTAGCCAGATGTCATGTGGCTGGAAAACATCTCGCCCCAGCATCAGCTGATTTGGTGTGAAACCCGTTGCTGAATGTACAGTGCTCCTGTATGCTGCAGTGAGTAAGGGAAGATGTTCATCCCAATTCCGTTGACTTTGGTCCACATAACACCGTATCATCTGCAAGAGCGTTCTATTGAATCTTTCCACTTGCCCGTTCGAGGCCGGATGATAAGGTGTGGTCCGGGTCTTGGTTACTTGTAACAGGCGACAAACCTCCATGAACAGCGAACTCTCAAAGTTCCGTCCTTGGTCAGTGTGAATCTCAAGGGGAGCCCCAAAACGTGAGATGAAATCAAACACCAATCTCTTTGCTGTTGTCTCAGCTCCTTGTTCGGGGACAGGAAATGCCTCTACCCAGCGAGTAAACTGATCAATTATAACGAGGATGTACCTGTTGCCTGACTTGGATTCTGGAAATGGTCCTAGGATATCAAGGTGGAGTCGGTCCATAGGTGCTCCAGCCTGGTAGCTCTGGAGCTTGGCCCTCCCCATGGGACTTGTTGTCTTACAGGAACTACACTGTAGGCACTTCTTGACGAAAAGGCGTACATCGTTCCCCATATTGTACCATTGGTAACACCTGCGGAGCCGCATAAGCGTCTTTTCCTCCCCTGAATGACCTGCTTGAGCTGGATTGTGACAGGATTGGAGAACCTCATTTTTCAGGGAAACAGGAACAAGTAAACGCAGAGATGACATACCTCCATTTAAATCATCCCACCGGTAATAGAGGACCCCATCTCGCATCTCTACTTGAGACCAACACAGCCAGTATTTGCGAACTGCTGGGCTATGCATCATGACCTCTTCCTTAGCAGGCAAATAGCCATCAGACATCCATTTATGGAGAACTGAAAGGTCTGGGTCAGCTAACTGTTCTTCCCTGAGACTTTGCGAACTCATCGGTTGCAGCCAGTTTGAGGAAGGACCTGGGTTGTCATCACCTACTTCATCTACATCACTGGGAGTGTTAGCGCAACTATCCTCATTCTGACGGTCAAGGGAGTGTGTGCGTCTCACCGCCAAGGGAATGACATCATCGACATCTTCCTCGAATCTGGCCCATTGATGGTGGAGCTTCCGGCAGAAGCGACAGCCCTTGCATGGCAAGCTATCTAGCTCTCTTCCTGCTTGATAACAGTCACAAGGTTCTTCATTCAGAGTCATTCGAGACAGAGCATCAGCGTTGGAATGATATGTACCTGGCCTATGCTCGATGATGAAATTGTACTGACTGAGTTCTTCAAGCCACCTAGCCAGTTGGCCCTCTGGTCTCTTAAACCTGTATAGCCACGTTAGACTGCTGTGATCCGTCCTGAGTAAGAAGTTAGACCCCAGCAAATAATGGCGGAACTGTCTTGTGAACCTGACAACTGCTAGAAGTTCCTTACGTGTGACACAGTACCTCTGGTGAGCTGGTGTGAGTAGACAGCTGGCAAATGAGATAACTTTCTCTTCCCCCCACTGCAACTGTGAGAGAACTGCTCCAATGCTCTGGTTGGACGCATCAGTGTCCAGGACAAACTGTCCAGATGTAATTGGGAACACCAAAATGGGTGCAGTTGTGAGGCTCCTTTTAAGATGTTCAAAGGCCTTTTTCTGCTCCTCTTCCCAGAAGAAGGAACTCCCTTTCTTGAGCAGCATCGTCAAGGGTGTGGTGATTTCAGCAAACTTGGCAACAAACCTCCTGTAATAGTTGCACAAACCGAGGAAAGACTGGAGTTCCTGGACACTGGTTGGGGTCTTCCAGTTCCTAACGTCATCAATGAGGGCTGGATTGGTCTTAATTCCTTCGCCACTCACAACGTGACCAAGAAACAGGACCTCATCTCTTAGCAGGTGGCATTTCGAGGGTTTCAGCTTTAGTCCATATTCCTGCAACCTCTGAAAAACCTCTGCAAGCCGCTCCATACACTGTTCCACATCTTCACCGAAAATGATTATGTCATCAAGGTAGATCAGTAAGGTGTCCCACTGCAACCCTCGTAGAACCAACTCCATGGCCCTCTGGAATGTGCTGGGTGCGTTACACAACCCAAATGGCATTCTGGTGTACTCATATAGCCCATACCTCGTCACAAAAGCAGTCTTGGATCTGTCTTTTCTATTCATTTCAATCTGCCAATATCCTGACTGAAGGTCAAGTGTTGAGAATGTCTTTGCACCACCCAGCACATCCAGGCATTCCTCTATTTTTGGTAGGGGATATGCGTCCTTTATGGTAAGATCATTAAGCTGGCGATAATCTACGCACCAGCGGACCCCCCCATCCTTTTTTCTTACAAGGACAATAGGGGAAGCCCATTCTGAGCTTGAGGGGACAACGATACCTGAATCCAGCATTTTCTTGAGATGTGTTTCCTCCTCATTCCAAAACCCTAAAGGGGTACGTCGTACTGGTTGTCGAACAGGCTTAGACACTCCTGTGTCTATGCTGTGCTGCAAAGCAGAGAACTTCCCAAGGTCATCATCAGTTGCCGCAAAGACTGTTTGATATTCACTCAGCAGAGCTACTAACATCACTTGTTGCTGCTCAGTAAGGGTTTCACTCGCGCTAGTGAACAACTGTCTGAGGTGCTCAGGAAGGTCTAGAGCGTTTGGTGAAGACACCCTTCTTATGTGATGCTCACCAGGAGGCTCATTGGCAGGATATTGTGTCGTTGAGTTCCTGTCTTTTGCATACAATGTAGCATCACCTGGAACCATGTGCGCTATCTCTCCCTCCTCCTGAGCGTCTGGATATGCTTCGATAAGCACACCCAAACAGACTCCCCGTAATAAGGGCCTACTGGAAGCTGTGACATTGCATAGCCTGACTGGGATCCTCCGTTCCATGTTAATCATGATGCTGCCTGACGACACTCCATCAGCCAGGGTAACGGGCTCTAGAACAGCCGGGAGTTCTGGGTTTGGGTCGTCTACCACACCCCACACTAAACATTCACACTCCGGCGGCACAGTGACATCTCTCTCCAACATCACTCTCGAAATGGCATAGTCTGGGCCCTTGCCTTCGGATATATAGGCTGGCATGAGTTCAGAGCCCATAAAGACTTTACCAGAGGCATGTATGGTGAAATCAGCAGCTTTTAAGAAATCTAAACCCAAGAGCAAGGCATCGCGAATTGGTGCAATGCAAACTGTCCACTCCAACACCTTTGAGCCAATTCTGAATTCCACTGCCACTCCACCTGTTGCTGACATCTCCCTTCCAGTTTCTGCATTTCGGAGACACACATTTTTCAGTCCTGAAGGCGATTTGGCAGGTAATTTGCTGTACGTCTCTTCAGACATTATCGTAGCCTCAGCACCCGTGTCTATAACAGCATTAACTGGTATGCCATCGACAGTCAGTGAAATCATTAAACTGGGCCCTCGACTCTCAGCTCTGCTCACATGTACAATAGACGGACTCTGCTCTGCATGTTCAGAGTGACTTTGATTTGAGGGCTCCATTTTGGCAACATTATTTGTAGGGGGACTTGCAGATGGACTGGGGGACCGTGAGCAGTTTCGTTTGAAATGTCCCTCCTCCCCACACTGAAAGCATGGCCCGCTAGAAGTTCTGGTGGGGCTGGTATTTTGATGTCTGTATCTGCTTGACTTGAAAGGGGTCTGAGCTGCACGTCCTCTTTCTGACTGAACTGCCTTACTGGAATTTATTTGTTGAGTGGGTCTTACGGTAGAAGGAAGAACAACAGAAGAGGAAGGAGGCAGGCGGGCTATGGCTAATTGCAGCTTATCAACTTTATCAATGAGTGTTTGTAACTGGTGCTGTGTAACATAACCAGGCTGTGACTGCACTCTACGTGACTGTAAGGCAGGTGCCTCCTCATCAGAGTCCATGTCTTGATCAGCCCAGGATACTCGACGTGTCCTCCCCTTCAGATCAAAGTCTCGTCCGAGTGTGGCTTTGAAATTGTGTTCATAAGATGATACTAGCCGTTGTGCCTCATCCAGCGATACAGGGTCACGGTTCATAACCTCGTATGCCACTTTCTGGTTGCGCAGCCCTTTGAGAAAAGCATCAGCAGCAATTTGTTCCCTGAGCTCAGTGTCAACTCCAGGATAAGCTAAAATGACCAGCCTGTGAACCTCCTCTGCGAACTCTGAAACAGTTTCTTTAGACTGGCGCAGTTCTCCAAGTCTCCTCCGTGCTGTGGTGGGAGGTTCTTTCTGGCCAAATCGGAAAGCCAGCTGTTCTTTCAAAAGAAAGTAATCTTCACGTATGTGTTCGGGTAATGAGCACAGATATCTGACAGCAGCTCCCCGTAGACATTCATGGAGCTTATCCACTCTCTCTACTGCACTCCATCTGTAAATGACAGCTCTGCGCTCAAAAGGAATAATGAAGGAGTCCCAGTCATCCTTACCATCGTAAGTGTCAAGTTTAGCTTTAGGTCCATCTGAAGCTCTACCACGAGGGGTTGGGTGGTGATGGGTGGGCGCTGCAGCATTTAAAGGTGTGTGCGTGTTTTGACCCAAGTTGAAAGAGCCATTATAATGGCTGGGTACCTGTGCACGGCTTCTAGGTCTTACATCAGGGCCAGGTGTGGAGGAAGTTGGACTAATTGGGCTACGTACGTGTCTATCAATGACTGCGAGCTCTGCAGCAAAAAGCTGTTCCGCATCTGAAGGCCCTGTAGCATCTCCATCTGTCATAAGGGTTCTATCAGGGGCAGCTGCAAATGAGGAAGAGTCATCATGTTGGTGGGGACCACGTGTTACCTTACTGGCATGGGGCCGCTGCGTAAGGGCAGACAAACTAGCCTCTGTTGCTTCCAATCTTTGTAGCAAAGGTGAAATGGCATGTTGAAGTTGCTTATTTTGTTGTGACAGCACAGCCTGTAGCCATTGTGGGGGGTCTGGAACAGCTGATGCTCCAAGGTGGACCTCTGGCTCACCCTCATCCATGTTGTAGTACAATTTAGCTTTAAATGTTTTTTTTTTTTTTCTCTTTTTTTTTCTTCTCACTGATGATAAAGTTCTGTTGTTTTCAAGGCTCAGCTTTATGCAGAAGCTTATATTCCATTAATGTCTTTTCTTTTTATTGTTTTAGTATAGTTTTAATACTGAATACTGAAATTATGTGGTTTGTGAACTTCAATATAGATTTGCAGGGCTGTTTATGTCGAATCTGTGAATGTTTAGAAGTTTCTGTGAAAATTGGCAGGCAGCCAACAGCAGCGCTAGATTTGGCAGACTGCCAGCTCCACGCTTCTCCGATGGGGGAAGGGAAACTCCGTGCAGCACGTGAAATGGTGGTCAACGCGACGACCAAACGTGGTCAAACAGTCTTTAATACTACTCCACAACAGCGTTTGGCATTGATTATAATGTCCATCAATTTACAAAGGATGCCCCAGCAGTTCACAACACTCACAGTTCACTGATGACGGTCAATCACGCTCAGCTTCTGACACCACTTGTTGTGCTTTCTCGTGTTAAGCTGGATACAGTGTCCGTGGAGGCGTGAAGAGAAGCACACAACAAAGAGAGTCCGTTCAGGAACTTTACTGAACTTATTCAGACACAACTTTACATCAACTGTGTTTGTATGCTCTTGCCCAGCGCCGATGGGTTATATTCGACCATCTGCACCGGAGCCTGCGAGCATACTGACGCTAAACGTAAACAAGCAGTGAATTAATCCCTACGTAATGACGCAACAACATCTGATTGGCTAATAAGAACACATTACGTATACATGTAAAATAACTGTAACAAACTATGTATTTATTTAACTAACACTATAACAATACATATAAGATTACACTGTAATGGAGATATAGTGCTACATGCCTTGCTGTCTCATTCGTATTTTGTCTTCCTGTGGAGTTTTGCAGGTGCAGATTCCATGTGGATTTGCTCATAAGTGTTTGACTTTGATCTGAAATTCTCTACATAGAGCTTTTTGTCAAGCAAAAAATATCATTCTTCATTTACAGCACACAAGAAAAACTTGCAATTGATTTCAAAAGAGTTTGATTTTAGTATGTAACTAAGCTAACAATGCAATACACAAATCGTTTGGTGAAATGTTTTTGAAATACACTTCTTATGCTCACCAAGGCTACATTTATTAGATGAAAAATACAGGAAAACAGAAATATTATGAAATATGTACTGTCTTCTATTTTAATGTATTTTAAAATGTAATTTATTTCTGTGATGCAAAGCTGAATTTTCAGCACCATTAATCCAGTCTTCAGTGTCACATGATCCTTCGGAAATCATTCTAATATGTTGATTTGCTGCTCAAGAAAGATTTCTGTTTATTATCAATGTTGAAAACAGTTCAAATCTGCTTAATAATCTTAATCTTTACTATCACCATTGTTCGATTGAATGCATCCTAGTATTCATTTCTTTAAAAAGCTTTTTGAAGGGTATTGTGTAGCACATGTATGATTAAAAAAAAAGACAAAAAAAGTTAAACTATACACTCTCAGAGAAAAAGGTACAAAAGCTGTCACTGGGGTGGTACCTTTTCAAAAGGTACACTTTTGTACCTAAAGGGTGCATATTGGTACCTTCATGGTCATTATGGTACCAATATGCACTCTTACAAAAGCTTGAAAAGGTACCGCCCCAGTGACAGCTTTTGTACCTTTTTTTCTGAGAGTGTAGAATACTTTAATTTTCATTAACTAAAATTCTTTTTTAAGTATTTAGCTTTACATTGTCCTCCATCTAGGACTGCATTGCATGCTGCTTTAGAATTTGGGAGCAGAGTTTTGCTGCTTGCTGTTTAGCACAGCCTTCACCCCTAGAGAACAGCTATGATGCCTGAAATTGTGTCTAGCACAAGACTTTTAATGAGAGTTAAGTAACATAAAAAAAACATCCCCAAAGTTATGGAAATAATGATCAACAGCACTGTTATTCAATGCAGCAGCACATGGAGTGATCAACATGGGTGATTTCCTTGGAAAACGTGTGGTGTGAAATCTGATCTGAAAGGAAAATACCTTTCTACTACATTGTTTTCCGGACAAATCCCAGACTACCCTGCACAAATGTCCATAACAAACTTTGTTTGCTTCTCTCTTGCGTTTTATTTCAGTTATATATTTATGTGTGTCTGCATAATTTGCTAAACCCACAGTGAAAAGCACAATCTTACCTCCACAATCAAGACATTCTGTGTGGCATATGAGAGGAAAAAGAGAGAGAGAATTTAGAAAATCCAAAAGATTTAAAACAACATCCAAAAACATCAGAAACAACAAGAGAGGATCTGGATGTTATCACTATAGAAAATACACACTGTGAGTGTTTGGTAGAATATTTTAAGTAGATCTGATCCCAAGCAAAGCCACATAATATGGCAATGGCATTCTATTCTTTTATTATATTATACTTTAATATAAAACATTGACCGTTTAATTTAGTCCTATTTTGGGCCATTTATTAATTTTTAAGTTATCTTTTTTCCAATCATAAGAACTTCATGGATTGTGTAATTTCTTAGATGAACCGAACGCCTCTTCACAAAGCCTGCCTTTATTTGAACAAATAATGCAATATTGTGAAATAATATTCCAAATTCAAACATCTGTTTTCTATTTGAATATATTTTAAAATGTAATTTATTCCTGGGATTCAAAGCTGAATTTTCAGCATATTGTCACATGATCCTTCAGAAATCATTCTGATATGCTGATTTGCTGCTCAAGAAATATTTCTTATTCTCAATGTTGAAAACATTTGTGCTGCTTGATATTTTTGCGGAAACCATGCAATTTGTTTCAGGATTATTTGATGAACAGACCCTTTAAAATAACAGCATTCATTTAATATAGGAATCTTACTGAACCCAAACTTGTAATTGATAGTGTAAATGCATTCTAGACAAGATAATGACAGATGACAGATTACTGGTTATGAATATAATCAATAACAGTCATTTGCTCACTATGCCTGAAATCTCTATCTCGGACACATCTGTAATAATAAAGCAACTCTGGATAGTGTACAATGCCTAGAAGGGAGTGAATACAATTCTTGTGGATTTGTCATAAGAAGTGACCCATTTGCCTTGAGAACAGCCTCAGTCCTGCTTTGGAAGGCTGGATAATATTGCACCATTCATTAAAGGAGTAGTTCACAAAAAAAAAAAAAATTGCTGATAATTTACTCACCCCCATGTCATCCAAGATGTCCATGTCTTTCTTTCTTCAGTCGAAAAGAAATTAAGGTTTTTGATGAAAACATTCCCGGATTTTTCTCCACATAATGGACTTCACTGGGAACCAAATGGTTCAAGCTCCAAATGAGAGTTTCAGTGCAGCTTCAAAGGGCTTTAAACGACACCAGACGATGAATAAGGGTCTTATCTAGCGAAACGATCGGTCATTTTAAAAATAAATAAAAAAGTTTAAGTTTTATAAGAACAAATGCTTGACTTGCTCTGTTCTGTGATGAGCGTTCGTGACTCTCCTGTTCCATCAAAATGAACAAATCTTTTTTCGAGTCATGACTCGAAGGGTCCTAGATAGGACCATTTTTCATCATCTGGTGTCATTTAAAGCCCTTTGAACAGTTTGCACTGAAACTCTCATTTGGACCTTGAACCGTTTGGTTCCCAATGAAGTCCATTATATGGAGAAAATCCTGGAATGCTTTAATCAAAAACCTTAATATTTTTTCAACTGAAGAAAGAAAGACATGGACATCTTGGATGGCATGGGGGTGAGTAAACTATCAGCAAAAGTTTTTTGTTTTTGTTTTTTTTAAGTGAACTACTCCTTTAAGGATACAGTTTGCAATGCATGATAGAGTTGGGAATCTATTTGTAGTTCTGTGCACCAGAATGTCTCAATAATGGATCATGTGGAGGACTGATGAGGCCAAGAAAGGCACTTGATGCTTGTAAAAAAATGTTTTTGAGTTTTTTAAGAGTTTGACTAGTTTTATGTTGTCATGATTGTGCTAGAAATATATGTTCTGCACAGGATGTGTTCTGCTCTCATTTTTGTGGTCAAATTATGATTACCACAGGATCTATGATTACCTCAGGATCTATCACTGAATAGATCCTGTCAAGTCTCATGTCAAATAATACCTAAAAATACAATTGAAAAAAAATATTACAAAAGGATCTATATCTTGACTCCATTTCTTGAATTTTAGAAGCCATTACTCCAGTCTTCAGTGTCACATGATCCTTCAGAAAACTGCTTCATATTTTTTGCAACAATAATCCTTTTCAATAATCTTTAAACAAGTCTTGGTAGTTCAGAAATGTCTGAGTCGTATAAGGTCTCAGAACTCTGGATATAACTATGAGGTTTGTTGTTGAAAACCTCTGACATATGAATACCAGCCCTAGAATCTGTATGTAATTTCTTACTAAACTTGCTAAACCTATGCTAATAAAGCCCATGTTCACGCATTTTGACTAATAAGCAAACATGTGCAATACCTTTCCTTTCAGCATGGAGAGGTCATCTGGTCCAATAATGTGCAGATCTTCAGTGGACTGGTCATTCTGAAAAAGACACAGAGACAGATGTTAAAAGCCCCCTTCTGTGGCCCTGTCAGCACATATGATCTTACAGTCTCCATAGACATGTCAGACAGAAGCTGCTTTTGTCTGCTGAGACAATTGGGTTGCGTCCTCTTCTCAGGGTCAAGTTGAACCTTTGTGAAGGGGTGAAGTGGCTCTTCTGTGCTTGAGAAGAACGTTCTGGCTTGGTCATGTTCAGACAGGAAGCGGGACCACGATGGACTGGAGGCTCCTTAGGGGCCCATGAGTTACAGCAAAACACAGACTGTGAAGACCCACCCAACCATGACAGAACAACTTGACCTTTACTGTATCCTTAGATTGGATCAATAACTGATAAACATAAACTGGGATAAAATACCAGTATAGTACTAAAACACATTTGATTAATGTAGTAGTACATTTGGATTTCTCTATCATGGTAGAAAAAATGTCATTGTGTGGACATTTTTGCCAGGCCAATCAAATAATGAGTCAAGAAGTTGACGTTAAAATGTCTGACACACACACTCTCTCTCTAACCCTACCCCTAAACATACCAATTATACAAAACTTTATGCATTTTTATAAAAACTTTAATTATTTTTATACCATATTTACAAATGAGGACGTCCCTAAAGGAAGCTTTTTGGAGATTTTGGTCTCTTCTGGGTACAAATTTGTCCCCAAAAAATATAGCTAAG
This sequence comes from Pimephales promelas, assembly GCF_988280905.1. Lineage (NCBI taxonomy): Eukaryota > Metazoa > Chordata > Actinopteri > Cypriniformes > Leuciscidae > Pimephales > Pimephales promelas. The sequence goes on along the minus strand of NC_142790.1, from coordinate 13,162,648 downwards.
TAGGCAAACAAACAAACACACACACACAGAAATCAAGAATTGGTCCTAATCTCTATGGTATAGGTCTACAGTTTGGCAATTGTAGTAATATCGTACATTGTTGTACATCATCCAGGTATTGAGGCAGCTACATTCATCCAATGTCATACTGTGCACAATATAAGGCTACTTCCTTAAAGGACTCCAGACATTAGACAAATATCAGTCTACGTTTTATTTTTAATATTAGGGAAAAGACTCACATTCATGCGTGACAAAAAAATAGGAGGCAAAATATATTTTTTGTAATTCTGTTAATTACACTGCGCAAATCGGATGAGGAAGGGTTGGCTCTCCAGTCTCCATAGAACTTAAAATATTCATTTTATTTTAGTTTTCGTGTTCGCATTTATGAGGAAAAAACAATTGTATAGACGCGACCGCTCTGAACTGGCACTAAAAGACTACTTTAAAACTTTCACATAGTCTGTTGCCTTTAAGAAGTAAAAGCAGACAATACACTGTAATACAACTGTAATACAAGCCTCACTGAACATGTAACGAGTAAAATATTACTGAAAATTGATTAGTAATGCCTTAAACTACTGCGTTACAGCAAAAAGTAATATGTTACTGTAATGTGTTAGTTTTGTAATGCGTTACTCCCAACACTGATAAAGTATTGAATACAATAGAAATAGTAGAGTAGCATGGAAATATGCTATTCTGAGCACATATCTTTCTGAATAACATGTGCACAGCATTAGAGCGCCCTCTGCTGACTACAGCTGATGACGGCCACTTTAACTCGGTTACAAAGCATTTACATAAATGATTGGCAGAGATAGAAGGTTACACTAAATGCCAACAGCATTGTAAGTAATAGTTAGATGCTATTTGCACTAAGTGTAAAAAGTGTTAGATGCTATTTATACTTATAGTGCAAATAGTGACAAATACTAACAAATATTTTGCACGTCAGTGTATTGTAGTACACCGTAAAACAGCCTAATAACAGTTGATATGCCTAATAACAGTTTATATGCTTATATTGATTAAAATCATAAATAAATGTTGCCTTAGGACCATACTTGTTTCTGTCCCTATATGGCTCTCCTCTAATCTCCTCTAAACCTGCTAATCAGTAAAGGTGTACTGTAAGGTTCAGGAAAGGATGGCTGTATATGATAATACTTTGAAAGGCTATGTACACATTCTTTGGACTTAAAGGGTTAGTTCACCCAAAAATGAAAATTCTGTCAGTTACTCACCCTCATGTTGTTCCAACTCCGTAAGACCTTCGTTCATCTTCGGAACACAAATTAAGATATTTTTTTATTAAATCTGAGAGCTGGATCACTCCTGCACACTAGTCCATAGGCTTCTTTAGGGATTGAAACATACTGGTCTCGAAAAGTTATTAAAGACTTTGTTAAAATAGTCCAAGTGACTTCAGTGGCTTAATCTTAAGTTTATCAAACAACGAGAAAACTTTTTGTGCACAAAAAACAACAAAAATAACGACTTTATTTCAACGATTCATTTACTTCTCTCTCTGCCTCGAGTCAGGTTATTAGTTTAATAACGTAAGCTTCTGTTATTGTACGTCACACGCATCCAGGCTTGGGAGGGTAACTTTAAAATGTATTCTGATACAGTTACAAATGACTTCATAAAAAACATACTCCAACATAATCCAAGTACCAGAATATGAAAGTAATGTAACCGATTATTTTTGGATTACTTAAAGGACAGATATTATATAAAAAAACAAACAAAAAAAACTTTTACTTATTAAAAATTTCACATCCCTGAAATATATATTTTTTTTTATAGAGACATCTAGTGGCTACAGTATGATTTTACAGATTTTTTTTGTACTATGTAGGCTACACGGAAATAATAAAAACACAACATTTAAACATCTTACACAATCTACATATTAGTTTAATTTAAAATAGGAAATAAACTGTTGATTAATGTGATTTAATTAACTTTTTGAGGACGGCAAGTTTCAATTCCTCAAGAAGAGCCTATATGGACTAGTATGCAGGAGTGATCCAGCTCTCAGATTTCATCAACAATATCTTAATTTGTGTTCCGAAGATGAACGAATTCCAAAGTGCCGTTGTCGCAGAGTCTCGTTCCCTTCTCAGGGAACTAGGGTTACAGTTAACCTGAAATGTTTTTTTTTTTTTTTTTTTTACCTGCTTCAACCAGTCAATGGTGGGTGGAGATAGTTTAAATAGCCTTTGCTAACAAGATGGGCTATTTGCTACTAATTTTGTTGTGTAGGCCTATTCATTTTTTTTTCCAGTTTGGTAAGTTTGGTCATTTCTGGGTGTAAACATTAAATGGATGTGGATATAAGGGGTGTATAAACTATGGTTTTTATCAGTAAAAAAAGTGTAGATCAGGTAAGATGTGCTATAAAAGGTATGCACTGAGAAACATGATAGAGCACTCTGCTATAGTTTTAGCTATTATGCATATTATGCTTCTCCTCACCAGATAGCTCTTAAAACGGATGAACTCTACTCTGGTGGTCAGTCTTCTGTTGGCGCTGCGACTCTGAGCTTTGATTGACTCCACCAGGTCAGAACAGAACTTGTATCCTCCCTTCAGAACACAGAGAACCATCATGTCATGATCCCCGATGTCTTCAAGGATGTCTCTGGCCAGACACTCGATCCTACAAATCACATTAGATCACAATGTTAGGAACTGTGTATGTGAAGGCCATGTGATTTCATAAATTAAATTTAATGGTCACATGAACCAAAGTTGTAGATCAACCCAAATTACTTTGGAATGTGATTGTGAAGCAGAAAGCACAAGGCTAAACAAAATGTGTTTTACATGTTCATACTAATTTACTCTCTTACTTTATATCAGGAAAACACAGATATTTAAAAGCACTTAGCAATAGTGTTTTTGGTTTTCAATACAAAATACCAAAATAATTAGTAGATAGAAGTAGTTTTAAATTACAATATCTCGTTAAAATCCAACTTGTTTCTCAAACATTTTGCCTAAGTTTTCAGCTCCTCAGATTTTTCTCCTGAGAAAAAGATCATAGTGATTTCCGTTTTACACAACTATAGTTTCAGAAACTTTCTCCACAAAGTCTCAAACTGAGCTCAAATTTGCCTAGATCTATTGTTTGCCAAGTCAGATATCTCAATATGAACTCAAATTTATTATAAAATTTGACCAAATGACCAATCTGATCTGAAGTTGTGTAGTTTATCACTCAATTCACATTGAACATCAATTTTCACATTTTATGATATGAGTCCAGCAGTGTGTTTACCTGTTCATAATGACTCCATGAGGGATGTACACACACTCCAGATCACCCTGGTAATGCTTAGGATAATTAAACAGCTCCAAACTGTAACCTGACCACCCGTCTTTAATCTATATCAACAGTCAATTAATAGTATAAAGCAGAATAGTACGGTTTACTGTAAATAGAAATGAAAACATGAAAAAAGAAGAAAATAAATACTGCAGGGATGCAAAATAAACAAGTTGTCTTATCATTTCAGTTGCAATTGTAATAAATAAAATTCAGCATGTCAGGAATATTTACCACAACGCCTGGTTCTTTTCTCTGGACATCTGCCATGTTCGTGGTGTGCAAAAGTGCATTAAACTGAAGCTTCCTGAGAGAGGACGAGATGTTTGGGCGCACCCACTTTACGTCACTAAACACAGTGGGATATGCGTTGTACATGTTTTCATGATCAAATATGGCAATACTTTCTTTTTTTAAGACATGCATAGTTTAGTTAAAAAAATATCTCTAATGGCTTTTATGAATGGAGATGTGTTATTTCACATGAGTCATATTAGATGGTTTAACTCGTCATGTTGAACATAACAGGAGAACTATAGCCTACATCAGCACAAAAGAGCCTACTTTCTCCTCAGACGGTCACAGATAATCTTTACAAACAACTGTCAGCGAGTGTAATGTTTGTAATGAAAATAACTTACCATAACATTGTAACAAAACAACATCTAAATACCAGACGAGAAGGAGTGGTATTTTCTCTAATATCAGAAAATAACACTCCTATAGCCTCCTGTAAATACAACATTAATATAGCTCGATTATATGAATTGAACATTTTTAGACACAACGTTGTCAATTTTGATTTTTTGCTCTATTTTGCCAACAAAAAATAGTTCCAAACAGCAGAATTGTTGCGTTTCCCAGCAACACACAGCGGGGTTTTGTTCTTCAATGATTCACCGTTTTTGAGCGAATCAGGTGAGTCAATGATTCAATTGCCCATTCATAATTTCAATGAACACTTGATTCTTTTTTTTTTTTTTTTTTTTCACTTGATTCTTTCATGAACTTGAAGTTATTTCCGCCACCTAGTGGCACATTTAGTTTCATAATAGTCTATTTTCTTTCCCCCCAGCATTTCATATTTATATTCAAAATGATATTTTAAGGATTCATTTTGTAAAATTATTTAGGTAATTTTAATTGCTGTGTAAATGAATTTTGATAAATGGTAAGATGTATTGGTATAACAATACAATACTATAGCGTTAAATAGTGTAATTAAACAAATGATGATCAACAATATGTTCGGTAACTTTACTTTTTATAAATAAGTATAAGAGGGGTGCCCTTTTTCCGCTTCAGCAACTCCAAAATGTATGTGCACGGCCCTGATGTACAGTATCTTAAGAAAGTAAACAGAGATCTTTTTCGTTTCGCGTCAACTTTAAAGGGATGAAATTGCTCAGAGACCATTCAGGTTATCTAAAATGATCTTTATTGCACTCAGATCTATTGCTGTAAAACTTTACAGAAGCCTTTCAAACTAATATTGAAGGACCAGAAGAGGAGGAGCAGAGTTTCAAATGTTTCAAAACTAGCTAACATCCCGCTCAGTTATTAGCAATGTAGATGGTTTTGTGTCGTTCCACCAGGTCAATATCTCTCTCCAGCTGCTTCATCTCCTGCTCCAGATGCTCCTTCCTGTGTTTTTTGGGAGCTGTGTCTGTGACAACAGAGAGGCCCTGATACTGATGATGAAGGTCATCCCAGTTCTTCTTCAGAGCCTGCCAAAAGTCATCAATTCATCAGACATATCTTGTAATATAAAAACCATTGTATAATTATTAAATACTACCGTACAGCAATCAAGTAAAATGTTTTAAAGAAATTGACACTTTCATTCAGCAAGAACACATTGATCAAAAATGACAGCAAAACATTTAGAATGTTACAAAAAAAAAAAAAAAAGGTAAAACTTTCCCTTCACCCATAAATTATGTCTTGTAATGCATATGGTCACATGAATAATTGTGACCGGAGTTATACTTTTCTATTCATTGTTACACCTTTAAAAAGTACAATGCATTAAAAAAAATGTAACAAGGAATGTGCAAATATGTAATGTATTTTAACTTTGGTTAAAATTATTTCAGAAAATATATGAAAAAAAAAAAATATATATATAATGCATTATAATGTACATTATGAATACCCTTATAATGCATTATCTGTAAAGGCTTTAAGTAAATTGTAACCAAAAATAAGTTTTCAAAATAAATGCTGTTCTTTTGAACATTCTATTTTGATAAAAAGTATCACAGTTTCCACAAAATTATTAAGCAGCACATTCAACATTGAAAAAAAAGAAGAAATTGAGCACCAAATCAGCATATTAGAATGATTTCTGAAGGGTCATGTGTCAATAAAGACCGGAGTAATAATGTTGACAATTAATTAAATAAATAATATTTTAAAATATGTTAAACTATAAAGTCAATCAAAATGTTTTGTCTGTATTTTAGATCAAATAATTGCAACCTTGGTGAGGATAAGAGACTTCTATCAAAAACGTTTTAAATATCTTACTGACCCCAAACCTTTGAACGGTAGTGTACTGTACATGCTGTCTCTATAATCTCACATTAAGCGAGAGACTAACATGGAATATTTGTAATTTAAAGTATTCATTACACTTCAGGACCATTTAAAGGGATCCTTCACCTCCGGAAAGATGAATGTGTATTCAAAATGGGTCATTTATCTAGAAATAATGTGTTGTTTTTGAATTTGGAGCTTCCTAGACTGAGAAAAGCCAGAAAATGTGTTTTTTTTTTTTTTTTTTTTTTTGTGGATAAAAGACAAAAACTCCCAGAATGCACTTGTTTCACTGCCCTAGAAGGCCACGCCTACTGGTAACAGACCGCAGTGGTTAAACAACAAGTCTAGGCTACTAGTGAGTCTCCATGATGAGTCTGCCCGGGATTTCGAGATAGCCCAAAATGTCCGAGATTCGGCTTTTGCGTTCTACAGTCGCATTCATCTTGTTTACTGTGGCGAGCAGGACGATTGAGGGCCGTGGAAGAACGACGCGAGGCCGGTGGCGTGATTACCGATGAGCAAAACCTGTGTGACGCACCGGTCTCGTATCTCTCACGGAGGAGCGCAAATTTTCTTAGCAATGTTAAAACGCACATCACATACTCCAATCAGAATGAATTCAGTTAGATTGAAACAAAAGGTGTGCATGCAAACAATAAATGGCGCCTGCAGAAAGCAAAAGCTGAATCCCGGACATTTTGTACAATCTCAATGTGAAAATCTGTCCGGGAAAAAGAGGATGGTGACCCCTACGAATCAGCTTTCTCCACAGAACAAGAGCCTGCTAGCTTTGCTTCCAAAAAAGATGGCTGACACTATGTGTACATTCTGTAGTCCCGTTTCCACCGCAGGAACTTTCCCCAGGAACTAGGAACTTTGGGGTGGTACTCGGTGTGTTTACACCGCAGGAACCACGGTCTAAATGAAGTTCTGGGTAAAAATCAAAATTTTTTTTACAAAAAGTATTTTTGTTTTGCTGCCATCAGCCTCATTTTAAACACATTTTTCCGTCTAGCAGTTAAAAACAACCACTACCGAGAATCAAGAACACCATCCCCTCGATAGTCTCTCCATTGTTCCTGTGTTGTGGGTTTGAAAATGTGGCGCTTTTAAGATGATGTCATGGCAGTAGAGGCGCGCGCAAATAACGATCAGTCCCACACACTTTGAAGGGGTACTACTGCAGTGGAAACGCAAAGCGAACCGAACTGTTCCGCGCCGAGTCGAAGCGTACTGGGCCGAACCATACCGTACTATGCAGTGGAAAAGCGCCTATAGTTCCTGGTAATTGTGGTGGAAACGCGGCTTGTGAGTGAGATCCCACCCTCGATGGGTGGGTTGAGAACATGCGGGACAGCGCCTACTACTGACTGTAGTCTTTAGCCTCTGGCCAAAAAATCCTCAGATGACGTAAAATGACAATTTTTGTGTCAACGGAGGATTTTTTTCCTGACAAAAAATACATAAATCTCAGGGGGATATGAGGGTGGAAAGCATGGTAATTCGAAAATACTAAAGGTTTTCTACTAATACGAAGCTTAATTCTAAATCCTGAAGTATCCCTTTACTGTAAGTAATCTGCAGAAGATTAAACATGATGAAAAATCTTAAAAAGACATGGTGACCAGTCATAAAAATGTATATATTTTCCCTTATAAAATCATTTACATTCGAGCTTAAAATCTTAAAATGCAAGTCATGTTTATTTTGTTTACTTTGAATCAGATGTTTTAATCAAACACAACTTACAAACTGAGGGACAACTACAGTACAAACACAAGCAATTGCTTATCAGATGGAAGACGTACATCATTTTATCAATAATCCTGTGAAATTTCTATTTTAAAATCATTATTTTGAAATTTGTCATGCCTGCCCAGGGAGGTGGACATTTGTTGCTATAACCTGGCCCAAGAAATATTCTCTAGTTTAACAAGTTTAATGTTTATTTGAGCATTGTCCCTGTTTCAAATAAAACAATTTCCATTCCATCCCATTAGGAGATTTACTGCTAGTTCAGAAGCACAAAGACTTCCACCAGAACACAGGCTATAAACAATTAGAGATTGTTTCATTCAGAGTACATTTGTATTTGTTTACCTGTAGGATATTTTGTCGTTCTTCACCAGAGAGCTGTTTCATGGCTCCTTCTCTCATACGCTCCTTGACATAGTTGTCATATTCCTCTTGTGCTTTCCTGACTTCCTGTCTGCGCTGAAGGAGGTACTCTGGAGTTTGGCCATAGTCCTGAGAACAACAATAACATGTTGAACATGTTATTTTGCAGTATGGGGTGCTGGGTAGAATACTTAAAAATTGTAGTAGATTACTGATTTTGAATTATGATCAGAAAAAAAAGAGAAAAAGAGCGAGATATTGATATAAAAATACAAAAAGAAAGAAAGTAGAATGCATTCTTAGTTATCAACAACATGAAGTGCATTAAAGGGATAGTTCACCCCAAAATGAAAATTCTGTCAGTAATTACTCCAACCCTGTAAGACTTTCGTTCATCTTCGGAACACAAATTAAGATATTTTTGATTAAATCTGAGAGCTCCTCCATTGACTTCTATGGTATTGAAACTTGCTGGCCCACAAAAATGAGTAAAAACAACGTTTAAAATAGTCCAAGTGACTACAGTGGCTTCTTGTGCATAAAAAAACTAAACAAAACTTTATTCAACTATTAATTTTCTTCTCTGTGGGCCTCTGAGTGAGTTCACGTAGTGTAACAGCGCAGCGCTTCTGGGTTGTACATCACACGCATCACACACATGACCAGCATAGGCCAATAGTGAGCCTTCGTTCTGACGTTCAACCCAGAAGCGCTCCACATATTACGGCAGGGTTTGTGATGGAACTCAAGGGGGTCTGTGAGTTTAATGAAGAGCTAATAAATCATTAAAATGAAAATAAATCATTTTTATAATAAAAAATGTGTTTAAAAGACAACAGGCTTCCAAAGACATCGTACAATTAGATATGCAAAGTTGCAATGTTGAGAAAACACTAAAAAGTGAAATGATTTCTGTAAATCCTGTCATGAAATCCAGTACTTTGTGGCCTCTCAATGTCCATGTAATTATATCCACCTAGTGGCTGGTCTGTGTGTGCATTTTCACACAACTAGAAGACTTTCTGAATGTATGTAGGCCTAGGTGATATGCTTTTATAGAAAGGATTAGTGAGCATCAATATATAATGAATGATTTACTACCATTGTGTGAACAGTATGTAATCAATAAAAAGTTACATGTAGTCTGATTGCGAGTATTTTAAAAGTCATTTTGCTATCTGATATAATCCATATTGAATGTAATCAGTTGCTACCCATCACCGACAGTGTGTATACTGTGCACAGTACAACTGAAACATGAAACTCACTTTCACATCAATCTCCTCACCTTCTTCTTTATGAATTTCGGGATGAGACCAGAGTTCTCCAGCGGCTGTTTGTCCCCCTTCTTGGTGTCAGCATACACTGGCTGCACTTTCTTTGGGAGTGCCATGATGTTCTCAATGGCGTTGACTTTAATAAAGTTCTTGTTGGAGTGGAGACCCATGAGCGGCTTCTCTGTTCTTGCAGGTACTGGTGGTTTACCACGTTGCTCATCATCTTCATATTTAAATGGTTTCTCTGAAATAAATCAATCCAAGCAAATAAATCAATCCAAGTAAATAAATCATCCAAGCAAAGCTTTAGTGGTCCACGCATAAAACTGGCATTATGATTGCAATTAAAAGATATCTATCTGTATTTAAAAAGGTCAATATAATATAACGGATGCTCAAAATGTCTTAAACAGAAGGACATGAAGGACATGTACTCTCAGGGAGTTTAGGTTCCTTGGAGTGTTTCTGTAGATACTTTGTTGCCAACGGTACGTCCACTTTTGCTGGTCCCATTGTTTTATTGGGGGATTTGTTCACCTCTTTCTCCAGCTTCACCTGCTCTCTGAACTTTGACATGTACCTGGAAATTATAATGATATTAATGAATGAAGTTTTCCTATTAATTTTTTCCACACTAGGCCAATCCTACATACTGGAAAAAATTATATGGTCAATCATCACCTTTTTTTATAATTTAAACAAGATTCAACCTTTAAAAAAAATCAGTTTAATGTAATTTAAGTTTAAGTATAATTTAAGCATAAATGTAATTTATGTTTTTTATGCTTTTTTTTTTTTTTGGTTGTTCTTTTTTTGTTTGTTTTGTTTCTTAACAGTGTATTGACAACCGGTCTTAACAGGATTCACATTACATAATGTTAACTTAACTTACACATTAAAAGAATTAAAGCAAGAACAACAATTAACTTTACAAATATTTTACCATTTAAATAGAACAGTAAGCTTTCCATTATGAGACCTGGTGAGAATTGTACTTAATTGTAACAATGTGAGAAAATGGTGTTGTAAATAAAATTATTTTTGAAATAAGAAAAGATAATTAGAAAAAAAGATAGAACACTTAGCTATAATATTAGCTGGTATTAATTTGATCTTAAAGCTGAAACTGTAACGTTACCTGGGCGCTTTCATGGCTTTTTCTTCCTCTCGGGGAATAAGGTTATAGATGCTCTCTGCAGGATAGATGACGTTGCTCATGATGTCTGAGAGACAAAAATGAGAGGAAAAAGAAGGTCCCGCTTCACACTGTTTTATGAGCATAAAATGGCTGGTGTTATTTAACAAACGTCTCTATGACAACTGCCAAACACCATTAAACAGATTCCCCTTGTTTTACTTTCTCCCGCATTAAATTCACAATAGATTCTTATAGTTTCAGTTGTTTAAACGTCCAAGTTTAACAAACCTTACAAAAAACGTGTAAAAGATTTGTTTTAGTAATAATGATTTGAAAATGACGGTACTATTGAGAGCGTGTGGCAAATGCTATGTACGGCTCAGAACGTAAACGGAAATTGTCCTTTTACTTTTGCCGTACTGACGTGTTTGTTTACATGGCCCACGCAATGCGCGCACGTGAAAGTGAGATTACATGCTGTTAGCAGGCTGTTAGTCAGATAAACGTTGTGCTTTAGGTAAACCTTAATTTTTGTACTCTACATATTTCCAAATATTTGTGTAAATCTATATTATGCGTAATCATGTACTCCTATCAGAAAACATTAACTGCGCACCTAATATTCTGCGGATAGACAGGCTTATATAGACATTGTAATAGCCTAGTAATAAGTACAGTTTGTAATTATGTTTCTCTGTATTTTAAGGTACATGTCATATTTTAAAATATATTCCAGATAATTGCCACACATAGTCTAGTCTTCATTAAAGTCATGTAATCGCTTGAAACTTGAAAAACTAAATTCTTTTTTTCTCCCAAGAACTCGTTTCATGTTCATGTCCAGCCAAATAATGAAAACATAAAAAAAATAATAAAAAAACAATAACATTTTTCTTTGATTACTAAAAGCTAAATGTTATGTGAACTTTTATGTGAGATTTAAATTGCACTCCACATCAGTGCTTGAAGTTGGCAGGAAATGAAAATTCCTGCAATCTATTTTCTAAATGCCTGTTTCTCTTATTGCGAACTCTTTATCCATGCATATGCTGTTTTTTTGACCTCGTAATCTTTTAATACAAATATAATTTGATTATACAGTGAAACGCTAGACTCTCTGGTGATGTAGCTACTGCACGCCAGACTTCTCCAATAATTTAGTCTAATTAAACCACCCCTGCAAGCCCACATTTCGAAATTCAGTGAGTCGAACCAAGTCCCTGCCCTACTTTTATTCCTTTTTAATAATTTGTTACACTAAGATATCAAAATGTAGAAAAAGATCTGTCAATATTTCCATTTCATTGTAACTTTTAAGGTCCTGTTCTAAACTGCACACTTTATGTACATCTGCGGTGTTCCACAAGACTGCAGGGTGTCTCATTTGTCATTTTAGGTTTCAGAAGGGTGCTCAAAAGCCAGTGCCAAGTCCGCACTGAGGCGAGCTACAAAGCAGACTTCCACCCGACAAACAAAGCAGTGTTGTCGTGAAATTGTGGAAATGGAAAAAGACAGTGAAGGCTTAGTGTTAGGCTATGTGTTTATTAACACAAATCATTAAATAGATTAAACCAATACAATATCACTCTTGTAAAATTATGTTTGAGCTGTTTTAACTAAAAGCAACTTGCACTGACATATATTAAAATATGTTAGTGCCATTGTTTTGTCTCAAGACGCACACCAGTCATGTTTTTTCTAGGACACATTTATTAAAGCTACTCAAATGCTCTAATTGAACTGAGGCCTAATCCTGGTCTAGTCGAAGCTCTGTCTGTGAAACCAGGCCTAAACATTAGACTTTGTATTTTAGCAAATGCTCTACAATCTTACTATCATATCTACTGACATGATTTTAATGCCATAACATATTTCTGCTTCCTAGATTATATGATCTTTTTTTCCAAGATGATCCCTGCAAGTTTCGGCCAGCTGTTGGCTAAAGTGAGCAAGCAGAGGACTCACCTGCTATTTGCTCCTTCATACTTCGCTACAGCACGGCTATCACATCAAAACTCTAAACCGCATGAAAGAAACATTCTCCTGATGGGTCCTCCCGGTGCAGGGAAGACCTGCGTAGGGCGTATTGTGGGCCACAGGCTAGGTATGCCTGTCATTGATATAGATGACGATGTTCTCGAAAGGATGTGGGGAATGAGTGTGGCAGACAAGCTCTCTGAAATCGGTGGTGATGATTTTATTGAAGAAGAAGGTAAAGCAGTGTGTAGATTTGAAGCCACAGGAAGTGTCATCTCTCTGACCGGCTCCAATCCCCTGCATTCGGACGCCATGCGGCACCTGAAGCGCACTGGACTGGCCGTGTACCTGGATGTGGACACAGAAGATATCATGCAGAGACTCTCTCGAATGAAGGTGAACAGGATTGTGGGTCAGGATGCTGGGGTTTCTATGAGAGAGATATTACATTACAGGAAGCAGTTTTATGAGAAATGGCTAGATGCGAGAGTCCTTTGTGGGACAGGAGACTCCGTAGAGGACGTGGCTGATAAAGTCCTGAGGACTCTGCTCAGATATGAGGATTCAGAATCAGAGATGTTTGTTTCAACGAGGAGCCAAATGGCAAGTGACCCCAAGTTCTTCAGTGATGTCGTCATAGAGGGTATTGCACCAGATGGAGGGCTTTATGTACCAAAAAGAGGTTTCCCCAAATTAGAACCTTCCGAATGGTTGCGAATATCCAGCATGCCATATGCCACAAGAGCTGTGGCCATACTGGAAAACTGTATCCATCCTTTGGACGTGTCCCCTGTAGAATTGAGCCAAATGGTGTGTCGCGCTTACGGCCAGAACTTCGCCGATCAGTCGGTTGCGCCTCTAAAGCACCTCACTGGTCATCAGTATCTTCTAGAACTCTTTCACGGCCCAACTGCCTCTTTTAAAGACCTGGCACTGCAGTTGATGCCTCAGCTGTTTGCCCACTGCCTGCCACAGATGTGCAACTACCTGATTCTAGTGGCCACATCTGGAGATACCGGAAGCGCGGTGCTGAACGGCTTCAGAAATCTTAAAGACATTGACCGGGAGAGGATCGGCGTGCTTGTGTTTTTCCCTGAGAACGGAGTGAGTGAAATTCAGAAGGTACAGATGACAGGATTTCAAGAGGGCAATGCCAAGTCCATCAGCGTCCTGTCCGATTTTGACTTCTGCCAGAGGAGCATTAAACAAATGTTTGGGGACTCAAGCTTGATCGGACATTTAGCCGTGGAATATGCCACGGTTCTCAGCACCGCTAACTCGATAAACTGGGCCCGACTGCTTCCTCAGGTGGTCTATCACTGCTCGGCGTACTTGGACCTGCTTAGAAATGGCACGCTGACTTTTGGAGACCCCATTGACGTGTGCATCCCTACCGGAAACTTTGGCAATGCCATGTCAGCCCTGTATGCCAAACAAATGGGAATCCCCATACGGAAGGTGATCTGCGCATCCAATCATAACCGCATCATATCCGACTTCATCGCTAGCGGCGAGTTTGATCTCCGAAACCGGAAACTGCAGGTTTCAAACTCTCCTGCTATTGATATCCTGAAGTCTTCCAACCTTGAGAGGTTCATCCATCACGCTTCCGGTGGAGATGGAAGTCTTGTCAGAGATCTGTTTTTGAATCTAGAAAGAGATGACATCTTTAAAGTGTCCGAGACTTTACGGCAGAAGATAAATCTGGAAGTTCAAGCTGGTTGGTGCTCTGAAGAAGACTGTTTGAGGGCCATACGGGAGGTGCACGCGACAACAGGCTTCATAATGGACACTCACACGGCGGTTGGGAAAGTAGTCGCCGATCGTATACATGACAAAACCTGCCCGCTTGTCATATGCTCCACTGCACACCACGGGAAGTTTGCTCCGGCTGTCTTAAAGGCCCTTCAGTGTCAAGATATCCCACCGGATCCTGTTGAGCAGTTGGATAAACTCTGCGGCATTGGAGGCCGAGAGCAGATGCATGATGCTCTGCTGAAGTGCATGGGAAACAGAGGATATAATCCACATAAAGTATGTCAGGCTGACTATAACAAGCTCACAGATGAAGTTGAAACTATGATACAAGACTCATTTCTGAGAGTCCAGTGAGACCTGCAATACCTGGATGTGTCCACTTGATGGCAAAGTCTGTCAAGAAACGCCAAACTTTGTAGTGCCATCCAATCTGAACACAAGGTGACTAATGTATAATCAAATGCTTAGATATTGTCCAAATGTTTTTCATGTAAGTCCGTAATCTAGTCTTAATTGTACTTTATAACCTCTCAGATGTTTTATTCATTTAGTGTTGATAACTTTATTAAAAAAGCCTGGTTGATAGTTGCTAAATTTCTAGCAACAGCCTACCATAATGAAATATTACTTTGTGGAATTTTATTAATAAAAATAATTTATTGATCATTGTTTTTTTTTTGTTTTTTTAAAATCTGATTGCTGTTGTTGCGATGTCTAGCAAATAAATAAACTGACAAGGCAAAGTTTTTCCCTCTTGAAGAGATTGTTAATCATCATTCACTCAAGCTCATGTTATATATATATATATATATATATATATATATGGAAATGGAATATTTGCCCAATCTTGTCCGATATAAGATAATCGCTCAACTGTCAGTGGTCATCACTGTCCAATTCTCCTTTTCATGATGGATCATACATTTTTCAATAAGAGCCAGATCTGGACTGGATCTGGACTGGAGGCAGGCACATCCCATCTATGGTGTCTAGAAACCACTCAGTTTTAGTATGTGGAGAATGAGGCCTGGCATTGTCTAGATTCCCAGGAAAGATGTCGTCTTGATGACAGTTTATGTCCCTGTAAAATCCCAATATATGCCTCCATGTCAGTGATACCTTCCGACAAATGCAAGTCACTCATACAGCTTGCACTGATGCCCCCGCAATACCAGAATAGATGTTTGATTTTGCACCTGTCGCTGATGAAATCTGGTTGGTCCCTTTCGTCTTTGGGACAGAGAACTCAATGTCTGTTTTTCCCCAAAACAATCTGAAACATTGCACACATTTCCACTGTCTTTTTTTAGACCATCTGAGATTTCTCTGGATTCCATAAATCTTGGTGATAGGGATGGTGATGGCGCAGTGGATAAGACACATGCCTTTGGTGTGAGAGACCTGGGTTTGAATCCACTGTGAGACACCAATGTGTCCCTGAGCAAGACACAGAGGGCGTGCGACCTCTGACATTTTATAGCAATTGTAAGTCGCTTTGGATAAAAGCGTCATGCTAAAATAATAAATGTCAATGTAATATCTCTGCACAATATTATATGGCAGATGGTGAAAAAACATAAATTCTTTACAATCTTGCATTGAGAAATGTGCTTTTTGAATTGTTTGACAATTCTCTCATGATATTTGGCAGAGCCATGACTCATCTTTGCTGGCAAAGACCGAGAAGCTCCGTTTTCACCCAAATATGATACCAATTCACATAGTCACTGTGGACTGTTTCAAAAGAGCGAATAAGCTGACAGATCCAGTGACAAAGGTGTGTTGAATCGATCACAGGCAAACATATAGATCGGCTGAGTGTTTTATTTAAACCGTTTATGACATTTCTCAGATAAAAAACAAACCAAAACACCTTCCAAGACATTTATTTACATAAACTTAGTGTTCGCCGTCTTAAGGTCACGCGTGTAAATGCACTCGTTCACTTAATTCACAAGAAAGCAGGACATCAACATTGAAGGCTTTCAGTTTATTTTGGTTACTTACATATTCATCCTCTTTTCTCCAAGTGAGGAAAACAAATCATAATAAAAGTGATGATAAAATAGTTTGTATTCTGAGAGGTGCCACAATATGACTGTTCTTGCTGAGTCGGAAACAGCAATCCCATCAAACTCTTGGTCCCATTTGAATTTTTTTTTCAACCGTGACCTCCGCCGCTGTGCTCGACACAGGAGAACAAAACACCTTCAAATGCTTTATGTACAAGAAACACTCAGATATTCAGAGACTTAAATGATATTTGAGTAACATTTATACATCAAGCAGACAAGACCGAGATCTCACTCACAAAACTACCGGAAATGAAATGCGAGTTTGAACATTCAAGCCGTCAAAAATACTATGCAGATATTTGACCGTTTTTAAAAAATACCTTTCGAGTTTCAAATAGTTTTTCGACATGCACCGTGAATGCATCAAGATTAAACATGAACACTTCATCCACACAAAACTCAATTCATCCTCAAGAGCTTTAATAGGAAAAAGTCACAACCAATAACTGTTCATATACAGTACTGTGCAAAACATACGTGAATGGAATAATATAAATGCCAACTGGAGTGAGTTGGCCACTGCTGTAATGTGAAACATTTGCACAATACTGTATTTAAAGGGATACTCCACTTTTTTTGGAAATAGGCTCATTTTAAAACTCCCCCAGAGTTAAACAGTTGAGTTTTACCGTTTTCGAATGTATTCAGACGATTTTCTGATATTTAGAAGAATATCAGTAACCAGACAGTTTCTGGTTTCATTGACTTCCATAGTAGGAATAGAATATACTATGGAAGTCAATAAGGCCAGAAACTGTCTGGTTACTGACATTCTTCTAAATATCAGAAAAACGGCTGAATGGATTCGAAAATGGTTACACTCAACTGTTTAACTCTGGGGGAGTTGTAAAATGAGCCTATTTCCAAAAAAAAAAAAAGTGGAGTATCCCTTTAATGAGTTGAAGGGACAGATATTATCATCATTTACTCAACCCTTATTGCAAACCTGTATGACACGTCTATGAAACACTGAAGGCTTGATTCCATTCAACTCATTGAAAGAATAGCATGAGTGTTCTGCTAAACATGTCTTGTTCTACTGAAGAAAGTCAGTCACACAGGTTCACTGTCAGAAAAAAAGGTACGAAAGCCGTCACTGGGGTGGTACCTTTTCAAAAAGGTACACTTTCGTACCAAAAGGGTGCATATTCTACCATGAAGGTACCAATGTGCACCCTTTAGGTACAAAAGTGTACCATGAAGGTACCAATGTGCACCCTTTAGGTACAAAAGTGTACCTTTTCAAAAGGTACCGCCCCAGTGACAGCTTTCATACCTTTTTTTTCTGACAGTGTTTGGATGAACACGAGGGTCGAGTCAATGTCAGAATTTTCATTATCCCTTTCACACAAAAGTGTTTCCTATCCTACTTAATATACTTTTTATGTACAGATTTGTTTTGGCCATGAATCAGCAAATGTTCTACAAAGTGTCTGTAAACCCTCAGAGGGGCTTTAGTTTAATACTGAGGTAATGTTGAAATCATACATTTTAATTTCATGCTCCATTACTCGATTCTTAAAGTGGATGGAAAACCGTTGCGTATTGTTGACGGTAAAACAACATCAGCTCAAACATGCGCAAGTAAAAATAACAGCGCTCTCGTGATGCTATTACAGTCAATAACAGATTTGCGTGATGGCCACGTAATGCGAGCGGATTTAAGTTAATCAAACGTAAGCCTTGAATGACTGGTGATATTCACAAGGAGGCTCTTCGAACCTCCGTAATAAGGCACAGTGACTAAATCAACATAGAGTGCTTTCTCCAGCACTGACAGACCATCACTTCAAGAAAACACACGCTGAGAAGTGGGATCAACAGTCTTGTACAACTGTCAAGGTCTGTGAGGATAATGAGAATCGTTTTCGCTCCCCTTCTGCTTGATGAAGTTTCTGCGATGAATAAACACCATCTAAAATACACACTCGAGGCTACAAGATTTCCAAGACTCGGACACGCTTGAAAACACTGAAAACTAGTTTTATCGATATCCAAGTGAATGTTTTTCATGTGCGACTTTACATTGCAACACCAGACATGAGCACAACTGGACATGAGAAGACCTTTTGAACCACAAATGACACATTCTCCTGACAACAACACCCCTTTTGCCTAAAACACAAAATATCGATTTGAATCAAACACCGAATGACCCCCCCTGCGAGTCCCACAGCTCTCTGGGATTCAAAGGCCAAACATGCTTGGCGGTCAGTTCATATCGCAGCATCTCATCTGTCAACCTGATGGACAGACCAGAGACTCCTAACACGTTCAGAAGCTCATAACTGGCCTGCTGGGGAGAGCGAGACGATGTGGCGCCAGCCAGATGCCACGGTCGAGGGTTGATGATAGACGGTGAGGAGCACCTGAAGGGGAGCGGAGGCAGGAACACGAGGCAGGGCGGTCTCGGAGTCAGCATGCTACACTGGGAGGGGACTGAAAACTGGTGGCTTCAAATCTATGGGTTGCATATTATGTGGCAAAAGGAGCTGGCTTTGTGCTTGGACGTTGTGGAACAGGTGGACTAACCCTCCTCTTCGCTTTCCTCCTCCAGCGCCTCCTCGAACACTTGATCCGGGAGCCGGAAGCACTCCTCGAAGAAGTTGACCAGCGACTGGCTGAGGTGCTGCCGCGTTCCCTCGTTGTGAATGAAGTGTCCTTCGTCTGGGTAGATCTAAAAAAAGGACACAACGACAAGGGTTTGAGCTCAATATCACAAAAACTCTGAATACGAATAATAATAAAAAAAGGTCTTGGAAATGTTTTTCGACCTTGTCTTTATGTTTTATTCTATGCTATTTTTTAATCCTGTAAAGCCAGACAAATGGCATGCTACTGGTTGGTGCAGTTGGTGATATATTCAGTATATGTTAAAAAAGTACATTGAAATCCTGATAGCTTAAAGCCTAAAAATCAATTAGATTTATTAAAGGTATAGCAGACTACTTAAAGTAGTAAAAAAAAAAAGAACTTTTGCTGATAATTTACTCTGAAATTAAGAAATTAAGGTTTTTGATGGAAACATTCCAGGATTTTTCTCCATATAATGGACTTCAATGGGAACCAAACGGTTCAAGGTCCAAAAGACAGTTTCAGTGCAAACTGTTCAAGGGGCTTTAAACGATTCAAGATGATGAATACGGTTCTTATCAAGCGAAACGATCGCTCATTTAAAAAAAAATAACAAAGCTTAAGTTTTATAAGCTCAAATGGTCGCCTTGCTCTGTTCTGTGATGTGCGTTCGTGACTCTCCTGTTCGAACTCATTTATCAAAATGAATGAATCTTTTTCCCAGTCAATTGACACAAAAAAAGATTTGTTCATTTTGAGGAACGAGTTCGAACAGGAGAGTCACGAACGCACATCACAGAACAGAGCAAGGTGACCATTTGAGCTAATAAAAACTTTATAATATAAATAAACTTTGTTATTATTTTTTTTTTAAATGAGTCATCGTTCCGCTTGATAAGACGCTTATTTATCGTCTGGAATCGTTTAAAGCCCTTTAAACAGTTTGCAGTTTGCACTGAAACTGTCTTTTGGACCATGAACCGTTTGGTTCCCATTGAGGTCCATTATATGGAGAAAAATCCTGGAATGTTTTCATCAAAAACCTTCATTTCTTTTCGACTGAAAAAAGAAACCCATGGATACCTTGGATGATGGGGTTGAGTAAATTATCAGCAAAAGTTTTTTTTTTTTAAAGTGAACTACTCCTTTAATAAAAAGCATAAAAAATATTAGTTGTTACTCTTTATCTCCCAATAATAATCTTAGATATAGATATAATGCAGTGCAATGATTTAGAGATGCACAAATAAACAAGTAAAGATTTGTGGTACAAAATGCATACTGAACCGTGGGTTTCAACCAAGTGTGAAAACAACTGAGCAACATCCAAAAACGTCCACTGCGATGATCATACAACCTTTATTATGATTGTGTGTGTGGTGGCCCGACCCTACATAATAGATCATAAATTGAGAAGAACAGCTTGACACAGTGACGATCACACATGTTCTGATGAATATCTTCCCTAATTAATTCCACAGTCATTCACCAGCCAGCAATTAATAGCAAATCTATTAGGGAGCAGAAAGCAAAAAGGAAATCTCCTAGTGTGGGAATATAATGGGATTATTCAGCATGTTAGCGCGTGGCTCATGAGAGTGGCCTGTATAATCTGTTTAAATGAGCTGCATGCATTGAGTGCGTCTAATCCTTCTGCTGGCAGCAGTGCTGGATGATCACAGGGCTCAGTATCCAGTCACCACAGAACTAACAGGCACCTTTGGTGAACATCGTCACAGATGAGGGTGTGCAGCTGGCTTCCAGAAACGAAAACCTCATTCATTTACCAGAAAAACTGATTTTTAAAAATCGTGTATACCTTTTTTAATGGCAGTCCTGTCATCGGCTCTGAGGTTGCGTGTTTTCAAATTCATTGTAGAAAAAAAAAAGTTTAATTGACTAATTTCCTGTGAAAAACTACAATACCCATAATCTTGAATAGAAATCCACCAATTACAGAAGTCGCTGAGCCACACACTCCCTAAAGCACTGTGAGTGATATGATTGACTGACTGACAATTTGCAAATATATTTATTTTTTACATACTTCAATATTTTTGTTGTATGACTTCATTTACAGTGTTTTATCGGATGGCAACTTTGTCTTTTCATATGCGTTTTTTTTTTTCTTTTTCTCTTTAAGAGCTGGTTGGTTTGGTTAATTTAGAATATTTCAAGAAGCATATTGGTAACTCTTTATAATATGGTCTCATGTGTTAACATTAGTTAATGCATTAGCTAGAGCTGCTTTAGTAATTGTTAAAAGATCCCGATCTCTATACAAACACCCACACAATCCCATTCCTAAACGACAACAATTATTAAACCTAAGGAAAGAGTCAGAGAAAGCAGATATCAAGTATGTGAAACTGTCTTTTCAGCCGCACCCAGTATGGGATGGTATCATAATTTCTGTGTTACAAATATTAATATTTTTACAGAACTGGGCAACATTTTTATAGTTCGGACATAAATAGTGATGTCTAAGGAAGTGATAAAAATACAGTAAATCACATTTAGAAGCTAACGTGGTGCTTCAAATAACAAATTACATCGTTACACCAGTAGGTGGCGACAAGTGACTGTTGTCATTCATTCAGGAGATATGAAAAAAAAACCAAAAACATCCAGATTCATCCAGTTATGAAAAAGTATTGTGAGTCATTGAATCATTCATTCCAATCATTAAAAAAAAAAAAAAAAAAAATCGGATTAATTAAACACTTTAAATAGACTGCAACAATAGCTGGGTTTCAGTCACGTGATTATGATGACGCGCGGAATTCGAGCATTTTCCCATTCGGCTCCTCCCGACCGCAGATATAGGTTTGAAAGTGAGTTTTTCGACCAATTTCTTGTATTTTACCCCCTTATGAACAACAACTTTTGGTACACGATAAAACTCCTTGTGGTTTGATTGATTCAAGTAACCATAAATGACTCAAAACACAGGTATTTTGAGTTTAGTGCTTTCTAAATACAGCAAATCACTTATTGCCGTCCATTTGTATTTCGCGCCATGGCAACGCAGTGGTGTGACGTCATAAGAAAACAAGCAATTAACATTTTGTCAGAACCTCTACTCTAGTAAATTACATTATTTTGTTTAGTTGTCTGTTCAGAATCGTAGAAGAATCATGATGAAACAAAAGAATTGTGATTCTCAATTTATTCAGAACAGTGCAGCTCTAGCATTAGCTGATGCTAGCTGACAATGGGTAATATATCTTTAAATAATTTATTAATCTTCCTTAAATCCAATTGTTTATTATTATTTTTCCATGTTAGTTCAAAGTCCATTAACACGTGTTAACAAATATAACTTTGGATTTTAAAAATGTTTAGTAAATGTTGAAATTATCATTAGATGAATAAATGCTGTAGAAGTATATTAACTAATATGTTAACTATTCTTTGCAAATGAAACCCTTTAACATGTTTAAGGTGCGGAAAATGAATGAATATAGTAGATCTTCTAGGGCTAATCACTAACAAAATAATTATTCTGGACATTGATTATTCATAGCAATGCATGTTTTGCGGAAATAGTTTTTGGAGATTAAAACATTTTGGGAATTTTTACTTGCCCTCGCATACGGTCTAGTTGCAAAAGTCGAAATATTTCAACACACCCAAAGCTGAAATTGTATTGTGTACATGTATAACCTCAGCCAGTGAAAATGTGTCTTCAGCCCCTGTTGTGAACTTTATATCCCAAAAGTAAATCTGCACAATGACTCTTACCTGAAGAGTGTAATTTGCTCTCTCGCTGATTAGCCTGGAGATGAATTTGGCTGTGTGTTGAAAATGAACTTTTTCTAAAAGGTAAATGAAATCTGTGTCAGTTGACAGTATCCCATCCTTTACAAAGACATAGGAGAAGTGTAAAAGAAAATGCACCATCTGCTGTTGGGTGTATGATTAAAAACTTTTTATCGATGAACTGGGACGCTCTGTATGCAAGGTTGGCCATCTGTGGAAACATTAAAGAGCACACTATAAGTGTTGTCAGTAATGGTGAATACAAAATCCAGCTTATAATTCAAGGAAATGTACCTCGTATGCTCTCCGATCTGGCTTGGGAGGCCCGAGATATCTCTCTGAGAAAGCTGAAGCTGAAAGCAGGAAATAAGAACAGTATCAGTCAGCAGTGACATTTGTCTCTGGCAGAGTTCATTTCCGAGCGTTTCCTTTGATAAAAATCACTGCACAGCCATTTCACAATACACGCCGATGCGGCTGGTGAGTTATGAGCCGATTTCTGTGCTGTTGCCGCTGTGAGATGTGAGGTATTGTTTATGATGAACACACACATGCTCCATTTTTCATCCCCCTGTTCCTCTAGAGTTCTTTGAGAGCTTCAGTCCTCCTACAGGCCCTGCTCTCAGAATACAGATGACACGCGCAGACAGGGAGCTGCAGGAATGGATGATGAATTGGACACTCCTCCTTTGGAGACGTTCCAACAGGGTGCGTTTATGCGCATGCACTTTTTGTTTTATTGTTGGTGATATCTTACATCACATCTCAATGTTTTTTGCAGCATCTTGGATCATTTAAATAGTGTTCTTCCACAGTGCATCAATGTCAGTTTTACAACAGCAGAACAATCAGAAGAAGCATTTTAATGATATTGCCCATTTCTGATATCACACCTACATCTATTTTGGGGCCAAATTTACTAAAACAGGACAAATTAGCATGACTAGCATAGTTCTGCACGTGATCTACCAACGCAATCTAGCAATTAGCATCTGTTAACATATGACATAATAGTCAGAAAACGCTTTTAATGGAAGAGTTTATTAAAGGGATAGTTCACTTTGAAATTAATTTTTGGTATGTTTTAGCTTACCTCAAGGGCATCCAATATGTAGGTGTCTTTGTTTCCGCAGTAGTTTCAATTTTGATATTTTTAAGTCAAACTGTTCTTGTCTATCAGTCATATAATGAAGGTCTATGGTCACCACCTCAAAGAGCATGCACAGATAAGTCCAAATTAAACATGATTTAATGACTCGTAAATGTAAGTACACATTGATGGCCTAAGACACGAAACGAGCGGTTTGTGTGACAAAACGAACAGTTACCACAGCCACAAAGCACCCACGCCCTCAGATCACTTGGACGTGGCTGTGGTTACAAGAGGTAAAAACGATATAAATACTGTTCGTTTTCTCACTCAAACCGCTCGTTTCGTGTCTTAGGCCATCAGTGTGTACTTACATTTACAAGTCATAAAATCATGTTTATTTGGACTTTCTCTGTGCATGCTCTTTGAGGTGGTGACCATAGACCTGCATTATATGACTGACAGACAAGAACGGTTTGACCAAAACATATCAAAATTGAATCTACTGCGGAAACAAAGACACCTACATCTTGGATGCCCTTGAGGTAAACTAAAACATACCAAAAATGTATTTTAAAGTGAACTATCCCTTTAAACCTCTGGATAAAATCCATCAGACTTTTAAAAGCATCATGCTTTTTTGGGGTCCCAGACAACAGATCCCAGATCTGGCCCAAAACTGGTACATGAGGAATCCATATGCGCCTATCATTATGAGGAAATTCCATAGGCATAATGGTTTTTAAATAGTAACCCCACTACTAAACCTATATCACAGAAAACTTTCTACATTTTTTACATTTGTTTAGTATGCTTTTTAAGCCATTTTGATTACAAGGACTCATAAATGTCCTCATAAACCATGTTTACGCAGTGATACCGGTGTGAAAAAGCACACACAAACAAACACACACAACCCCTACCATATAGCGCAAAGTCTGTGATGGGCGAGAGCACTGCAGCACACTTGAGCATGGAGTCCTCAGAGCTGAGCAGAAGGCTGGTGATGTAACCCCCATACACCTGAAACACAAGACACTCAACTCAAGAGCTCTGAGATCGCACTCTCATTACGAGTTACTGAAGTTTCTGATAATGTCTGTGCTCATTAAAGTGAGGCAGAAATTCAGCCTTTGAACATGCATTATATAATCCAGCGAAAAAAATCAATCTTTCGAGGAAAGAAATAGGCATTGGAAAAAACGAAGATGTAGCCAAAAATGGTAGATGGTCTCATTTAAGTTCTTCTTACTGCATGAAACCAATTTGTTCTGCTCTTCTTCAGGACTGAAGTTAGCGAGAGGAAGAGTTTATGTGACATGCTGAAAGAAATACAGGCTCTGTAGACTCTCTCGTCATCACAACTGCTGTTGGATGAGTCACACTTTTAAGTGAACCCTCAATGGTCGCAGACAATGTTCCAAAACCTAGTGAGCTGCCTATTTAGATATTTTAAGTCGTCAATCAAGGCAGCAAAATGCTATTCAATCGTGAAAAGACCAAGTGTGAATGCCCACTGAAATGCTTTAAATCCAATCACTTGAGACACATTCCAAATGAAACTGGACAAGTGTACAGTAAATGCATTTAGTTGTTGAAGCATATGTACATTTTACAAAATGATCAAAAATAATCATGTGAGAGCATGTTATACTGGCTCACAGTAGCTGGATATGACAGCGCTACTGCAAAACACATTGCCACGGATATGGCCCACCACATCTGTGGCATTTCAGCCCGGTCTCATCCCAAGGCGTCATATACTGACGCTTTTGACATTTCGTCTACATCCAACGCACATGGCACCCTTTAGCGTCAATATGAGACGCAGATATATATGGGCCAGAAGGACCCTAACCCTACCCCAGACCTAAACCTACCATAACCGAACAAAGCTCTGTGCGTGTTATATTTTGACGCTAAAGGGTGCCATGTGCGTTGGATTTAGACAAAATTTCAAAAGTGTCACTATATGACGCCCTAGGATGAGAATGCATTAGGCATTTATGTGGCCAAGAGTAAATGAAACAGTTTTAACAAATCAGACAGCAATCTGTAATCAGTAAAAGTATGTTGTGACAAGTGTACAGTAAATAGGCCCATTCAATTCCCTTTCAGTTAGAATGCTGCCTTAAAGGTCCCCTATTATACCCCTTTTCACAAGATGTAAAATAAGTCTCTGATGTCCCCAGAATGTGTATGTGAAGTTTCAGCTCAAAATACCCAAAAGATCATTTTTTTACAGCATGTTTAAATTGTCATTTTTGGGGCTCAGAGAAACAAGCGGTATAAAGTGTGTGCCCTTTAAATGCAAATAAGCTGCTGCTGCCTGCACAGGGGGCGGAGCTTCAAGTCTCTCAGGACAATTTCATCTCACGAAATGATGATAATATCAGAAACTCTCAGTAAAGGTGTTCATTTCGAGTCGGACAATAATGCCTACAGAGTCAGAGTGCTGTATAGAGATGGAACAGGTATAGTTTAGTAGTTTAATTACTGTTATTATAACGTATTTGTCAACTGCTTGTATGTATATATAATTTATTAATAGCCTACAAGTCTGAATGATGATCAAACATATACTGATGAGTTTAATAAAGTTTATTGTACATCACACAAAAGATGAAGCATCAGTTTTACTTCAGAAAATCACCTTAAAGGGATAGTTCACTTTGAAATTAATTTTTGATATGTTTTAGCTTACCTCAAGGGCATCCAAGATGTAGGTGTCTTTGTTTCCACAGTATTTTCAACATTTTTTACATTTTTCAGTCAAACCGTTGTTGTCTATCAGTCATACACTGGAGCCTAAGGGGGTCCAACAAAAAGCATGCACAGAGAAGTCTAAATTAAACATGATTTAATGACTCGTAAATGTAAGTACACATTGATGGCCTAAGACACGAAACGAGCGGTTTTTGTGAGAAAACGAACAGTATTTATATTGTTTTTACCTCTTGTAATCATAGCCATGACAAAATGATCTGACGGCACGGGCGCTTCGGTCTGCGCATGCGCTGGAAGTGATCGCTTGCACGCCTACGTCACTCTTTGTTTCTACAGAGATTTCGGAAGTTTTACCTTTCACTAAAAATATTTAGATATACGGGAAACCGCAATGGAATACGATTTCGGTATATCTAAATATGTTTAGTAAAAGGTAAAACATCTCTGTGTAAATATTGAGTGACGTCACACGCAAGCGATCACTTCCGGCGTAATATTGAACTGATTCAGTTCGGTTCAGTTGGACATTGCAAAACTGATTCAGATCACTTGGACGTCACTGTGATTACACGAGGTAAAAACGATATAAATACTGTTCGTTTTCTCACACAAACCGCTTGTTTCGTGTCTTAGGCCATCAATGTGTACTTACATTTACGAGTCATTAAATCATGTTTAATTTTGACTTCTCTGTGCATGCTTTTTGTTGGACCCCCTTAGGCTCCAGTGTATGACTGATAGACAACAACGGTTTGACTAAAAAAATGTAAAAAATGTTAAAAAAACTGTGGAAACAAAGACACCTACATCTTGGATGCCCTTGAGGTAAGCTAAAACATATCAAGAATTAATTTCAAAGTGAACTATCCCTTTAAGAGCAGAGTAAACACAGTAAATTATAAGACGTGCACAAGTTGAGGGAGCATTCCTGTGGGCGGATGTTAGTCAAAAAACGGTTCTACTGACGTCATTAAAAAAGGAAGTAGAGGGATGTAGTCCAAACGGACCGTTCGATGAAGGCTACTTCTGTTAAATATCTCGCTTGGCATTGAACTTTGAGCTTTATAATTTTACAGATATTATTTACACTATAACAACAACATTGCACACTAGCTAAACTTTGAAACATGGGATTACGAAGAACGGGACCTTTAAGAGACAGCGAAGAACAGATAAGATGTTTGTACAGATCTTAAAAATGTACTTTCTGTATGCATGTGCGTGTGAGAGAGGCTGGACAGATAATAACAGTAAAATGCAGTATGTATTTACCTGCCCAAAAGCTCCAATTCTAGTCTTGTCAATATATGGCTCCTGCATCATAACACTGCCAGAGACAAAAGACAAAATGTTTAACGGTCTGCCACTGTAGCAGTGGCGGTTCTACTTTGAATTACACCCAGGGCGAGACCCCCTTCGTGCCCGGTTCGCCCGTGCCTAGAACCGCTACTGCACTGTAGGACCTTCTCACATACTGAATAGTCAGTGTCAATCATTTCACTGAGTTTTTGGGCCCTATTTTAACGATCTGAAACGCAAGTGTCAAAGCGCAAGTAACTTTGTGGGCGGGTCCGGCGGGATAAATGACTCTTGCGCCTGGCGCAAATCTAAAAGGGGTTGGTCGTAAGTAGCTTCATTATTCATAGGTGTAGTTTGGGCATAACGTGAAATAAACCAATCCGAGCGCCATCCAACATACCCTTTAAGAACAGGAGCGCATGTTGCATGACGGATTGTTATTATAATGGCGGGTTTACCAGGCGCGCGCCAGGAGCGTTCACAGCCGATGAGACTGACGTTCTTGTTAGGGCAGTGAAAGACAGAGAAGTGACGTTGTATGGGGATGGGAGAAACCCTCGTACATCAGCGTCGGTTAAACATTATATACGTATGTTTCTTGCCACTATTGGGCAAACAGGTCTGATCCTTTAGTAGCCTACAATTAGCCTTAAAAAATGGGTAATTTGGTTATTTCATCTTCGTGTAAACCACAATGATTTCCCTCATGTGTTAATATTTTTCCTTGTTATAATGTATGATTTGCAAAAAATAAAAACTGCTGCATCTGTGTTGATGAGAGAATCAGTGTATGCACGTTGTGCACCCGCTACATTATGGCCAAGCATGCGCGCTTAAAATAGCATTATGAACAACGCGCAACGCGCCACTGACTTTAGACCAGTTTTTTTCTGGTCAGTGGCGCAATTGTTTTCTGGAAGTGTAAATTACCACCAGGTAATGTTTGCGCTGAAACACGCCTCCTTTTTACGCCGATCCGCCCAGGGAGCGCAAGTTCATTTCCTAGTTTACCGACGTGCGTCTTTTGAGGGAAAAATCTCACTTTGCGTGCGTGCAAAGTAGGAATGACACATACGTTTATGTATAAAGTAATTTGCGCCGGGTGCAAGATGGAGCCCTTTAAGTCAGGCCATGGTATAAATGGAGCCCGTTCTCATCCCAAAGCGCCATATCGGACGCTTTTGCAAAAGCGTAAATATCCAACGCACATGGCACCCTTTAACGTGAAATGAGACGCAGATATATTTGGGCAGATGGCGCCCCCTAGTGGTCTAACCCTTACCCCACACCATACCTAAACTTAACCATTAACCGAAGCGTCTCATTAGGCGTTAAAGGGTGCCATGTGCGTTGGATATTTACGCTTTTGCAAAAGCGTCCTATATGGCGCTTTGGGATGAGAACGCGTTGATAAATGACGTGTAAATGACTGAAGATCTGCCACGCGGTTAAGGAGATGCAGTACATTCGCGCAGCTGTGTGTTGGCACTGATGGATGTTCACTGTGTGTAGGGCACAGATGGCTGCACAACTACCTGAGGACATCCAGCTGGTCTTTCTCCTCGAACATTCCCAGCCTGCGTTGCACCTTATGGAGCAAGTTAGTCCCCTGGAAGCCACTTCCACGACCGTCAAAGCGGACCGCAACCACCCCAAAACTGCTGACCAGCACTGACGCCCAGTCAATGTGGAACTGCTCTGAGACTGACTGACTGCCTGGAGTCCCATCTCTGAGAGAGACAGAAAAAAAGACAAAGCATTTAGGTTCGCATTTAATTTGTGCTTGGTCAAACTGGCTGTTTCAATTAAATAAGCTGCCTATCAAGGAAACATGTATAGCTACGGCATGTTCTGGAATGTTCCAAGTGAAAAAAATGCAAACTGGAAGAAAAAAAAATGTGACTAAAGTAAACTTACTTTCATGAGTTATTTACTTGCTTTGATTATAATTTTAACTGTTTATTTTATATTATTATACTGAGAGAGATAGAAAAAAAGACAAAGCATTTAGGTTAGCATTTAATTTGTGCTTGGTTTCAATTTAGTAAGCTGCCTATCTAGGAAACATGTATGGCAATGATAGCTTCTGTATGTTATGGAATGTTCCAAGTGAAAAAAATGCAAACTGGAAGAAAAAAAAATGCAACTGAACTGTTTATTTTATAATATTATATACAATTTTATTTTATTTTATAAAACATAATCCTGACAAATGTGCAATTACAACTATATTTAAATACATAACATACAAGTTTCAGTAGAAATGACTGTAGAGCATATTTTATGTGAGATTATAAAGAGTTTACCATAAATGCTTGTCAGTACATTCGACATACTAGGGGTGTAACTATATATTGTGTTACAATATATCACAATACAAATCGTGACAATGTGTATTGTGTATAGTTCATCCAAACTAAAATAAAAAAAAAAAATACTGTGTGAGTAAAAAATTCAAGTTTTCAGAGTTTTAGTGTCAATACTTCATTACACTCCTATATATATTATTGAATATGTTTGCAAGATGTAAACAACACTGGTCCAGAAACACTTCCTGTTTCAGTTTGTAACTGTTTTCTTTATTTCACATGTAAAGAAAAAATCTTAAAGATGTTTAACTTTTTGATTCAGTTTTACATGTTCTGTTGGTTGTATTTTATCCCAGCTTTTATGTAGTGTTAAAAAACTGAAACAGGAAGTGCTTCTGGACCAGTTTTGTTTACATCTTGCAAAATGGTCTAAATGTCTTATTTTACCAGTAAAAAGTGGCCAACATTATTTGAAATATATGTGGTCAGTTACAGAGAGCAAAATCTGCATTTTCAGCTTCAGAATCATGAACATTTTTTAATATTAAATGGTGTCACCATTGTCCTGTGCATTGGGTCAGGCTTATTCATTTACACCCACAATGTAAAACCAGATTTAGCATTTGAATCAACAGTACATTTTTCATTAACCTTTTACCATGTCTTGGAATATCGCAATAATATTGTGAGTTCAGTATCGCGACATTTATCGAATCGTGACATGAGGGTATCGTTCCTCCACCCCTATGGCATACACTGTAATACATTTTCAATGACAATAGATGTAATTATGAAATTACATAAAAAGATACTTAAATCCTATTTAAGTGTGTTAAAAAAGCACGCTTGTTAATCAAGCGTAGCATCAGTCCTGGCAGGTCACGTTAGTCAAGCTTGCATCACCTGATCCACGTCTACCAATAGGAATACGACGCCTATCACTGCATACATATATCAGCTCCTTCAGTATTATCAGCAGCTCGTCAATCCAAACTGTATGCTAATGGGCTTTATGCACAGCTGCACTACTTCCTGGACTTCAGCCAGCTCCTTGTTTCCTGTCTGCCATTATTGGGCAAAATTGATTAATTCAGGTGTGTTTGATTATTGTTGCCGTGACTACTGAGGTCAAGCACACCTGAATTAATCAATATGTCCAATAATGGCAGACAGGAAACAGGGAGCTGGCTGAAATTCAGGAAGTAGTGAAGCTGTGCATAAAGCCAATCGTATTTGACGATAGTGGCCTTGACAGAACTAAAGATCAGCTAATTACATTTAATATATATTTAAACTATCACACATTTTCATTCGATTGCATTTAATATGAAAACATTACATTACTTCTATAATAATCAGTTTTTCACAAAGGTAGTTAGGCAGCTCACTGGGTTTTAAGACACAGTCACTAAGTATATTGACTACAGTCCTAACACACCATCTACGGTTCCTGCACTGGCGTCTCTTTAGAGAGCACAGGTGATTGTGTACCGCGGTATGCATGATGTGTGCGGCGGGTGGGTTAATTGAAGGCCGGCTTCAGGTGAACTCATTTGTGGTGTAATTACAGTGGCTGACAGTGTACGGCTGAAAAGACAAGATTAATAGCACAGACTCAAGTCCATTTCAGAGTTGCACTCTTCCTCTTGATGAGACCTGAAGCGCAGTGCAGGAGAGGAACTGCTGTTTGTGTGTTAATAGGATGACCTGCACCACACACTTTAAAGGCCTCATATCATGGGAAACAGGATTTGCTCTGTGATATAATAGACCCTACTGTACTACAGGCAAATTATAAAGTTCAGGATTTAAAGCTTCTTTCCCGAACCTTTTATTTAAACTTAATTGCTAAATGAAAGAGTGTAGAAATTGTCTCAATAATGAGCGCTTTAACATTTGACTGCTTCATTTACATATTAATGACACCTATTTGGTATTCAGCAACTTGGCATGACGTTGTTATTCCTTTGATGCAAGTGGTTGAGAATTATTGATTGTATTGGCCTATTAAGATGCAGATAAATATAATTTTATAAAATATTTACTAAAATCGGTAAAATACATAGCATAACTGTTATGTTCTAATGCTGTTTTGGTTTCGTTTTCATTCTTTTCGTAAGTTTCCGTGGTTATTCATAAGTTCCTCACCTGTTTTTAGTTCTGTTGATTACTCTTATTTCCTCTGTTCATTGTTCGTTCTCGTTTGCGTTTAGGGGGTAGTGTTTTTCTGTGATAGTATTGTTAAATGAAGTGTTTCTGTTAGATTTTTCTCATCGTTGTGCACTTTATACAGCCACCCGTTATGACATAATTTAAAATATATTTGTTAAATTTTTTGTTCTCCACATTTTTTTTTTACATTTTAATTTTGTTTTTATTTTTTATAATTATTTTATAAATTTTTTTATTTAATTTATTCATATTTATTAAAACATTTACAAGGCTGTTGGAATAATTTGGAGCTGATATTTGGTGAACTCATCATTTATCTTAACCAACCCGTTCGTATTTTTATTTCATTCTTTTAATAAAAAGGAAATAAAAAGGAGCAAAAAGAAGATAAACTTATAATATCTGCCCCTTATCAACATAAATCAAATACAATTCCAGAGATATAATTGAAAATCATAATTGAAAATAAGCAAATATTGGCATTTACAGTATATTGGTCACTATTTTTTAGTCAATAGTAAAAGAGGTAATTTACATACAGAAATGTGAAGAAACAGTGGAAAACTGGGTAAATTAGTAACTAAATTAGGTTTTATGTGCAATAAACCTTGACTAACATTATAAGTGGGACTCAGGTTGGAAAATAGCATGCAAGTGAAGGGTTGATAATGAGTTTTTGTAATGAGGGATTTAACCATGGAAGTTCGGGAGAGTTCAGAGAAACTGTTAGGACACTGACACATTTTACATATCAAATGTGCGTTGGTTATGTAGAAAGACATAGGGCCTATAAAGAAAAGAAAATGTTTCATGAAATTGCCATTTACTCACATGAGGAGCAGAAGTGGGTAGTGTGAGGTTTCTATGAAGCCTGCAGGTTTCAGGATCTGCATGCTGAGTCCTGTGTATGACAATGAGAGACATCCATCTGCATCTATATTATATTATTATCCCTCTTAAATCATTTTGGAGCAGTTAAAAACCAGCAGTTTTGGTTAACATACTGTAATCCTCTATGTTTATCTCTGTGTATTCCACTCTCGGCATCTGCAGCGAGTTCAGCGTTCTATTCAAGCGCAGATTCAATTCGATGTCACGCACCTCTGCAGGGAGAAACAAAAAAAACAATAATTTTATGATTAAAAAACAGCTCCCCCCAGCTCCAAACCTCCTAAACCGGTATGGTTTTCTTTATTTAGCCAAATATTCATGCTTCTTACACTCCACAATCTTGCCCTCTATCATAAATCCTAAAACATATTCAAACTTTGCATCAACAACCAACATTTTGCATTGCGCATATGACCCAGGTCTACAGTATATATG
This sequence comes from Pimephales promelas, assembly GCF_988280905.1. Classification (NCBI taxonomy): domain Eukaryota; kingdom Metazoa; phylum Chordata; class Actinopteri; order Cypriniformes; family Leuciscidae; genus Pimephales; species Pimephales promelas. Next base: position 13,129,165 of record NC_142790.1, on the reverse strand, counting down.
AGAGCAAATTAGATTTATAAGGTATGGCATGGGAACAATTTTCTGTAAATAATGACTTTGAATTGTGGTCTGTTACTCTTAAGGAATATTCCAGGCTCCAGTATTATGTTGATTATCTCAAATACATTTAGGCTTCTTTCCTTTTCTTTAAAAAATCTAAAATGTTGCATGCTTGGAGGCACTTTCAATTGAAAGTAAATGGGGCCAATTTGAAAACAATTTGTAAAATACTCACTGTTAAAATAGAATTGCAACCGACTGTAATCAATGCAAGTGTTTAAAGGGATAGTTCACTTTGAAATACATTTTTGATATGTTTTAGCTTACCTCAAGGGCATCCAAGATGTAGGTGTCTTTGTTTCCACAGTATTTTCAATTTTTACATTTTTCCGTCCACCTCAAAGAGCATGCACAGAGAAGTCAAAATTAAATATGATTTTATGATCATATTTAGATATACAGGAAATCACAGACGATTTCGATATATCTAAATATGTTTAGTGAAAGGACGCGGTTCAATTCGGTTCAGTTGGACATCTGATTCAGATCAGTTCGACATAGCTGTTAACAAGAGGTAAAAACTTTATAAATACTGTTCGTTTTCTCACACAAACCGCTCGTTTCGTGTCTTAGGCCATCAGTGTGTACTTACATTCACAAGTCATTAAAATCATATTTAATTTTGACTTCTCTGTGCATGCTCTTTGAGGTAGACCCCCTAAACCTGCATTATATGACTGACAGACAACAACGGTTTGACCGAAAAATATCAAAAATGAAAATACTGTGAAAACAAAGACACCTACATCTTGGATGCCCTTGAGGTAAGCTAAAACATATCAAAAATTAATTTTAAAGTGAACTCCCTTTAACCCTAATTTCAGTGTAAAACATTTTCTGTGCACACACTGTATAGCCAATTACAACATTGTTACCAATACAGCAGCTGAAAATCCTAAAATGTAAAAATGTAAAATGCAAATAATAGCTCAAATAATAAAACAACACAACGTTTAACACATACTATTTACATTTATTTACATTTACAAATCCTCCAAAAATGTGTCATTGACTTCCATTGTAAGAGGCTAAATTCTTCAAAAGCACTTACTAACTTGTACTGAAAATGTTTATTTCTGAAATATAAATATTTCTTTAAAGAAAATAATGAAAATAATATTTCTTTAAAGTTAAAATATGCCTATACTGAAGTCAACTTTTATGGTGTTTTGTTTATGTCTTAATAAGAAAAAGCAGCGTGAACATTCTGCTAAACACCTCTTTACAGATGAAGAGTTCAGATGCAAAAGCCTCTAAATGCCATTTGAAATTTTCTTCTTTAATGATGATTTTTTATCAAACTTGTATATTTAAGTTCAGTAATTTCACTTAAATGGCAATGACAATTACCTATTAATTGTTATTTAAGTGAAATAACTGAACATAAATATACAAGTTTGATAAAAATCATCATTAAAGAAGAAAATTTCGAATGGCATTTAGATGCTTTTGCATCTGAACTCTTTGTGTTGAATGCATTATATTATAATCGCATTACTGAATAAATGTAATTTTAGGGAGAATTATTCCTTTAAGAGCTTTTAAACAAATCAAGGAAAAATCTATTGTTTATCTCAAACTAAGTATCTGCAAACACAAAACCTCCTCAAACATGCCGAAACGAGCAGCTAATTGCTCCGGGACAGAAAGGAGAAACAGTTGCAGGATAAACAGTTGTAGATGTTCAGAGGTTGTGAGAGGCCGAGAGCAGCTGGCTTTTCTGATAGAGAGGGACTAAAATGAGCAGATATCATGTGTGCGGCTGTAAACACAGAGACCTTCCATTCTGCGCAGCAGCGATAGAGCCCTGGAAGTGCACGAAACAATTAAGAGCACATTGTGGTGGAGGGTTTCATTTTAAGACTGGCTTATCAGCGCCTGCTCAGACTTAAGCCCAGGAAAGCACACTTGCTCCCACTGCACCAGTGCCATTGGCATAGCTGCACATTTAAAAAAAAAAACCCCACACACACACACACAGACAAAGAAAAGCCCCAGCAATGATTTGTACGTAAACATGGAGAAAGATCCGTATGAGTTGTGTGTAAGTCATCTGACTTTGACCTTGGTGTCATATATCATTTATTGAAATAATCCAGCAGTGAAGGGGATGGAGGAAAAAAAAAAATCAAAATGACAGAGCAAGAACTTTAGATGAACTTGCAAACAAACAGTGTTCATAAACATTCTACACACACACAGATGTGAGCGCTGTGAAATGACTTCTGTGATGGACCGTCACACTGAATCACGCGCTTGTTGTGATATCTGTGGGCTTACAGGATATAATATACATAACACAATTACCAGCCTCTTACACAGAGAGGTCATAGTTTATGGAAGTAATGGTGTGTCTGGCAATAATCCAATCATCTGTGAGTGCTCTCTGTGTGCCAGCGCAAGCGTGTGTATGGAGACTCAATCACATCGTGGCATATGGTAGGCCTGGGAGGAGCTCTGCTCGTCAATTGACATGCTGTGGGAATATAGTGCAATGAGTGTGTGTGTGTGTGAGAGAGAGAATGTGTGGCTGTGTAAAGGTTGGTAATGAGAGCATTTTCCTGAACTTCTCACTTCTTTTGAGTGCTTAAAGGTGAAGTACGTGAGATTTTTTTTTTTTTTTTTTTTAAATGTTTAAGTACATTCTCTTGACCCATTTTATTGTTCATGGACTACCATTAGGATGACATTTATTGATTTATCTTCCGCAAAAGTGCAAACACTGAGCCCCTGCAGGCACCATCAAAACATTGAAAGCGGTCTACTCAGATTTGTCAAGAGTCTCCCACAAAGGGATTTTAGCCATGACAACTCTCGGAGTGAATACATTACATTTCAGCCAGCATTTATAGCATAGGGCATGAAGTATATATAGGCTTGATGTTAGAAATTTTTCATGCTTGTTCAAATTACTTGAGCTTAAGCAACACAATTTTCCAAACTTAATTTGATTGTGTTCAATCTGCTTAAATATATGTAAAATTTAAGTTTACTTAATCTGTTTGTGTTGGATTACATGAATGATTTGCATTTACTGAAACTGGATGGTGTGCTAGGTATGAGCAAAACGTTCGGATGTCAAGCGCACCATTTACGCGTGGCTGGGAGCAGGTGTAGATTTCTTGCGTACCAACTAACATATGGAAAATACAAACATTTTAATGAATCCGAATTTTTTTTTTAAAATTTACTTCAGAACCACTTTACACACGATTTACACACAAATTCGTTCTGCTTGTGTTTCATGAATGAGACCCAATGTGTTGACGACATTCAATCAAATCAAATCAATTCAAGTCAAATGGCAGGTGCATGTCCCTACAGATCAGATCACACACACACATCAGACCACACACACACACACTGCTGGATACTCACTCTGTCTGTCGTAGGTGCTGTAAACTGCCACATACGGAACTCCAGGACCTGACACCACACAAACACAATCAATAAATAATGATACAAGACAATCATTGCTTTTTATCATTCTAACAAATGCTTTTTTGAAAGTTTTTAAATCAGTAATTCTCCAATAGGGGGCTATAACCATTGTGTTATTGTGGTATTTATTTTTATGTATTTTTGTTGCATGTTGTTTTGTGTTTTTGACATTTTATTTTGGTTTTTAAAAACACAAGTTTAAGTTTTTTTTATGTTGCTTATTTAGTTTTCGTTATTTCAGTATTTTAAATAAATGTTGCCTTGACAACTAAAGCTAATTTTTTTTAAATATCTATTTAATTTTATTTTATTTCAAGCACTTACAAAGTTTTTCAATGTCTTTAGTTAATGATAATAACCCTGTTTGTGTCTCACAGAATAATTCTTTCATATCTGAATACAGTAGGCCTATACTTGTATCACAACTGTTGACTTTGATGACCAATTTGAAATTATTATCAGTGGGGTTTATTTGAATAAACCCAAACCTATAAAGTATTAAACTTCAGCACGTAACACATTCAGCAGTGCAATTTTACTGTGTATATACACACTAATATAGTGTAATTTAATTAATATGCATTTTTATATTGGTGTAATCGAAATCGTTTTGTTCAGTTTGGATACAAGCTAATTACATTCCACATAAAAATAGACACCAGATTTTAAATTTGAAAAAAAAAAAAAAATAAAAAAAAAAATACATACCAACTTTTATAAAAGATGATGCATTTTATAAAAAATAAATCACAATAAACTTTAAGGTCTTTTTAAACGAGAATGTTCCCATATGTCTTTATAGTAAAATAATAATAATAACAAATTAAATATTAACTACATTTTGTTTAATGTATCTTTAATTTTATAGTAAAATTACTATTACTTTCATACTATAGTTAACTTAGCCTTTTTTGTGATGAAATAAGTTAACATTAACATTTGGCTAGTGTCTATATATATATATATATATATATATATATATATATATTAATCATTATATATGGTTTTTATAATAAATAAACATTCTAATATGAGTGAGTGTATATTCTTATTTTTGGGAAAATATGGAAATAATGGGAAGTCACACAATAATGGCAGGTCACGTTAGTCAACTCGCATCAGCTGATCCACATCTACCAATAGGAATACGACGCCAATCACTACATATATCAGCTCCTTCAGTATTATCAGCAGCTATTGCGTTTCTCAGGAGCGAATAACCCTCCCCCATCCCCAACTCAACCTCTCGTCCAGTCAGTATTTGGCAATTTGATTCTCCTTGAATCAGAATAAATTCTCGAATTAAGTTATACTTTAAAATCTTGAATTAATGATATCTGCAATACATTCATGTTGGTTCTGTTCTGTTTTCCCTAAGGGTTATTGCTGCCATCTCTGCCAGTTCTCAACCAGAACAGAACCACACCGCCAATCCAAACCGTATGCTAATTGTCAATCGTATTTGACGATAGTGGTCCTGACAGAAATATATATCAATGTATGATCTAACTTTCGATTTCTACTTGTCTACCTACTAAATCTAGACATTCTACTAACTCACACTCTAACCTAACAGTCAACTAATACTCTATGAGACATATAGTTGCAAAGTTACTTATAGTTAGCAGAGTGTCTAAAGCTGACCATCGAAATAAAAGTGTAACCAAAAACCTAAACAATTTTTAAAAGTAATAGTCAATGGTGCATGATTATGTACTGTACATGTTCAGCTGTACATGTTAGCAAACACTCAACAACAGTTAATTCATTATTTTGTTTTAAAAGACTGCTGTGTAACTAAACTGAAAAAGGTGCATAAAATCTTCTGTTAACGAGCATCTGCGAAGAAGCTTTTATGAGTGCCACAACAACACTGATCATAAACACGTCATTGCTCAAGGAGTTCGCTCATGACAGTTCAATATATGACCATAGCAGCATTCAGACCTTCCAGACTGCCTACCGAACAATTCAGCTGTTATACAAACAAGCCTTGCAAATAATCAATGCACTTTGCAGCATGGAACCTTCACAGCTGAACAATAACACTGTGCTCTCTGACAATGAGTCCACTCTCACCGTCTCCATCCCTTTCTTTATTTCCTATTCTGAAGCACTGAATGATGACACACTGAACACGGATGCATAAAGCTTATCAGAAGATGATAGAACATCCAGCCAAATCGACATTCAACTCACAAGTGTTTAATGAAAATGTGTCTGGGTTGTGGTGAGGTCAAAGAGGATTTTAAAGTATATATATATATATATATATATATATATATATATAAAACAAAAAAAACGTAAACCCTATTTTCTACAATACTAATTACGGTAACACTATTTTGATAGTCCACTTTAGACATTTTAAGACCTATGAGTAACTTTGCAACTACATGTCAAATAACTCTCATTAGAGTATTAATAGTCTGCTTACAGTTTTTCTCGATTGTTTACACACATTTTCTGAAAGAATGCCTCATATTCTCAGAACTCTACACACAAATCTAAAAACACTCACACAATTGGCAAAACCCCTCAATTCTCCTGCAAAATGAAACTTTACATTCGAAACAATGTTATTTCTTCTCAAAATGTTATTTTGTTTTCAAATGACACACACAAACCATCATATGAATAGACATTTATAAGAACCAGTTGAACACTGATGTGCTCAATGTAAAACACTATGATCAATGGAAAACACTTCTTCTCCATTCATCATAATGACTTAGGCCTTTTTTGTTCAGTGTTACACTTACTACAGACATTACATACATAAGTGTGTTGTAAAATATTCGAGAATATAGTTTTTTATACCCAGAACACACAAATACACGGTAACAAATATATTTTATTTTTCCCACAAAATCAATGGGAGATAGATCCCACATTTTGTACAAGTACAACCCCACCAACACAAAGTTGCACATAGAGTGGTCTACATGCAAAACAATAGAATTTTTTATGCTGTTACAGTAAAAAAAGAAATAAAAAAATATCTATGCTGCATCCTCTCTTTGATTTTGGTATTTTATGCTAAAGCTTTATGCTGTAAAACTGTGTCAAATGTGTTTGCCCATGTGACGAGTCAGTGTGAATATTTGAATGGCAGTGTGTTCCTCATGAAAACAAGAGATTTTCTGCATGAAAATTGTGCCAAATGCAGAGAATTGTGTGTAGTGTTTTAAAAAAACGTGCATTTTAGAACTGCAATTTGAGTGTAAAGCAGGAATTGTGCTTGTAGTTCAGCAGAATTGGTTCAGGGAGTTGGTGAATGAGTTACGTGTTGTGGTCATTGTGTCTCAAGTACCAGAAAATGTGTGTAAACAATCGAGAAAAACTGTAATATCCGTTAACTCTTTATTTTGATTCTCCTCCAACTAACTATAAGTAACTCAATTTATTCTACAAACGCGAACACTAACACCTAACCGTAACCTAAGAGTCTACAACTGTCTACTAATAATCTGATGAGAGTTAGTTGATGTGTAGTTGTAAAGTGCAAAGTTACTTATAGAAGAATGTTTAAAGTGGACTATCGAAATACATGACATACTGAGATCAAAAGAGATGTCTACCTTTACAGTTGAGCAGAAAGTAGTCCATGCTGGGACTGAAGGAGCCACTGACATACCCACAGATGTCAGTGAAATCACAGGACAGACAGCGGCGGTTGAAGGAGCCCACTGTGTCTGCGCTGGAACAACCACAGACACATTAACACTGTCAGCGAGAACAAGCCTGCGACAGCATCAACCAAGACTTGCATATATGTGCCATATGTACCTGTAGAGATGTCTTCTTTTAGGGTCATCCTCAGTACTGAGGAAATATCTATTCAGACAAAAAATATATGATATCAAAGCATAGTACATATTAGACTTTGTATAATCTATACATTGAAGCTATATGCTTGTAAAACAAGAGTACACTTTATACAATACAATTGCAAAATGTATGTAATGTTTTTGGGCACGCATTTGCATGTATAATTATAAAATAAACTGTATTATAGTTTAAATGTGTGTTAAATGCAATTAGCTGAACTTTATAGTGCTTTTTGACTCACTGAAGTAGGATTTAAGTACTTTTTTGTATGCTTCATAATTACCTTTATAGTTTGCTTTATATTCATAATTACTTCTATTGTCTTTAAAGTGTGCTACCAAATGTACTGACAAGTATATATTGTATACTAAATGTCATTTCTATTGAATGTTGAGGCCATAAAGGAACATGGTGATGGAAAAACAATATGAGATGGAGAGAAAAAAAAAATATATGTCAATGCTTTTGTGTTCTCTCTCAATTGTTTTAAGTTCCCTCAAGAAACTTTCCGCTCCCAAAACGTTTTCCTCTTTTGGTGAGCAAGCTTGTACGATTCGAAACAAAAGCTAAGCTGCACTTCTCTTGTTTATTGCCCATTTAAGATTAATCGATTGTTGTATTCCTCGCTTTGGATAAAGCATCTGCTAAATGAATTAGTGCTGTCGAGTGATTAATCGCGATTAATCACATCTAACGTAAAAGTCTGTGTCTCCATTATATATGTGTGTATATTCTAAAATGTATATATATACTGTATATTGTATATTCTCTGTGTGTATATACTGTACACACACACACACTTATACATATATATATATAAATAAATATATACTGTGCATATGTACATATACATACGTAATTAACACATTGATGTATATAAATGTAATAATCTATATACACACGCATATATTGTGTAAACTCAAACCTTTGTTTTACATTGCGATTAATCGCAATTAATCGAGTTGACGGCACTAAAATGAATAAATGTAAATGCAAACGCAAAGTTTATTGGGGGAACGTAAATGTTTTGTGAGCAAACACACGTTTTGAAATATAACTTTCCTCCCATGTCATATTTTGTTTCCACCACTATGTCCCTTTCGGGGTTCCATGTATTTAAATAAATTTGTAATTCGACATCTGTAACAATAAAATTGCACTTTAGTACAACTTTACTTTAGTAGATCGCTACAGTTAACACTTTAGTTAAATTTATAATGAAATACTTTACATGTGTTTTACAATGTTAATCAACCCAGCAAAGTAAGTATACGTCTTAAAAGCATGACAAAAGCATGATAAAAAACACATTTTTCGTGTGTAACGATTTCCATACATCCCATAATAATTACTACTTAGCCTAAATATGTTGATTCTTACTGACTAATAAATCTACTGACTAATAAATCATTGATGTTAAGTGTGTGGTGTTGGATTCGCTCACATTAATTGGCTGTCCTCATCATATGCCAGAACCCGCGTGACGTCCCAGTCTCCTGATGTGATCGACTGTAGAGAATCTGTGCTGCTGTTGGGCTTCATGAACAAAAACAAATTAAACAGACATCAGTCATACTGAATGGAACTCGAGATGGCGAATAATACAATGTTATTAATGTGTTGTCATTAAAAGAGACGTAGAACATGTCTAAAGGAATTAAGTAATTAATCAATTAAATGCTGTCAACAGTAAAAACGTGATTAGTTTAAAGATATCACAAAACCCACTGCCAATGCACTTTTTCACTGAATATTGTATAAAAAGGAATCTCTGTATATTATTTGTATATTCATTATTGTGTCCCAGTGTGACAGGGAGGGTATCCGACGTAAAACCTGTGCCAAATCATGTGTGTGTGAAGCGAACCCTGAAAATGCATGGAGATAGATAACGCTAAGAAAGATATGAAATGTCTGTATATTCAGCTCTTGTGGACTGTAAACACACAGAAGTTTGCAAAAGCCCAAAAGGTCAAAGAAAACTCTAAATGAAAACATGTTTCTATACGCTATAGGAAGCTGTGCAGCAAAATCAAGGTCAGTGAAAGATTCATTCTGCCTCATGTTTACATGTTGGGTCCAGCCTGAGGACTTGGAGGACTTGATGCGGACAAAGGAGAAAACTCTCTAGTGTTCCAGATGCAGCTTTGAAAACACTGTCCACACCTCGCTCTTCCTCCTCATTCACCTAACTCCCTCTCAGACTGTTTCCATCCATCGTTGCTATAAAAAAAAAACACTCTAAAATGGCTTATATTTTGTACAGTTGTTTTGATCATATCATTAGAAACAAGTGCGAACCATTCTGAGCCTGTGTTGTAGTTTGACTTTTGCCACATGTGTTTACCATTTTGTAACTGAAGTGCATCAAAGTGCAAAATGTGTTTTAGTGAGTGAGAATGTGTTTAGTGTTTTTGCAAAAATGAGCATGAGATTTGCAAATGGTGTCTAACTGCCTGAACTTGTTTAATGTTTTTCAGACAGGGTGATTTATTCAACAAATAGGTTTTGGGCCTTTGACAATTTCGTACAGAGAATGGGATTTAGTTTCAGAGCCTAAAATGTCCTCCTTATTATAAACAAAGCATTTAATAAAGCTCCCAAAAACAGTTCGTTTGGATACTTTGAGATGTCACACATGATGTCATATTTGTACCTCCAGAGCAAGACATTGAAAAATAGTTTTACATCATCACACCATAGGCCCCGCCCGCTGGTGTTCAGTCGCTTCGCATCAAAAGCAAATAGTCATTATAATTAAAGAGATAGTTCACTTTGAAATTAATTTTTGATATGTTTTAGCTTACCTCAAGGGCATCCAAGATGTAGGTGTCTTTGTTTCCACAGTATTTTCAATTTGGACATTTTTCAGTCAAACCGTTGTTGTCTATCAGTCATACACTGGAGGATAAGGGGGTCCACCAAAAAGCATGCACAGACAAGTCAAAGTTAAACATGATTTAATGACTCGTAAATTTAAGTACACATTGATGGCCTAAGACACGAAACGAGCGGTTTGAGTGAGAAAACGAACAGTATTTATATCGTTTTTACCTCGTGTAATCACAGTGACGTCCAAGTGATCTGAATCAGTTGTGCAATGTCCAACTGAACCGAACTGAATCAGTTCAATGTTACGCCGGAAGTGATCGCTTGCGTGTGACGTCACTCAATATTTACACAGAGATTTCTGAAGTTTTACCTTTTACTAAACATATTTAGATATACCGAAATCGTCGTCCATTGCGGTTTCCCGTATATCTAAATATGTTTAGTGAAAGGTAAAACTTCCGAAATCTCTGACGTCTCTGGCAAGCGATCACTTCCAGTGCATGCGCAGACCGAAGCGCCCGTGCCGTCAGATCATTTTGTCATGGTTATGATTACAAGAGGTAAAACGATATAAATACTGTTCGTTTTCTCACACAAACCGCTCGTTTCGTGTCTTAGGCCATCAATGTGTACTTACATGTACGAGTCATTAAATCATGTTTAATTTTGACTTCTCTGTGCATCCTCTTTGAGGTGAACCGATCGAGGACCCTCTTCACCTCCAGTGTATGACTGATAGACAACAACGGTTTGACCAAAAAATGTCAAAATTGAAAATGCTGTGGAAACAAAGACACCTACATCTAGGATGCCCTTGAGGTAAGTTAAAACATATCAAAAATTAATTTCAAAGTGAACTATCTCTTTAATGACACTGTCTACACTGGATACAGTATACAGATGAAAAAAGTTTGAAAAGCCCTGCTTTAACCAGTGCAGTCTCATCCCAAGACATCATACAACTGACGCACATGACCATACGTCAACATCCTCCGTTTTAGGGTACCCTTTAACGTCGTTAGATGACGCTATCTAATCCTAACCCTACCCCAGACCTAAACCTACCTACGCCCCAGGATCGTCATCAAACTGACGTTAAAGGGTACCCTAAAACGTTGGATGTTGACGTATGGTCAAAAGCGTCAGTTAGATGACGTCTTGGGATGAGACTGTGTTACTTTAACACACTTTGCTGAAGTTTGTACCTGTGAGATGGACATGGAGATGTGGAAGAACTTCCCTCGTCCTCCCTGTGGGATTGCTCTGGTGAAGAACAGCCTCAGACCGTCTTTAGAGAACAGCGGCTCTTCATTCTGTTTGGGAAATGATCATTACAGTCACACCAGCACCATTATTACTGTCATTAGGTGATGTTTTCCACCCATGGTAGTGTTTCGTCATTTGGTTTGCTCTGCAGAGTTTCATAATTACTGAATTATAAGACCCACTGGAGCAATAGAGAATGCGTCCGCAGCACAGAGCGGTCGTATATCTCCAAACAACACCAAAAATGTTAAAACCATAACGACATATATTAGAATGTGAATTATTATGTTGATGCAGTGCATATGTAATAGTGCGTCTGAGCCCTCAGGCCTATTTCTGCAGGAGCCACACAATCCTTTATTCGTGTTATTGCAAAACATTTCATGCGACCACTTTCTCCCTCTGGTGAAAAAACAGACATGAAAAACTAATCAGGAAAAACAATATCAGCTCAAGCACGGTACTGTGGGGAATATGATAAGACAAACAACATCAAACGTTCCTGACTATTCAAAGCTGTTATCATTGACAAACACTGACGTGGCACATCCCATCATTTCTTCCCCTTGTCTATCTAGGCAGAGGAAGTTAATTCTCACCTGTCTGTGCAGCCACCCCTCACTTTCATCCTCATGTTTCTGAAGAAAAAGCAAACAAAAAACTTGCAGTAAAATATTACAAGTGTGCAGAATCGAGTTTCTGACTCATTTAGCCAAATTCAACTAAATGACTCATCTTTTCATTTTTAATTAAGTATTAACTAGCAATCAACAATACAGTGACATGGTTAACTTCTGCGTTTAAAGGGCTGTTCATGTGAATTCATGTCATTGGTTTAAAAAGAAAAGAAATAATCAACCTATGCTGTGAAACAGACACTTAAATGGAAAATATTTAAAGGGTTAGTTCACCCAAAAATGAAAATTAAGTCATTAATTACTCACCCCCATGCTGTTCCAACCCCGTAAGACCTTCGTTCATCTTCGGAACACAAATAAAGATATTTTTGATTGAATATGAGAGCTGGATCAGCTGGAAGCGCAAAACTTTCTGTTTATAAGCAGAGGAAGATGCGCGCTGTACATACGCTTTTCAATTAGCGTATTTTCCGCATACAAGGTGCACTTAAAAGCCTTTAATCTTCTCAAAAAACGACAGTGTTCCTTATAATCCGGAGCGCCTTATTTATGGATCATCATCTTATACGGTAGGTGGCGGTAATACTCCTAAGCGGTGAGCAGCCGGTAACAAAAAGTAGTCGAAGGAGAAGAAGGTCCTCGTCTCAGTTCTTGCGCATGCGCCCATAAGGAAGTAATAGAATAGTCGAATTAAGTCGTTATTTATGTTTTTTTCGCGTAAAAAGTAGTCTCGTCGCTTGATAAACTTATAATTGAGCCGCTGTAGGCACATGGAATATTTAAACCTTTTCTTTAATGACTTTATGGGCCGTCAAGAGCCAGTCCCTTAGGCAGTCTATCTAGGACTGATCCAGCTCTCAGATTCAATCAAAAATATCTTTATTTGTTTTCCGAAGATGAACGAAGGTCTTACGGGGTTGGTACAGCATGGGGGTGAGTAATTAATGACTTAATTTTTAACTTAACTTCATTTTTGGGTGAACTAACCCTTTAAAATAAATACAGGCATACCTTGGTGCAGACACCCGTTGTGGCCACACAGAGGGTCAGGATGGAGATATTCTGGGCTCGGTTCAACCAGTTTACTGCCAGTTTCGTACTTGTGGCCCACTTCACCATAGTCACATAGTATTCCCTGTAATATATACAAGAAATAAGCAGCAATGTCTTCTGGCAGAAAGACTGAATCCAATCCGTAGACCATGACCAAATCTTTCAAAGGTTTTCATTCCCATCGTTCACAGCTATACAAAATTCTCAGCCCTTTATTGGATATTTGGGCTAATAGAGTGCCGAAGTTATGACGTCACTTTGTAGGACAACTCGGATGTTAGCTGCGCATGGGTTCCCATTTTCCGCATAGACTTTTGGAAAATCGAAATCTGTGTTCAACAAAGAGTTGTGATTCTTACACGTTTTGTCTATCAAGATAATCTTTACAAGTCAATCCAAAATTTATACATTTTGAAGCCTATATAAAGTTTTTAAAAACACAATCAGATAATAAAGTTTAAAAAACCACAAACAGGTTATAACAACGATCCTAGGGTGTCATCCAAATGACGCTTTACCTTTAGATGACGCGGGTAGGTTTAGGTCTGGGGTAGGGTTAGGATTAGATAGCATCATCTAACTGACGTTAAAGGGTACCCTAAGACGTCGGATGTTGACGTATGGTCAAAAGCGTCAGTTACATGACGTCTTGTGAAGAGGACGGCTATACAACTTCGGCACTCTATTTGATGATACTTTCAGCTAGGGATGCATAATATATCAGTATAACATTGGTTACAGGCTTTTTTTATTTTCTCTATTTTCTAAATTTCATATAAACAAATTTTTAATACAATAAATTCATAATATTTATTTACATATTAATCTTTAGCAAAACTCAAAATGAATATCCATTTTTTTAATAATGTTTAATAAAATGTTTCGTATCTATAAATGTATAAATTCACTTTTAGCAGAATTTTAATGTCATCCATTTATCGGTTCTTGGCCATAACCAAAAATTATAACACTTTAGTTTAGGGTCCTATTCTCACTATTAAGTAGTTGCTTATTAGCATACATATTCCTAGGATACTTGCTATTTTTTAGTACTTATAAAGCACATAGTAATACCTTTTTCTGCATGACCATATTCTACATCTCGTAATCTTACCAAATACCTAAATGTATACCTTACTAACTATTGATAAGCAGTAATTAGAAATGTATTAATGCAAAAGTCGTAGTTAATAGTGAGAATTGGACCTTAATCTTAAGTGTGACCCAAAATATCACCCTAAGGGCACATGGAGATGGAAAAATAATACTAACAATTTTATTTCAATGCTTTTGCATTCGCTTGGAAAACTTTTGAGCTCTCTCACAAAAGTGTTACTTTCCCTAGAGAAAATTTGGAAAATCTTTTCTCCAATTTTCCTCCAACCTCATATTATTCCCATCACAAAAGTTTTGGTCCTGAAAGCAAAGTTTTGAGAGAGAACGCAAAGATTCTCACGCAAAGCATTCAAATCTCATCCCCCCCCCCCCCCCCCAACAACATCCATTGTAAATTTCCCTACAATGAAGATTTGGAAAGTAAATGAATGCATCAGCCCACCCTATTCTTTGGTCCTCTGGTCTTCTCATCTCAATAGTGTGCAGTGGGCCATTGAGATTCACCACATACAGAGAAATGACGGGGTTTTCCTCCCCTGCCTGGAAGAAAAACATTCAAGTATAGCACATGTGAATCTTCACCACTACCCCTTATGTTTACAGTAATGCAAAAAGTCTTTACCTTAGGGTAATGGTACTGTCTCGCCGTAGGGTAGACAGAGCCGGTGAACATGGGGATCTCCATTTTTGGCACCAGCGTGTCATTGATGGTTGCGTACGCGAGCCTGGCCCCATCCGGAGACCACCAGTGTGCGATGTGAGACTTAAAGATCTCCGCTGCACAAGAAAGATTCAGGAGTTTCTCTCAGTCATATTTCACTGTGGTTCAATCACTCGAATAATTGCAAGAATAGTAAAGAGTAATCATCCATGACACAGCATCTCTCAGGTCTTATTCCAGCTACACCTACACACACACACACACACACACACACACACACAGAGATTTCCCATCTTCATTCGGATATGGTTGATGCACCTGACGCGGTTAAGAGCATTTCTCCGTGACCACCTGTTTCTATATGAATCTTTGCACAGACACAGCGAGGAAGGTTCTGGCCCATAAATCACAGGGCGGACTGTAATCTCAGTGGGGCCGGTGTGTGTGTGTGTGTGTGAGAGAGAGAGAATCGGCCTTCTCCATCAAGTGCCCCTTCTCTTCTACAATATCAGGGAAAAAAGCAATTTCTGGACTTCACCAAAAGCAGCGGAAATAGGGTCTGACCCCTCTTTCTGTGCTCCAATAGGCAGGAAGCGTCATGTTCAGCACAGTTGTGCTCACTTAATCACCTACAGAGAGAGTGAGTGAACAAATCTGTTCAGAGAGCTTATGTTGGCATCTGATGATTTTTACAGTTTTTTTAGTTAGCTTATGGTTTTAAATTTTAGATCCATTTTTTTTGTTTTGAATGAATTAATTAGTATATTAATATAATTTACTCTACTGATAAAGAAAGACTGGCCTGAACGTTTTTCGTTTTTCGAACGTTATTATTATTTTTTTACAGTTCAAATGCAAAAGCCTCTAAGTGCCATTTGAAATTTTCTTCTAAAATGATCATTTTTATCAAGCTCATATATTTAAGTTCAGTAATTTCACTTAAATGACAATGAAGATTACCTATGAATTGCCATTTAAGTGAAATTACTGAACTTAAATACACAAGCTTGATAAAAATTATCATTCTAGAAGAAAATTTCAAATGGCACTTAGAGGCTTTTGCAACTGAACTCTTCGTATACACTCTAAAAAATGCTGGGTTATTTTAACCCAATTTAGGGTCAAATATGGACAAACTCAAACATTGGGTAAAAAATGCAATTCAAAAATGTAACCCAAAGGCTGGGTTTGTCCATATTTGACCCAAAATTGGGTTAAAACAACCCAGCATTTTTTAGAGTGTACTTTTATTAATCAAGGATACATTAAATGTGACAAATGGTTACACAAGGTTTATATTTCAAATAAATGCAGTTATTTTGAACTTTCTAGTCAAAGAAAACTATAGTTTCCACGCAAAATATTAAGCACAACTGTTTTCAACATTGATAATAATCAGAAATGTTTTTTTGAGGAGCAAATCAGCATATTAGAATGATTTCTGAAGGAGCATGTGACACTGAAGACTAGGGTTGGGTATCGAGAATCGAGTATCGATTGGAACCGAGACTAACTTTTCGTTTTTCCCGGAATCGTTCAAAAGTTAAAATTTCGATTCCTAGTTTCGATATTCACAGTCCGCCAAGCGGAAGAGGAAACCGCTGAACAACACCAACGTAGAAGCGTCTACCGGAAGTGTTGGCATAACCACGCGAGTCGAACATTAGTAGCTTACGTCAGCGGTCCAAAGTGTGGCTTCACTTTTCTAAAAATAACGAAATCTCGACAAAATGCAAAATTTGTGACAAAAGGAGTATTTGTGACAGGAGTATTTCCTTCAGAAAGGATTATTTCCCTCAGAAAGACCGTTGGTTAGCAAGGTTAGCTAAACTTTTTTGACCCTGCCTCTTAAAAGAATCGGAATCGAGAATCGTTAGGAACCGGAATCGAAACAAGGAATCGGAATCAGAATCAGAATCGTTCAAATTCAAACGATACCCAACCCTACTGAAGAGTGGAAATTCAGCTTTGCATGACAGAAATAAACGGCATTCTAAATTCTATTAAAACAGAAAACAGTTATTTTGAATTTTAATATTTTACAGTATTGCTGTTTTTACTGTATTTTTGATCAAATAAACGCAGCCTTTGCGAGACTTCTTTCAAAAACATTCATATAAAATAAATTACACTCTAAAAATTGCTGCGTTATTTTAACCCAACTTTGGGTCAAATATGGACAAATTGGATTAAATTTTTTTAATTTAAATTTTTAACCCAACCTTTGGGTTTGTTCATATTTTACCTAAAGTTGGGTTAAAACAACCCAGCATTTTTAGAGTGTAAGATCATATTTATTAATATATTAATGTTATTTATTTAAAACAACGTAAAATAATGTATATTAATAATATTGGCACGTAAGTTTTGTGGTCCCTCCATTGTGTTTTTGGTCCTAGTTTTCCTCAGTCTGTTTGTTCAGTCATTACATTCAACTGTGTCCTATTAATTATCTCATCAGCTTCCTTAATTGTTCTAATCATTATTCTCCCTGTTTTTTTCAGTTGCTGTCCATTCTCGTCAATGTTAAAGTGTGTATGTCTGCTTCCCTGAGTTCTCCTGTTCGGATTAAAGGCTCTTTTATTTGAATCTTCGTCTTCATGCAGTTCTTTCCAGCAGCACCCATGACAAATACAATAATTTGAACAAGGTTTTCTAGGTTTTGAGTTTGAGTTCTGATTTTGATTTCTGAAGTGAATCTGATTTTTTACAAATGTATACAGTGTAACGATTTAAAAGTCTTACATTTTAAGTTGTTCAAAAATAACTCTTTGTACTTGACATTTTATATACTTGATATATATAGGCCTAAGTTGTGGATTTTGCAAACTGTATTCGTTTGTATCAGACATTTGGGAAATATGATTTGTTTTAATATTATATACTAAGTTTGTGAGTTTACTCTCATCTGCTCATTTCATCTGTGTGCTTTAATGTTGGCTTGTTCAAAAACCTTAAATGTCGCCTTTTCAGTCAGTTAAAATGGATGCTTCCATTTGGTTGGCCTTATTCACCCTTTACTGCCAATGATATCCCATAATCCTGTGTGTTTCAAGTCTTCTTGGTCCGTATACAACAGCTTTGAAAATTGAAGCTTGGACAATTTGATTTACATTTTTGGGTGAACTAGCGCTTGAAATGCCAATGAGGACAAGTTTTTAATAACACATTTGAATGCCAAGAGACCGTGGACCTTTCTAGAGGAAGTGCCTGTGAGTATCATGGGAAGTTTACAATGAATCTGATCATTAAAGAGATGCTGACCCATGGATGAACCAAAGCAAGACATCTCTGTACAAAACAGCAAAAAACAGCTCTCATTAGACATAAGGTGTCAGAAACCCTGCATCTTTCTCTCATTCTAGTTTTCTGTGTGTATGTCTGTGCCCTTTATTCTGCCAAACACACACACACTCTCAGTAGTGAGCCAGGAAGCTTGTTGGGCTGTTGATTGCTCACACAGGGAGGTTTAATAGCAGAGCTGAATGACAGATGAAACACGAGTGTGTGTTTTGAGAGCTGGATGACAGTAAAGTCGCGTCCAGCAGCACACATACAGTCCTCTTACACTTGTCATTTAATCAGAGGAAACAGCTGTAGGTGAATGAGCTGAAGCTTTACTGTTCAGGCTGAGCCTTTCCATCATCTTTTTTTTCATTCCAAAAACCAACAAAACATTTGACGTGCCCTTGTGTACAGGCTATTCCAAATAGGGCCAAAAACTCAGCAGCATTACACATATAATTCATGGAAAGGCAATCCCACAATGCATCGTGAAACATTCTCATGACAATTTTTACTTCATTTCTCGTAATTCAGACTTTTATTGCAACACACATTTCTAAGTTTATCAGTGTTGGGAGTAACGCATTACAAAAGTAATACATTACAGTAACATATTACTTTTTGCTGTAACGCAGTAGTGTAAGGCATTACTAATCAATTTTCAGTAATATTTTACTCGTTACATGTTCAGTGAGGCTTGTATTACAGTTGTATTACAGTGTATTGTCTGCTTTTACTTCTTAAAGGCAACAGACTATGTGAAAGTTTTAAAGTAGTCTTTTAGTGCCAGTTCAGAGCGGTCGCGTCTATACAATTGTTTTTTCCTCATAAATGCGAACACGAAAACTAAAATAAAATGAATATTTTAAGTTCTATGGAGACTGGAGAGCCAACCCTTCCTCATCCGATTTGCGCAGTGTAATTAACAGAATTACAAAAAATATATTTTGCCTCCTATTTTTTTTGTCACGCATTAATTTGTGTCTTTTCCCTAATATTAAAAACAAAACATAGACTGATATTTGTCTAATGTCTGGAGTCCTTTAAGGAAATAGCCTATATACGTTTCAATACATGTATTTTCTGAGAATTTTTATTTCAAGTTTTGACTGCAAATGTCATGTCCCTAATGCTGGACTTCCCCAATTTTAAATAATTTATCCTCAACTAGTTTTGTGGTGTAGGTCTACGTATTTTATAATGTTAACTTCAAATAATACTAATTTTAAGATAAGGCAGCATTGGATCTGGACGGTAAGGAGAATAACGCTGGGAGTTGGAAGAGGTGTGTCGCGATTCTGTAGGTTCGTGGATCTGAGTCGTGTGGCAAATCGCGATTTCGGTTTCATATTGCATATCGTTACAGCCCAAAAGTTAAGTACTACTTAGTTATTTTGGTGAAAGTAACTCAAAAGTAATACATGAGTAATGTAATGCATTACAATTCAGAGACAATCTTAATATTGTAAGGTAATGAATTACTTTTAAATAACAGTAACAAGTAATACCTAATGTATTACAGTTTGGAAGTAACTTGCACAACACTGAAGTTTATAGACTATTTTCCTCAAAATTCTGATTTTTTTTTATCTTGCAATTCAGACCTCAGATAAGATAAGAACCTAAAACATGCACTGTAAAAAAATATTGATGGTTTAACTTAAAAAAGTAAGTAACCTGGTTGCCTTAAAATTTTAAGTTAATTGAACTGGAAAAAGTGAGTTAATACAATGAAGAAGATTAATTTAACCATCAGAAACTCAAAATGATATGCTATCTGAACTAAATAAATTATTTAAGTTGATTTGACAAAAGAAAAAAATGTTGTGATTACTACACTGTAAAAAATATTGTTGGTTTAACTTAAAAAAGTAAGTAATTTGGGTTGCCTTAAAATTTTAAGTTGATTGAACTGAAAAAAGTGAGTTAATACAATGAAGTAGATTAATTTAACCATCAGAAACTCAAAATAATAAGTTATCTCAACTAAACAGATTATTATAAAGTTGATTGGACAAAAGAAAATATGTTGTGATAACAAATCTTGAAAATATTTTTTACAATGTGGTTTAAGGCAAAAACTACTGTATGTTTGATGATGAATTCAATGGATGATATGGATAATGGTATTAATTAAACAAAACAAAACAAAACAAAACAAAAAACGATTTGTCCGAAAAAGCTCGAGAATCTTCAAGTGTTATGAATTCCCACTCGGAAAAGCAAGGAAGCAAATCTGGCAATGGGTTAAACCCTATGGCAACGGAATATAAACCTGGACAAGGGAAATCAGTTCAACAAAGTGTTTGTTTATTACCACCCGTCCAAATAGTTGATGTGCGACCTAAGACAAGTCGGAGATTCGGAATTAACATTGCTACAAGTCAACAGTATTCTGTTAATAAAACAATGACTGACAATAGCTGCACAGGGAACATCACAGCATCCAACTTCTCAATTAAAGGACAAGCGTCTGTATATTATGATGCCACTGGTCAGAATACATCTGATGGTATTCTTAACATCATAACCAAAATAAAATCACAACTGGCTTGCTTCAACATAAGCATTCAATGTCATTGCCACCAAGAAATATTCCCATATTTGATGGAGATTCACTTCAATACAGAACATTTATAAAAGCTTTTGAACAAGGTGTGGAAGAAAAGGCCAGATTGACCAGATTGTTTGTACTATTTAGAGCAATATACAGCCAAGAGATCTGGTACGTACAGTAGTTGTTAACACATGGCTCCTGAGCGTGGTTACACAGAAGCTAAGAATGTTTTATAGTAACACTTTGGCAATGAACATAAAATTGCTACTGCTTATATTGAAAAGGCTCTCGCCTGGAACCCTGTGAAGTCTGAGGATGTGAAATCACTGCAAGCTTATGCGTTGTTCTTGTGTGGCTGTTGCAATATAATGGGGGAGCTCCAGCACATGCAAGAAATGGATATGCCTGTAAACATCTGAAGTGTTATTTCCAAATTGCCATTCAAGCTGAGGGATCAGTGGAGAGTAACAGCTTACGACACAATGGAAACAGGTAAACGTCAAGCTTGTTTTGTTGATCTGGTCACATTCATAGAACGTCATGTCCAAATTCTTTCTAACCCTTTGTTTGGTGATATTCGTCATTTAGTGTCCCTGGAATGAAGACATTGACAAAATTTAAGTCACAGCCCAAGGAAAGAATGAAGGGAAATACCTTTGCTATTACAGCAGAAAATACATAGTACATAGACTCATTTTCAGGATCTAGGAGTCCAAAATTAGACTCAGGGAAGGCTGACAAGGATGATTGCCTATGTTGTTCTAATAATCACTCATTGGAGGAGTGTGATCTCTTCAATTCAATGAAGCACAAGGAAAAGATAGATTTTCTTATGAAAAAGAGAGTTTGCATTGCATGCTTGTGTACTGGACACATGAGCAAGGATTGTAAAGGACGCCTGAATTTCAAAGTTTGTCATCAAACTCACCCGACAATGCTTCATATCAAAAGCCAGCAGCTGTGAAATCATCGTCATGTGACAAGTTAGTTTATTCCAAAACATGTGGGCATACAGTGGTCGGTAATGACCGATGTGCTTTGTGCTCCCAGTACAAGTTAAATCCATCAAATGAAACAATGCATTCACCCCCAAGGCGTCACCTAACTGACATTTTGACCATGCTTCAATATCTGAGGCGCCCTTTAGCGTCAGTTAGATGACGCCCTAGGATCGCGTGTAACCCTACCCCAGACCTAAACCTACCCGCGTCATCTAACTGATGCTTTTCCTTTAGCGTCAGTTAGATGACGCTGTAGGATCGCGTCATGTAACTGATGCTAAAGGGCGCCTAAAGAGTCAAATATTGAAGCATGGTCAAAGGTGACGCCTTGGGGTGAGAATGCGTTGAAATAGGCCTATGTCAGATAAACAGGTCACATTTCAGTCCAGACAGTTCCAGGTCCTTTCGAATCCATTCAGCCGATTTCTGATATTTTGAAGAATATCAGTAACCAGACAGTTTCTGGTCCCATTGAGTTCCATGGGAAAAAAATATATACTATGGAAGTCAATGGGACCAGAAACTCTCTGGTTACTGATTTTCTTCTAAATATCAGAAAATCCAATGGGCCTACAATGGTGTGTGGAAACAAAGTGTCTCGTTTTGACACTGTCTACAAGGAGCAGAGGAAGCCATCATTTGTTATTGCCAGCAAAATAAATTTTGTGAGGAAATTTCTGCTCTTTCATCTGGGAAAGTGTCAATGAATCGGCAAAGTCATATTTATCGGTTGGATCCATTTTTGGACCATGAAGAGTTGGAGGAAGAGTTGAGTAAAGCAGCTATACTTGAAGAGGTCAAGCATCCACTTATACTTGTATACTTAAAGATCAGCATACTTCTATGCGCATTCTGAAACATGTGCATGAAGTTCTGGGTCATGGTGGGCGAAGCCATACGTTATCCATAGTTAGGAGGAAATTTTGGATTACTAACTCCCACTCAGCTGTCCAAAAGATCATTTCTGGGTGTGGGTTTTGTAGACGCCATAATAGAGCAGTTGATAAAAAAAAAAGAGGCAGATCTTCCACAGAATACTTCCCGATCTACCACCATTTACCAAACACCGAAATAGATTCCTTCGGACAATGCAAGTAAAGAAAGGAAGAGTAATTTGTAAAAGATACAGAGCAGTGTTCACCTGTATGGCAAGTAGGGCAATTTATAAGTTCACTGCAAACAGATGGATGTATTAATGCATTATGCCGTTTCATTAGCAGAAGAGGACAAGTGGTATATTTAAGATCAGATAATGGTATTTACTAGCCTGGCATGCCAGACCTACATCAAGATGTTAGGTCTGGAAACTCTTCATTGACACGGCTCAATCCGAGGGGCGGGATAAACGGTTGTCTTTCAAATTCTCTCTGCACGCAATTGGATAGCGCTAAAGCCAATCAGAGCAACGAAGAAGGTGACGTACTCAGCGGAGCAAGTTGACATATATTAAACTTTTACCGCATCCAGTCCAGCTGTCAACATTGAACATTGAAAATAAGAGAGATTTCCCAGAATCCATCCCCAAAATAAGGGATTTTTTTTGTTTTTTTACACGACCCACAAACTTTAAAAATAAAACACTAATCATTAAAAGTCAAAAGAGTTTATAACTATGTGTGAGAGAGAAAGAGACAGTATGTGTGTGTTTTTGTGTGTATGAGAGAGAAAGAGACAGTGTGTCATTAAAAAAAACAATATCATAGAGAATGTTTAAATACTAATATCAGCTTACGAGGGAAACGGAGGCGGAGTAGTGGTGCTTCGGGGTGCTGGGGATGATTCGGGAGAGGTCCGTGCACCTATACCGATCAGAGCGCCGCTGACACAGAGTAAAGCCTTTATACTCGACGACACAGCACGAGTGGGCAAAAATGACAAGTTGATCGTTTCGCCACAGCTTTTTTGTAACAGCGTGTGCGGCGCCGGCCGCAACCGAGGATGAACGACTTCAAACCGAATATGTCCGAGCTTGCTCTGACCGGCTCAAGTCTGTCGTCATTAAGTTTAGCCCGCCCGCCGACTCTATACACGATGTGATTGGCCCTACCAGAGTTGAGTTTTTCCAGCTCAAACGCCTATGGAGAGTTGCTAGACCACACTTTGCTGCAAAATAATTTTTGCTGAAGCTAGGGTGCGTCTAGATTTCTAGGCTAGGTATTTACTTTATTGGAGCACAAAGTGAATTAAAGGAGGCTCTTGCTACGTTAAATCATGATAAAATTCAAGGAATATTGTCACAGGTTGGAATTCATTGGAGCTTTAATCCACCAGTAGGTTCGCACCATGGTGGTATATGGGAAAGAATGATACGTTTTGTAAAAAGTGTTTTCAGTTGTGTTCTACATTAACAAAATTTAGATGTTTTTCTGTGAAGTAGAATCCATTTTGAATGATCGACCAATTATCAAACTATCAGACGATACTAATGATCTGGAGTCTCTCATGCCTCTTAAAAGGGGAACCAGCTTTACCACTTGGTGTGTTTGAACCTCATGACCAATATGTGAGAAGACGATGAAGACAGGTGCAATAGCTTTCAGATTTGTTCAGGAAAAGATGGCTACAGGAGTACATGCCTTTGCTTCAAGAGAGACAAAAGTGAAATCAGTCCGTTTGTTTGAGACATTGTGGTGATTATGGACTAATCAGCTCCTTGAGGTTCCTGGGTTCTTGGCAAGGTCATAGTGGTGTGTTCTGTGAGAGTGCAGACTAAAACCAGTATAATTGAAAGACCAATAAAAAAAACTTTGTCTATTACATAAAGTGTAAATAACACTGTTTTGTAAAGGTGTCTGGTCATGTTTTTGGCTCCTTCTTTTTCATTGTATTTAATTGTTAGGTTTGTTTACCGTTAACAGTTAGGGGTCGGTATGTAGGAGCCAAAATGTGTTTATAAAGATGATGTCTTAATTTCATTTTGACCATTGAGTGGCGATGTGAACATTATAGAGATATCAGTGTAAATAGGTGGCCTTCCTTATGCTGTAGGGAAGAGTTTTGACCCGGTCCCGCAACAGCGAAACGGTAAAGTACGGTAAATTCTCTTTAACAAGTAAATGATGTATTGTGGAGCCAATAAAGCCGTCGATGTATGAATGAGTGTGTGAATGGGTGAATGTGAGGCAAATGTAAAGTGCTTTGGTGGCCATTAGGTCTATGAAAGCGCTATATAAATGCAGTCCATTTACCATTTTACCATTTTTACCAATAAACTGCGTATGGATGAAACTTATGGATAAAAGAAACAATGTAACACCAAAGCAGGAAAATGAGTCAACCTAATTACTCCAGGACCAAACAACTCAGTAGCTTGTAAGTATTAGATTTAGCTCCTACATTTACCTTTTATTTAATTATTTGTATTCTGTGGCAGAAACTGGTTTCCAAGAAAAAAGTAATTGGTTATGGTTATTTGGTTATATAAATGTGTTATTATAACTTTATACATCTATGAATTGTAAGTATCGAGCCATTATCATGCTAACATCAGGTGTGTGTGTGAACAAAATAAGTTTGATGAGCTGCTACCCATGAAATGCATTTATAATCAGTCTCTTATGATGTCCAGGTTTGTTAAGAACGATGCTTTATGTCTATCACATCACAAGTTTTGCCATAAATTTCACTATAAAAAAGGTAATCAGTGCATTCAATGCATCCTTTGTCGAGCTGAAAAACAACTACATGATGTAATTTGTTCAAAGAGAAAACTGTTGAACGATTTTTTCATTAATCACAGCCTTTTCTCTTTGAGTGTGACTAGTCCTCAGGAAGACGTGTAGACAATAAGGAAGCAGCTGACTAGGTTTTAAAGCTGCTGCCTGTTTACCATAGACATGGTTCTCACATTTTCTAGCCTAAATATCCACAGGCAATCTACATAGAGATCATGTGTTAGAACATGTCCTCTTCAGAGTCATCTTCAGTCATCTCCTGCTTCACATTGATCATACTGCATCAATGAGAGATCAATCCAAAATGCTCACTGTTCACATTACTCATGTCTTTCTATGTCTGTATGCAGCACATTTCTAAGTTTCTCATTTAAATTCAAATAAGGCCTAACAAACGTGACTTTAGCATTGTTCATCACCTTCACTGGATTCATCAGGATAATAACAGGCTCCTAACAAACCATTAGCAACTTAATTAGCTGGAGTTCATTGAGAAGATAATTCAATGAGGATGAAGGTCTGTAGAGGTCTGATCAGCTCCACTAGCACATGCTAACACAATCACTCAACTAAAGCCATTTGTCATTAAGAACACCAGGCTACTGCATGTTATTGATGCAGTGGTGTTCTTCCACTACATAACAACTTGCAACCTGCCAAACATGGATGCATAATCGAAACTAGTGGGCAGGTGGTCTAACAACTAAATGGATAGTTTTTGTCATTAGATATTGTCATTAATTACTCATTTTCATCTTCAGAACACAAATCAATATCTTTTTGATGAAGACAGCTACACAACAGACACTTTGACGCTTCAAACAGCTCAAAAAGAGATAAAACTAATCCATATTAATTGAGCATTTTAGTTCGCTGATCAAGGTTTATATGTGATAAAAAGCTTAAATTCAATCTGTTCATTAAATAAAGTGATCGAGTCTCTTCAGTCCTTGAATTTGGACTAAACCATAGTTTTACAATATCTCTGAACGTTTTGAAGAGTCAAAATGTTGGTTGCTTAGCTGTCAAAAAGATCTTGTTCTGAAGATGAATGAAAGTCGACACAAGGATTAGTAATCCATGACCGAATTTTCATTTTTGGATGAACTAACCCTTTAATTTGCCAATCTCTGTATAAGTAAGCATTTTATGGTTATATGGCAGTTATGTTTGGTTTTGGGTCATGCCCACTTGACACCAGTCACATGTGTTTCTAAGGGGACCTATTTCTGTACCCCAAACCAGTCATTTATATAGTTGAATTAGTTGTTATTTTTAAATGTTCAGATTTTATTTTCATTTTTATTATGTGTCATTTTAATAGTTTTTTAATTTGAATGTTTCTATTTTATTTTGCAATTTATTTTATTTTTAAGTTGAGTAATTTTAGTACTTAATTTTGTTTTAAAAAATTTGGCCATCTAATATTTTTATTTTATTTAAGCCTTCTTTCAATTTCAAACATTTTTTGTATAGTTTTATTGTAATTTAACAATAAAAACAGTTGAGAATGGTAACTCAGCATGGAACTGAAGTTTGTGATCTTTATTCAACTAATGTAGGGTGTATATTGTTCATGGGAAATTGATTTGGTTTGCTATTGGTCGATCTCATGTGAGTGACAAATTGTCCCGCCCTCGTGCCAGTAAACATATCAAATAAGAGAAGAGATGTTGGGGAAGTTATTTTGATGCAGTATATTTGGGCATAACAAAATATGTAACGGATAAATTAATAAATACTGCAATATTCCATAATTGAATGGATTGAATTACTCATCCATTGTTTGAGAAAAAGATGTCTGTCAACAAAACAGAAAAAAAAAGTAAAAAAAAAATGGATTTTTATTTTTTGTAGAGCACCAGCTATTACATGTCAAAAACACAAAGTACTCCTGCTGTTACTGTCGACAGGAGTACTTACACAGTCAGTGTGAAACAGGTGATTAGTCAACTATCCCGACCCATCCCGAGAGCCAGACTCATCCTCAGTTTTATCTCAAGAGCATCATTAACACTTCTGTGAGGAACACTGATAGAGCATAAGAGAGGTGATACATCAGAGGATATTGTCAGAGTGCTAATCATTTCTGTGGAATGCTAAAATATCTGTGATTATGCTTTCTTGCGATATAGTGGTAAAACACATTGGCCTCATTAGCAGCTAATCTAAAGGACTTTTACACTTTTAGACGGCGCAATACTACTATCTTCACTACATTTTTCAGTAGCATGTTTTCAAATTAGTGCATTAGTTACAAGCTAATTTTATTGAGGGGCAAAAGCTACTTCACATGTTTTAAAATCAAAATGAATACCTTTTTTCATGTATGTTGGGACATTCATTTTGTGATTTTGTGTGTGTGTCTGTATGACATTTTATCTTTTTTGTATCAAATTTAATAAATCTGTCTGTTAATTGTATCTAATGACTAAAAATTAGGTTGTTTTATAGTCTTATTACTGTACTTACATACCAAAGTCCAAAAGTAATGTCGGTATGATTTTTTTTTAAGTTTTTGAAAAAAAAGTATATTATGCATTTTTAAATATATCCATTTTGGAAACAGTTATGCTGGTCAATATTTTTGTGGAAACCAATATAATTTTTTTTTTCAGGACTTATTGATGAGTAGAAGTTAATTTTTATTTGAAAGAGAAATCAGTTGTAACATTATAAATGTCTTTATTGTCTCTTTTGGTGTGTCATTGCTAAATAAAAGTGTTAATTTCCTTTTAGAAAAAATAAAATAAAATATACCCTAAACATTTGAACAGTAGTCCATATTAAAGAAGATAAGTCCCCTTATATAGATTTAATGTAACCTAGGTAGTTACTTCTTGAACTGTAGGAAACTGTTTGTAAACTGGTTAACAAAAGCATTGCATATAAGGAACATGAACATTTCCAGCAGAACAAACAGGACAGGAAAATGTTATAAGAAAAGGGTTGTATATGAAACACTGAAACATGGAAACAGAAATTACAGTTTCCTTCCTCTTTCAAACAATATAAGTCAGTTGTGTAGCTCACTTCAACAGGGGGCAGTACAGAGCCTTAGTAAGAGATTGCAGTCTAAAACACTGTAATGACACTTCAGGATATGACTGCACATAAACTGCACAAACGCTCTAATCAGATTAATGATCTGGGGATGGTGGGGAACATGGCTAACTGATTAAACTAGTTATCAGAAAAACAAGAAGCAGCATATGATAGTGTGTCCTCAAAACCAGCCCCTGAGATTCCTGAATAATAAATAAGTCATTTGACAAAAGAGAGATGATCTTATGTACATTAAACCTGAATAAAAATCACTTTATGTTAAGCATCACAGACTGTTCAAGCAAACCACACAACGTCATATGAGGACAGCCAAAGGGAACACTGTCCACGGCTGAGAGCAAAACCATAGAAAGTTTGGCTTTCTTAACCCTAGAATGCATGAAGCAAAACAACCTACACGGATACATAAAATGGGTCAAAATGACCCGTATTGTTCAAACTGTTGAAATTCGAAATCATGGCAGAAGTAGTAGGTCATCCAATTCAGATATACTACACATTTCACATATTGTTTTTCACCTTCTGTATTCAGACACAGGGTTGGTGTATGAGGCAAATTCTTGTCTCAGAGCAAAGACACTATATATATATATATATATATATATATATATATATATACATAGAGAGAGAGAGAGAGAGAGAGAGAGAGAGAGAGAGAGAGAGAGAAAGAGAGAGAGAGAGAGAGAGAGAAAGAGAGAGAGAGAGAAAGTGTAGAGTCAAAATTCCATAGAAAAATGCCCTTTACGCATTCTAGGGTTGACACATGTCCACTGCTTTAGAGTGAGCAGCATTTTCAAGCTGAATGGCAGGCTTGTATGAGGGATTGTGGGATTGTTAGTAGTGCAGAGCAATTGGTGAGGGCATCTAAATGTCGGAAACTGCTGAATTGTATGAAAAAGAAAGGCAAAAAGTGCTGGAGTGAAGCATACCCTAGTGAGGTGTAGGGAGGTTTGTCATAAGCATTTCAAAATCTGTCAGCACTCGGCAGTGCAGGAGGTTCTGCCAGATTTAGTGCTGAAAAATCATATCAGTATAGGGAAAGTGGCCCTATTAAGCCCACAAAAAATCCTACATATGATAAATATCAGAAACCTTCTTCAATAAGGTAAATATTAAATGAAAGTTGAACCATAGAAACGCTCATGTTTTGTCATAAACAAACTAAATTAAGTTTATGGAAAGGTTCATTGTGTGCTTAGTGGGCTTATTAGGGAAAACATGTTGACATTGAAGCAGTTCCTTCAAAACCCACTAGAGAAAGAAATATAACTACTGGATTATAAATACAAACAGATGATTACGTTTGTTTTCATTGTATGTGGATGGCAACAGTTTTTATACATTTTCAATGTCATGCACTAGCAGCAGATACATATGAAATCAATCCTTTCAAATACAGAACCCTGTGTTTTATGTTTCAGCACTTTAATGTTGATATTTTCTTGTCTTGCTGTGCCTGTGTTCTCCTCCTGTGGTTTGTTTAGTGATAGTCTTATTATTGGGAGATTGGGTCCCTGGCTCTACCATTGGAGAAAGCATAACAGCTAACGTGGATCACATGTGCCTTGATAACCACATTAAAGCCTAGATCTGTGGATTGAGCTGTGCAACAGTCAATCCCTGTTTGTGGATGCCATAGAAATGAATGAGAAGTGCCGTAAACTGAATCATACCTGCCGCGCAATTGTCCATGTCTCTTATCGAATTTTTAAGAACAAACAAGTTGAAGATTAGCGAACAGTCGATTCATTAAATGATAAACCGTTTTCACACAAAAAGAGTTTATTCAGCATAGTGAAGACTCTCCTCCATTGACATCCATTAAAAAATAGGCCTCTGGTCTCTTTCCCTGTATACCACGTGCAGAAATGTAACAAGCAAAGCATTTTCATTAAATGGTTATAATCATAATGATCATTATCATAATGTACTTTAAATATCAATAATGTCAGGAAGATATCAGCTCTGCTGTTGTTCATTAATACCAGTAATGATGTTGTATAGGGATGTGAACGGTTAATCAATTATCGATTAATGAATTAATCGATAATTTGCATCCTTAATGTTGTACAATGAGGACATTGTAATGTTTTTGGATAATTGCCATCTGCCCCTGGTTTGGATTATCTCAGTTTGAAATACTTTTAAAAATCTAAATTTAAACGGATCAACGGATTTAAAAAAACAGATCTTATATAACAGTAAAGCTTTTGGGTCTCACTTTATATTAAGTATGAAACAAATTGTTAGGTACAATGTACAATGTTATTCAATATGTGGAAGGACATCATTTCCTGTGAAACAGAAAGACAGGGTGGGACATATCTAGCAGCTCCTCTACTTTTGTAAAATAGCGAATAGTGTAAAGTATTTTTTGTGATAAAAGGCCAGAGCAGTTGAGCTCGTTAAGTCACATTTGACAGCCACAGTCTAATCAGTTCCCCTTTTAGATTTAATATGAAACCGTTACTAAAGCAAAACAGCGAGCATAATCATGCTGAGGATGTGTAGTTTCTAAAGTAAGCAATTTATGTTGGTGCGTGGCATCGGTGTTATCTCTTCTACTCATCAGTGCTGTTTCTAATGCCGAGTCTGTTTCATCCTGATCTCCTCCATATTGCTCAGTTTAAAAGACAACATTCTGAACAAAATTGAAATGGATCTGAGACGTTTTCTAGTATATGTGATAAGCGGATATTATCAGCTCTGTGCTATAGTGTCTCTGGACTGGTTGCATGACACTGATAATAATGATAATAATAATACATTTTATTTATATTGCGCTTTTCTTGTACTCAAAGTGCTACCAGTACAGTACAAATGTAAATACATTCATAAAAAAAAAAAAAAAACAAAAAAAAAAAACAAGCAATATAATAAAATATGCATCTATTGTCACCAATTAAGACACAAACACCTTCTTTAAAAAGATGGGTTTTTAACTGTTTCTTAAAACTCGTTAATGTTGTAGCATTCCTAACAGTTAAAGGAAGTGCATTCCACAACCTGGGGGGCTGCCACATAGAAAGCTCTTTCACCCATCATTTTCAGTCTGCTAGAAGGCTGTTTAAGTAGAAAAGAGTTGGCGGAGCAGAGAGATCAAGAGGGCATATTTTAAATCACACACACACACACACACACACACACACACACACATTAAGATAATGATTCTGCGTTCACAACAAAAATAACGACTTTATTTCAACTATTCACACTATTTTAACGATGTCTTTAATGACTTTTCGAGGACAGCAAGAGCCAGTCCCTCAAGAAGCCTATGGACTGTATGCAGGAGCGATCTTAATATCTTAAATATCTTAATTTGTGTTCCGAAGATGAACGAAGGTCTTAGGGGTTGGAACAACATGAGGGTGAGTAAATACTGACAGAATTTTCATTTTTGGGTGAACTAACCCTTTAAGAGCTAATGCACGGATTCTGCGTTCATTATATTGGCATGCGTTTTATACTTATTAAAGACAAAATCGACTATGTTTAAAGTATACTCATGAAGACCGACATTGACACAGTTTTGCGTGTTAAAGCAATATAATCTGTGAAAAATAACTTTTTTATGAAACTGATTTTTTATGAATGTGCTCATAGTCATCCCAGAGAGCGCGTGAGCACTGATAGTTTAAAATTGCTTGAATGTTAAACTGGTAAGACGTTTAACGTTTTAACATAAAAAAAAAAAACGTGCAAATGGTAAACTTCATTCATGATGCACTGCTGGCCCGATGGTGCAAGTGAATATTCCGTCATGTCCCGACTCCTGAACGCGAGTGTGTATTATGGCGGCAGCTATTAACGCTTGCCTTCCACAACACATTCTGAGAGAAGAGAAGACGCGGCACCGCTGCACACTCACGCTGTTTGTGAAATTGCGTCCGGCAGATAGTTATTAAAAGAATGATTTGATTTTATAATCTGTGTGGATTACGATAGCGGGAATATCCCGCATTATAAATGGGAGACCTGTGGGAATGATTAGAATTTTGAACACCGAAATTCGAGCCCTGGTCTTATGCATGACATTATCAAGAGTCAAGACAGTAATTTTGGGTTATTATTTGTTGATCTAAAAGCAAAAATTGTCACAACACCCAGGATTTTTAAGTAGTAGCTAGTAAGATAGTAACTATAGTAACAGCATCAGAAGACGCACTCCGTTGTAATGACACTTGGTCGGTTAATTTACGTAGGCGTTTTCTAAGTTAACGTTACCCTAATAAGCTAGTAATAAATGAACACACATACAAAAATGTTGGACTCGGTCGAGACCAAAAGCCATATTTGGCAAGACCAGTGGCCGAGGCCGAGACAAGTCCGAGTCCGAATACCAGCGAGTCCGAGACATGTCCGAGAACATAGAAAAACGGTCACAAG
This sequence comes from Pimephales promelas, assembly GCF_988280905.1. Lineage (NCBI taxonomy): Eukaryota > Metazoa > Chordata > Actinopteri > Cypriniformes > Leuciscidae > Pimephales > Pimephales promelas. Next base: position 13,096,295 of record NC_142790.1, on the reverse strand, counting down.
ACCGGACTCGAGTACTACAGCCCTGCTATGAGATTCTTGCAGGGTTCACTTCATGATCTTCTCTGCCACAGCTAGAACTATACATGCAGTTCACTGATTATTCAGAGGTAATTAAAACTCCACATTGCTTATGCAGACTGATTGAGGTAATTAATATCCTCTCGGCAAAGTGATGAACTACTCAAAGAAAGCATACTTTGTAACAACAATGCAACAATCTACATTCTTGATCTCCAAATTACAGAGAGGAGATTGTGTAGGGGTGAGGTTGATTAGAACACTTTCCTCATAATAACTTTCAGCTACTTTCAAATCACATTAAGCAGATGAACACTGTGGATCGTTCAACTTTTTAATGCAAATCCATACAGCTGGAGGAATTAAACTGCTCTTGCAATGATGGATATTGGTTGTTTTAGTCTTTTTGGGTTGGCATGAGTAATCTGAATTAACATACATTAACCTTTCCTAAGCACATCAGGGAACTCTGTATCCAGAAGGGTCCACAAGACATAAACTCCATCGCCAATGAATGCACAGCCACCTGTTCTCCTCCACACACAGAACAGACTCCAGATTTGTATTCAACAGCCTCAGACTGCACCAAAGCTTGACGATTCATTGAGGATCTGCGGATGAACTGAACTGCACACAAACAATGACTGACCATAAACCCATGGACAAGAAGTCAAGGACCAGTGTTGGGAGTAACGCATTACAAAAGTAATACATTACAGTAACATATTACTTTTTGCTGTAACGAAGTAGTGTAAGGCATTACTAATCAATTTTCAGTAATACTTTACTCGTTACATGTTCAGTGAGGCTTGTATTACAGTTGTATTACAGTGAATTGTCTGCTTTTACTTCTTAAAGGCAACAGACTATGTGAAAGTTTTAAAGCAGTCTTTTAGTGCCAGTTCAGAGCGGTCGCGTCTGTAACATTGTTTTTTCCTCATAAATGCGAACACGAAAACTAAAATAAAATAAATATTTTAAGTTCTATGGAGACTGGAGAGCCAACCCTTCCTCATCCGATTTGCGCAGTGTAATTAACAGAATTACAAAAAATCGATTTTGCCTCCTATTTTTTTGTCACGCATGAATGTGTGTCTTTTCCCTAATATTAAAAATAAAACATAGACTGATATTTGTCTAATGTCTGGAGTCCTTTTTAGGAAATAGCCTATATACGTTTCAATACATGTATTTTCTGAGAATGTTTATTTCAAGTTTTGACTGCAAATGTCATCATGTCCATAATGCTGGACTTCCCCAATTTTAAATAATTTATCCTCAACTAGTTTTGTGGTGTAGGTCTACGTATTTTATAATGTTAACTTCAAATAATACTAATAGCCTAATTTAAAGATAAGGCAGCATTGGATCTGGACGGTAAGGAGAATAACACTGGAGTTAGAAGAGGTGTGTCGTGATTCTGTAGGTTCGTTGATCTGAGTCGTGTGGCGAATCGCGATTTCGGTTTCATATTGCATATCGTTACAGCCCAAAAGTTAAGTTCTACTTAGTTATTTTGGTGAAAGTAACTCAAAAGTAATACATGAGTAATGTAACGCATTACAATTCTGAGACAGTAATATTGTAAGGTAATGAATTACTTTTAAATAACAGTAACAAGTAATACCTAATGTATTACAGTTTGGAAGTAACTTGCACAACACTGTCAAGGACTAATCGACTGTATTTATGCATCATGTTTTGTACTGTATTACACAATGCATTGTTGGCTAGAACGAAGCAATACACACAGTAAAAATGAATATGCTTTATCTAATCAGTAAAATTGTGGCAACAGATTACAAGCAAAACAAATTAGAATTGAGTAATAATTAATCCAATTATTCCTTAAAAGTTAACCATTTAAAATGAGTAACGTTGACACCAAAAAAATTAAACAAAAATATCTGAATAACAGACAGACGTCAAAGATTAATTAAGAACTCTTTATTTTAAGTTGCCAACATTGAACACACCTGATGTTAACACGCAGAATCACTGAAGGAGAAAACCTTCATTTTAAAACAAACCTAAAACAAACACTGATCACCACAATGGTGACTGAAATGTACGGGGAGTGTACGTTTTACTCATTTTAAATGGTTAACTTTTAGTTCACCTAAAAATGAAAATTATGTCATTAATGACTCACCCTTATGTCGTTCCAAGCCAGTAAGACCTCCGTTCATTCTCTTCCGGTTCTGTTGTCATTGCTCGTTCACGATTCCAATGACGCTGCTGACGTCTTAACTTGTGCACCCGAGCTTCGTTTACAGTCTGATGGAGACGCGCGCTGTATTCAAACTTTTCTACATTGTTTGTATTTTGGTATTGCAATATTTTTTAAAAATGGTTCGTAAGTGTGCATCTCACGGATGTCCTAATCGTCCTAATCGGGCCGAAAGATAACCCATCAGCGGCGTCAAAATTGGAATCGTAAACGAGCAATGACAACAGAACCGGAAGAGAATACAATGCTGAATAAAAAGTCGTTGTTTTTGCTATGTTTGGACCAAAAAGTATTTTCGATCTTCGAAAAGGTCTTACGGGCTTGGAACGACATGAGGGTGAGTCATTAATGACATCATTTTCATTTTTGGGTGAACTAACCCTTTAAACACTGTAGTTGTATCTGAAGCATGGAACATTTTAAGTTGTCGACATGCAATGCACTTTACATGCTTCCAAAAATGTAACTTTTCTAAGGACAAATGCAAGCCTTGCTCTATTCTCTGAGGCGCGTTTGTAACGTCACATTTTACGTAATTACGTTCAAAAGGTCACGGGCGACGTAGCCGGAGGTACAGAATCAAAATCGTCCGACATCGTTGTTTTTCCTTTTAATTCCTTTTTTGTAAACGGTGTTTGAGTTAGTTTGCACGTTCAACCTATGCGTTCAACTTGTAAACACGGACTCTGTACTTTCGGCTACGTCGCCCGTGACCTTTTGAACGTAATTACGTAATACGTGACGTTGCAAACGCGCCTCACAGAATATAGCAAGGCTAGCATTTGTCCTTAGAAAAGTTACATTTTTGGAATAAGTTTTGAAATAACCGATCGTTTCGCATGATAAGACCCTTATTCATCGTCTGATATCGTTTAAAGACATTTGAACCTGCATCTGAAACAGTTATAAACCGTCTTTTGATACTTGAACCATCCGGTTCCCATTGAAGTCCATTATATGGAGAAAAATCCTGGAATGTTTTCATCAAAAACCTAAATTTCTTTTCGACTGAGGAAAGAAAGACATGGACATCTTGGATGACATGGGGGTGAGTAGATTATCAGCAAAAGTTTTTTCAAAAGTGAACTAATCCTTTAAAAGATCTAAAAAGGTTGATAAAAGCGACATTTCAGCATCTATCCAATCGTACTAAAAAGTATGTTTTCTATCTTTGCAAAAAACGTAAAATACCTACGTATTAACAATGAGACCAGGCTGGAAGAACGGTTCGTAAAGGGACACCGGCCAGGAACCCGCAGCAGAACTCTGTCTGTGGAAAATATAGGTACCTGTAGGCTGTTTAGGGTTGCCAAGCTACTTGGCAAATTAATATAGAATTCAAATGACATTACAGGTGTTTGATTATTGAGTTTTTAAAAATGGCTTCAAATATGAATCATCCAATCAGGAAGATGCATGTGCTGCAAAATCAATATCTAAAAACTAAAGAATGCAAATACTGTAGATGAATGAGAAGGATAAATAATTCATACTGTGAATCGAAGCAGAGCGAATGAGATCAGGAGCAACAGAAATAGGCCAGGATAAGTCTCTGCACTCTTTAAAACATTCAACCCCTTCAATAAATAAAAAGTGTCAATTTTGAGACCTTCAGCACCTCATAAACTCATGGCAAGGGTCAGTTGCTGCAATATGAGCTCAGATTAAAGTTTAAATGGGAGACTCACATCTCACAGGGTGAAAATCCACAACCACAGAGTCCTGTCCAAGATAGCGGTGCATTCAGGGAGATTATTGGCTATTGATTCTTTGACAATGCGTAGAAAACCATCTTTCACCATTGAAGGGTGAGAGAGGACCAGTCCTGCGACGTTGTTTTATTATGTTTTACAGAGCAGTCGGCAGAAAGGCCACTGCTGCTCGTCTCTTTTTGTTGTTTCTATTTATTTTGTGAGCAAAGTTTGTTGACCATTTGCTGGTTCTCGCCTCCTTTTTCCCTGATCTTGAATTTGGGTACAATACCCAATATTCTCTACATGCAAAGAGGCTATGTTCACCTTAGTTGTCAAGTTTTTTCTATGGGTTTGGTCAGGCCAGTACTTGTCCTGACAAAGCCTTATCTAAAATCACGTTTAGCTTTGCAAGGCATAAAAAACATATGTACATGTTTTATCTTTCATACCTTCATAGAGCCAGTCGCTCAGGCCGTTGAAAATCACACCCTCTTTCCCAGTAGAAACAAGACGGATGGATCTGTTCTCCACAGTGGCCCGGTAGTAGATGTTATTCTCAAATATAAAAATCTGGAGAAATGGATAGAAACACAAACACATTGCAATCAAAATTTGATGGATAGGCTAGGAGGGCTTGGTGATGAAATTTACAGTGTGCATGGAGAACTTTAAAGGGGTTATAGTTTTTATTATTACACCCCTCCAGAGACAATCTTTTTTTATTTTGCTGTGCCTTTAAGAAATGCCCGCTTTGCAGGCGAAACAGTACTTTTTTTCACACATGCTGCAGGGTTGCTCTTGTGTTAAATATAGTTGTTAACGGCAAATTCAGTGCCATATATTATTATTATTATTACTTTTAAGTGGGCCACTCAATCTGTTGAGTTCAGACTAAAATAATCAGGAATGCTGTTAAAAATCTTGTTCTAACATCAGGATTATTCGCAAGGATCCACAGGGCAACAGCTTTGGTCAACCATTGCAAATTGAAATGTGAGCACTTCTGCTTTTTGTGACTAATCATACTTATCTTGCTTTATCTTGACTTTGCAGGCCAAGTGTCTGATAACCAAACAGACATTTTTATGTACGTAACAAAGTTTTTGAGTCGTTTTTGCATTTAAGTCTAAACTCTTTTTTGGACAGGGGAGGTTTTCAGTTCTGAAAGTTAATGATTTCATAGTACAGTTTGACTGAGAAAGCTCATGCAAGCCCTGTCCCAAATGGCGCACTTCATATGCACTTTCGGTTTTGTGGACTTACAATGGCTGCCACGTCCACTTGTCCGTTAAGTCTCAGACTCAGATGAAAGCCATTTAAGGTGCCATTTATGACAGGGCCCAGATTAAAAGGTCTTTCCATGTAACTTTCAGGCTTTTACACAAAGTGAAATTTTTCTTTGGGATTAAGGCTCAATCCCAATGGGCTCTATGCACGGCGGTATTTCCGGTGAAGGTGTAAGGATGCTCGATAACTTCCGCCGATCGTAGAGTCCAATGCAATACAGAGAATTTATATTGAATTTTATACTCCATGGTTTTACTAAAGAAACGTTAGTCACAAAAACAGATAAAACAGACACCCCTCGTTGTGTTTATGCTTCTTTTTAAAATTATATTAAATAAACATAACTATATATAAAATTACATCTAAACGTATGTACGTTTCGTTTCAATGACGGGAGGACAGTAAATTTTGAAGACTCTGCCATAGTCCCGTTTTCCTCGGTTTTCCTCCGCTTTAATCTCCACAACCGGAAATTGACGAGTATCCTTGCGTCAAATGCAGAACTTATGCGTGCATATAGCCCATTCACCCCTTGGCCCTACCCCTTGTTTTAGAGTGTACCCCTTGGCCCTCAAATCAGAGTTACAAGGGCCAAGGGGTTGAAATATTTCCCTACGAAAAGGGTACAACCCTTTATGAACCCGATACGCCATCAGTCGTTGGCGATGGCTCTGCCGTTACAGTTATTTTACAAGATTTCTCCATGACAACGACTGACAATCAGCACAGCTGCTCTTAACTTTGAGGAAACATGATGATTATAACATTCCTTCCTCGAAATGTATGTCTTTTCTGATTCGGAAAATTTACTATGCCATTTCTTAATTTAAACGACTATTTATTATAAGAGTAAATAAAGTGCTTGGTGGAATCATCTGGCACTAAATTTAAATGTTTAACCGTTTGCGAAGCCATCTCGCCGGTGATTTGCGATGCATTCCGTGAATTTTCTCTTAGCCCTCCGTTTGGAGTGTGCCTCTGAAAAATCTCCGTTTCGAGGGCTACGTAGCCCTACCCCTTCACCCTACCACTCGATCTCAACAAGAATCGAGACACCCTACCCCTACACGTGAATGCGCAAAACGTAGGGGTAGAGCCAAGGGGTGAATTGGGATTGAGCCTTAGTGTCAGTATCCAAGCTAAGATCATTTCTTGAGCATTCAGAAGTCACCTGATGGCTTAATTTAAACAACCTCCACAGAACCATCTTTAAAATAACCTCTGCTCTCAGGAAACAAAAAGAAACATATTCCATGATTAAGATAAGAGGGTCCTGAGGGAAGATGGCAGGACATTTTGACTTTTAAAAGGAAAACCTTCCATGAGAGAACACTCCTTAAGCAGATCAAATCCAAGAGCCTTCACACGTTTAAAATTTTGGACCAGCAGCAAGAATGAGTATAATGACAACATTTGAAAATGATTTACTGTATTTTAACCAAATTAAATTTAAAGAAAAATCTGATATAGCAATAATTTCATTTACTTATTTTTTGGCATACAACTTTTTGTTGTATATCTCTTCACACTAAACTATTCAAAAAGAAATAGTTTTCCCCGAAAAGGTCAGGTCAATTTGTCTCTCAGACATACTTTGCCTGAACCCAACATGTCAGTGTTTGGCTTGCACAACCTCTGTAGAAATTAAAGTGCAAATTGCCCAATGTTTTTTCAGCTAACCCGACAGTTCTCTGAGAAATCCATATCCCCAGATAGGAATGTCTGTGACTGCAGTATTGCATTTTTTCCCCAGCGCTTCTCATTTACTTTGACCTTCATCGAACACTGTAATTAAAGCTAATTTTCTTGTTGTGCTTCCAAGTGCAACTTCATTACATATTTAGATCTTTCCACTAATGTTATGGCCAAAATATCAGTTAGTGGTTCCATTACTGTAGTCAATTCATAAATTTATTCATTTAATGATAAAAATATATAAAATGAATTAAGTTTAGTTTATTTCAATGGGTGTACATCACATGTAGAGGTATTTTGGGGTTGAAACTACTAATACATATACAGAAAGATTTGAAAGGCTGTTCAAAAACACTCTAATAACCCGAATGAAGTCATTTATTTAGGGGTTTTGTGTGAAAACTGACCTCTAATGCCAATTAACAATAACCATACACATGCAGACTTTTAACGCCCTCAAGGTTCAAACGCCTTGCACCTAGTTAAATCTATTTTACACAGATAAAATGGATAGAGTAAAAATTTGGCACCCAGACCAGGTCAATACTCTTGAATTTATTACAATGTCAACATTATGTGTGGGTGCTTGTAAACCCACTGTTGGCTGTAGAAATGGATCTAGGTCCCATCAGATTTTTACGTGATGTGAATCCATTTTTTGTTTCTATCATACTGTTGCAAGCTGACCCAACTCAAATCAATGGAAACAGTCCAATTTGATCATGAACAGCTTGATGCTGTTTTTATGTGATGTTTTACAGGGAGTTCATGTACTGCACTGAGTGTTAGGGGTGTTGATAACATATCAGACTATTGACAGTGAACTAGCTCAGGAGAAGCATTGATTTGTAATCCCCTCTTAAACACACCACAGCCACTTCAGGCTGCACTGGATGACACACACTGATTTATTCGGGCATGTTCGAGCAGTAAACAAAGCAAACTCAGAGTATCTCTGTAAGACAATGTACTGTAAGATTTTTTCAATGAAAATGTAAACAATTTAAAACCAACATAAAAAGGTGTTTTCTGAGTTTCATGCATGCTTAATTGTATTTAATATCTTTGTAGTGTATTTCAACTTCTTTTTCCTTAACTTTCTTCTCTCGCAAAATTTCACTTTCATCTAGTATATTTATTACAAGTGATAGCAAATATTTTTGAGGGGTATGAAGCACCTGATAAACATGCTCACTTGTGATTCATTGGCTTGGGTTTGGTCTAATAATCAGACATGAATAATAATAATAATAAAAAAATCTAAAATTTCTCCACACCTCCCTCTGTGATCATATATAATCACGTCCTGCAGCGGTCTGATTAAGTGACAAGACTCATTAAACTCAGTGATTTACTGTCGCACAGCAGTTCTAAGTAAACATCAAATGTAAGTTATATATAATATCAGCTGCTGACTTTTTTATATGCTATTGTCTGAATAATGAGGAGCTGTATAAATGTTTTTTATAAATAATTATTTACAGAGAAAGAGTTTTAGATTATATTTTCCATGTTGTTTCTAGCATGAATTTATGGAGACGTAACACAAATAGATGATGAAGTCCTAATTTTAATATTGATCCTACTGTTTTGGTATAATTATTTTAAATATATAGTAATTAGAAATTAGGATGCTGATATATATTTTAAGAGTTTGGACTGTTTTCAAAACGAGTACATTTCCTGTGATGAAAGTATCTGATTAAATAAAAGTAGGGCAGTCTGAGAGCCGCGAGAACGGCTGAGAGCCGTGAGGCTGGTGATGCGATTGCTAATGAGCACTACAATGCCTTGTGTCCATCACGGAGGAGCTACAGGAGGATAAAAAAGGAGTGACGACAGTGAAGGATGAGATAGGACCAGGCCTGAACTATTTACAATGTGATCATGGATGGAGTTGCACGATAAACTACGTCATTGCGACAACACATCTCATCACGATACGCACTTTACGGCATTAGTCCTGCATTTTGTTCACACAGAAAGCTTTACTGGACTGATCCCAGCAATGTTACTAAGTCCCTATTCCAGGATCGGTCCCGTGATCAATCCCAGGACGCGTTCACACAGAAGGCACTCTAGCAATTGTATGGCAATTATCTGGAACCAACGCTCTGTGTGAAAGGGTCTTCAGAAAAAAGTACAAAAGCCAGGGCCTTTTAAAAGGTACACTTTGTGCCTAAATAGTGCATATTAGTACTTCAAAGGTACATATTGTACCAAAAGTGGGTAGTGTCCGAGTGATAGCTTTTTTTTTTTCTGACAGTGTATAATACATAGACGTGTAATAGTGTATAGACGGCTTGAATTCATTTTTAATGTTGGTTTCAAAACACTATAAATTGGAGCTGTATGGTAGTGTGAAAGTCTCAAGGTAACTTTAAAAATAATACAAGAGACACAGTGTGAATATTATAAAAGCAAGCAATCTCTATAAACATCTGTGATGCAAACACATCTCCATTTCATCCATTAAATGTTTCTCCATCGAATGGAAAGAAATGGCTTTCTGATATTGACAATAAAACCAGAGCAAACAATAATGAAAAGCGATCTTGAAAGATTATTCTGCCAAGCCAATGAAAATGTGAATTCCATGAATATATAATGACCTGGCTTAATTTCCATTCAAGGTGTTTTGAAATGACAGCTCATCTGTCCTGAAAAAAAAAAAGTTGAGATTCTCAAAACAAGTCTTCACTTACAGAGAAGAGACGGAGTCTTAACATACAGAACGGTTTTGTGTTTGAGGCGAGTGTTTTATGATCCACATGTTTAAATATGCATGTTGAGATGCATTGCATAATGCCACGTTTGGCGTGCACACATCTAGGACACAGCGCTGAAAGACAGAATGTCCTAATTATTTTGTATCACACACACTCATAAAGTCGCTGAGATCTGTCGAGCTGGTGAGCTCTCCTACATGTGGAATCATAAATTCAGTCAAGAGTCTTTTGTGTGTCTGAGTGTGCCATAAACCGATTATTTCCATGAACAGAGAGAGGAAGAGGTAGAGTCTTATGATTGACTTTTGCTGTTGGATTTTGCCCCCTTTTCGGGAATCTTATGTGATAGAAGTGGCCGCAGATTGGGGTTGTCACCCAGGGATTCTAGGATTTCATTCTCTGGGGAGCCTAGCCCTCAGTGAGAATGTGTAGCAAGAGACCATTGCCTCTTTAAACGACATCACCACATTAATATAGTAAGTCAATACCGGCACTTTGTACCAAATCAAATTGTACCAAATCAACACAAACATTTAATAAATTATATAATTATCAGTCTTTCAGGAGAGCAGAACAGTTCAAATCGGTACGTATTTACTTATGTTCACTATACCTTCACTTTAAACTGTTTTTATTTTAAACATTTTGTGTGTTTTTCTCTAAAAGATGCAAAAAGAGAACTCAGTTCAGTAAATGCAAGAGGCGGCTTTCTGTGTGTGCGCTTCAGGTGTGAGAGACGATCTATCACATGAAGTGCATGTGAGTTCCTCATTGAGTTCTCATTCACATCGTCTCGCGCTTGAATGGCTTGAAATTACTTGAGTGTTAAACTAGCAAGACTTAAAAATACGTGAAAATGGTGATTGTAGTTTTAGGGAGGGGGGATCATTTCAATAATTGATATTAAAACCAGTGACATTTCACAGTACTTAATATCAAATTCAATGCCACAACAATCTTCTAAGCACCTAAAGTTTGGCAAAATAACAAATATCTAAAATTATGTAATTAATTAAGTTTCATGTTCTTGGGAATTTAAGAATTAGTAGATTTGATTCAAAAACAGTCAAAAACAATTTAAAAACAGATTGAATGTCATTTTTTGGTCAAAATTGGGTTTTCAATAAATTATTATTCTTGTTTATCATCTCTGAATTATCTTGGGGAAATTCACTAGTTTAGTGCAGAAAAAAAAAGATTTATACTGCCCATTTCAATATTAATCTTTATTGAAAATGGATCATATACTGTATGTAGTCAAAATGTAAAATAATTTTTGAATTTGGTGCCCTCTTGACCGAGAAAAGAAAATAACCGAGGGGCGCATTTTCATGCAAGACAACAACTCCCACAATGCACCACATTGCACAGCTCCGCAAGCCACACCCACTAATCCAGAACAGCGCACACATCAGATAAATCACTCTTCCGTCCACAAGGCTAACGTTAGCTGTCACGAGAGTTTGAAATTCATTTCACACAAAATTTCTAGTTAGTTGGCTGCAGGCGAGCAGGACAATCGAGGGCGAGGGACGTAAGAGGACGACGCGAGGCCGGTGGCGTGAGTGATAATGAAAGATAATGTCACATTATAAAGTGATAATGTCACTCACGGAGGAGCAAAAGCATAAAATGAGGAGCGACGTCATACTAGAATTATATATGTAATCCATACATTCTATCATACTTCCTATCTCCACAGCGCTTGTTAGCTTAGCTTCCAAACAAGATGGCTGATATATTGATTCAGTATCTGCAATACCCACTGTATCTGATTCAGTACCCACTGATCTGTAATAGGCCTGTAGGGTGAGTGGGTCCCACACCCTTGAATAATAATGAGCTAATGTTTGTAGTCTGTACACATTTTAATGAAATATGACTTCCTGCTTATTATGACGCAAAATTATGATTTTTATGTCATAATAAGCAGGCAGTAAAACACTTAAATCCTTATTTCTCCCATCTAAGGGGAAAAGAAGGGAATAAACCATGACCATTTAGAAATATGACTGGGTTTCTAAAGATACAAAGCTTAATGCAAATGGGTGATGTGTCTCTTTAAGAACATGCTCAGCGGAGCAGAGGGGTAAAAAACAACAAAATCACCCATTTAGCTCTCCTTCTCATAACACTACAAAGACAGTTTCGCCAATCAAAATAAACCACATAGCAGAATAAAGGTCCCGCCAGTCCTGTGTAAACTTCAACGGCATGCAAGTTTTTTTTATTTTTTTTGTATTCAGCGTTATTGTGTGGTGTGATGCGGAGCACAAGAGAACAAAAAAGTCTGAAGCTGCTCGCTTAAAAGATCTTGCTCGCCTCTCAATCGTTCAATTCGTCCAGCTTGACAAGACTACAGATGTCACAGATTTGGCCAATTTATTGGTTTATGTCAGATACTGTATGAAAATGATGGTTCAGCTCAGTAGGACTTTATGTTCTGTCAGTCACTTGAGACCAGAACAGCAGAGCACATATTCTAGGCAGGGGCGCAACTATCCAGTTTCAGTTGCTGCATACCCCTCTGCATTTCAGAGGGGTATGCAGCAACAATTTTAGCGCCCCCCCCCCAAAAAAAAAAATAAATAAAAAAAATGGAAAAATAAATGTAATGTAAGTGTGCTGTGTAATAAGTGAGTAGGAAGAAATGAGAGCTAACAGAAAAAATAAGTGGAAAATTGTCGTTTATTAACACAATTAAACTATAGCTACTCCACCTTGCTGAACCCCCCTAAGAAAACTATAAGCTCCATTGGAACAGCAATACCAGTGTTTCTCACAGGATTTTAGGTAAAACTGTGGTAGGTGGACCTCTGTTTCTCTAGGGGGGTTCGGGGGCATGGTCCCCCGTAAGAATTTTTTTTGTTCTGTAATGTTAAATTCAGCAGTCTGGTGCACTTTGAGAGTTCAAAATTAAAAGCTCCAACCCATATTCAGGGTGCAAATTAAACAAAGAAAAAATTGAACCTCTTTTAGTTAGTGTCTGTCTACATTACACTACTACATAATAATAGTTATAATATTAATCCCATGATAGTAATAGCCATAAAGGCTATTGTAAAACAAATGCACAGAAAAATAAAGGAAACTTTCATAATTAGTTTTGCACTAATTTATGTACTTGAAAGATATAAGCGCATAATGACATGTTTCATGGGCCAGTGTGTCAGAAAAAAAAAACTAAAGCTGACTTTTTTTTGACCAATGCATTACACCAGCACAGCGCCGCAAATTAAGTAAAAAACAAACAACAAACAAATGGGCCGCCGATGTATGAGTTTTGTGGGCCGTTAAGACAAATAAATTAAAAAAGGATGAAATGTATTGTCTGAAAAGCACGTCGGCCCAGCGGGAATCTCCCGGTAGTCCCGATGGCCACCGAGATATAGATAGCCTACATGCCTGGATGTCACACTTTAAATCCAACCTGTTGGCTTTCAGCAATGCATGCAGTTATTTAGCTGCTGTCGCATCAATTGACATGCCATCTCCTTTTCTCTCTTTCTTTTTCTATTTTTAGCCCCACAGCATTTTGTTTTATCCATCTTTTTCGACGACAACTCACTACTCGTACCTACTCGCTCAGCGCTCACGGCGCCCCCGTCCGCTCGCGATATTACCCGCCCCCCTTCTCCATGAGGGCGCCTACTCTAGCCTGGCTGTTAGTCCTCTAAAATTTTATATAACATTGAAGGAATGCAGAAATGATTTAGAAACGCACAACGGCAGCTACATATAGAAATACAATATAGCCTATAAATAATTTATTTTTTTATTTTTTTTTTACCATCGCTTTGGCGCCCCCCATTGCGCTGCGCCCCTATGCGCCGCATATAGCGCATACCCACTTTTTGCGCCACTGATTCTAGGTACTGGACGAGTTTTTATCCAAGAGAATGGACTGGACTGGAAAAAGTGTGTGGAAGTGTGCACAGATGGCCCGAGGGCTATGACAGGTCGTCACAGTGGAGTTGCAGCTCGCATCCGAGAGGTAGCACCTGAGATGCGCTGGACTCTCTGCAGCATCCATTGTGATGTGCTGGATTAATTCCTTCATTAAGGCCAGACCGATGAATTCTCACTTATTTAAGGTGCGTTCCATTCGACAGGGTCCCTACGCAGTGTTCACTGCTCCCTACTCCCTGAACACGGTATATCAGTTGAAGTGGACTTCACTGACTTCCTGTGAAGTGATGTACCAATGTTCCCTTATTCCCTATGCCGTTTGCAGTGCCCTTCGAACTGAAAATGTTCGTTCCCTTTGAATTGGAATCTCACTTAAGATGGCGAAATACCCTGTGAAGTCCACTTCGCAGTCCACTTACGGTCGAATGGAACGCACCTTTAGTGTGCTCTGCGAGGAAATGGGCAGTGAACATGTCCAACTCTTACTTCATACTGAAGTAAGGTGGCTTTCAAGAGGAAAGGTGCTTTCAAGGCTTTTCGAATTGCACAAAGAGGTCCAGATGTTCTTACAGATTTTTGAGGAGACTGTATGGCTAAGTCAGCTAAAACTTGTCTAACATTTTTTAACCTTTAAACAAACTGAATTTGGGACTACAGGGAATCTCTATCAATGTATTTGACGTGTAGTACAAAATCAATGCTCTGCTTAAAAAGTTGGAGCTAATTGAAATCAAATTCAAGACAGGGGATGTTTCAGCTTTCCTTGCTTTGGAGAGTTTTCTTTCTGACAATGACCTGACGCATGATGGCGGAGTCAGGGAGAACATCACTGCACACCTTGTGTCGCTCAGACAACAGTTTCTTAATTATTTCCCTGTGATGCCTGAAGCTGAAGCTAGGAGCTGGATGAGAAACCCTTTCAGCATCAACACCTCTCAAATGACTTTAGAGGACTTAACTATTGGTGAGCAGGAGAGTTTAATAGAGTTGTCTTGTGACGAAACATTGAAGGCAGCTTTCAGAAAGAAAACATTGTTGGACTTTTGGATAAAGCAGCACAGTGAATACCCTGTGCTTTCCGACAAGGGTATGCGTTTTCTCCTTCCTTTTGTGACCACATATCTTTGCGAGAAAGGCTTCTCTTCACTTGTTGTAATAAAAACGAAGTATAGAAGCAGAGTGGATTGTGAGTCAAACGTGAGACTGAAGCTGACCTCCATTGACCCAGACATCTCAGGATTGTGTTCACAGAGACATTTACACCCATCACATTAAAGGGATATTCCACATGTTATTCCCTTAAAGAAGTAGTTCACTTAAAAAAACAAAACAACTTTTGCTGATAATTTACTCACCCCCATGTCATCCAAGATGTCCATGCCTTTCTTTGTTCAATCGAAAATAAATGAAGGTTTTTGATGAAACCATTCCAGGATTTTCTCCATATAATGGACTTCACTGGGAACCAAACCATTCAAGGTCCAAATGAGAGTTTCAGTGCAGCTTTAAATGACACCAGACAATGAATAAGGGGCTGAATAAGGGTCGGTTACAGTTTAAGATGGGTTTTCGCCTGGAAGTCTCTATAGAAATCTGGCACCCTATTGTACGAAGTTAAACTGAGAGAGTGTGTGTTCACAAACACAAGAATGAACGAGTTCATCAGGCAGTACTACAATACGTTCAGTTCACGTTCGCCCCAAAATATGAACGAGTTCATGAACGAGTTCATTCATTGAACACATTCAGGCACAACACTGGTGGCAACAGTAGCGTGCTGAATTGTCAAGTAATGCCTGGGTCTCGAGGATATAGAGCAACCAACCTTTTTTTTGGTTTTTTTTTTTTTGAGCAAGCATTGATTATGCGTGACACGGTCTCAATTTGTGGGACACATGAATTGGGCTTCAAAAGCTGTGGTCACCAGCCCAGAGACATAAGAGCTACAGGGGAGGACCTTCCGAAAAACAGCCGCCTGCTTGGCTGCTTCCTGTAACCTCTCGAAGACTGAATTTACAGTGTCGCCGAAGAGGCCAGAAGGTGACAGAGGCACATCCATAAGAAAACGATTGTCCTTTTCTTTTATATTACTCAGATAGAGCCACAGGTGCCTCTCAGTGGCCACGAGTGCTGCCATAGAGCGACCAATGGATTTAGCCATCTCCTTGGAGGCCCTAAGAGATAAATCTGTGGCTTGACGTAGAAGCCAGCACGTCTCTGTTTTGGGCAGGCTTTATAGTTTCCTGGTTCATGATGTCACCTGCCTCTGACATTACGTCACACCATTAGACTGATTTTACATATGCTTCAATACGTCATTACATGAAGCGTTCCCTAAGCGTCAATCGACGCAGTGCGAGTTCCCTTGAAAGGGAATCAGCTTTTCAATCAGGAATGAATTCAATTTTAATATACATATTTAATATACATTTTAACTTGTTACCAACACATGGATGCCGACGCACCATGTTGATGCGAATCGTTCTTTGTTTAAATAGTTCAGATTAGATTTAATATTATTACCTTGACAAACTAATCATCATTAAAAAGATATAAGACTCAAGTTTCTGTGTTTGACCACTTTTTTCCTTCTGATTAAACTTATAGTAACAGTTATATATTAATTTGTGTCAGGAGTTATGTAATGAAAAAGTCAATTCCTTTGATATGAATTATGAGTGTCAGCCGCTCCCATTCAAAAAAAAAAAATGTCTTGTGCAGTCATCATGAAAGCGCTTGACCAAAAACGTCCCTCAGGGATTTTTGCTAAACAATTTGCACATTTGGATAAATATTGATAGATTCTCATAGATTTACGTCAGATTTCTATAGAGGAATAATATTTATTGAATTTGTTTTCAATGCATACAGGCAGCCTGAGGGTGCCCTATGCACATTCAGGGCTCTATTTTAACGTTCTGAAACGCAAGTGTCAAAGCGCAAAGCGCAAGTAACTTTGTGGGCGGGTCCCGGCGCTGTTGCTATTTTCCCAGCGGGATAAATGACTCTTGCACCTGGGGCAAATCTAAAAGGGGTTGGTCTGAAGTAGCTTCATTATTCATAGGTGTGGTTTGGGCGTAACGTGAAATAAACCAATCAGAGCGCCATCCAACATACCCTTTAAGAACAGGTGTGCATGTTGCATGACGGATTGTTATTATAACGGCGGGTATAACGAGCGTTCACAGCCGATGAGACCGACGTTCTTGTCAGGGCAGTTAAAAGACACAGAAGTGACGTTGTATGGGGATGGGAGAAACCCTCGCACATCAGCGTCGGTTAAACATTCAGGGCCCTATTTTGACGATCTGAAACGCAAGTGTCAAATTGCAAAGCACAAGTAACTTTGTGGGCGGATCCCGGTGCTGTTGCTAGGTTCATTATTCATAGGTGTGGTTTGGGCGTAATGGAAATAAACCAATGAGAGCGTCATATCACATTCCCTTTAAGAGCGTGAAGAAGGAGGTGCACTTGTTCCATGGCGCGAAATGAGTCGGAAGTTGCAACGTTCCATTATATAATATGGGCTGATTATGTGGAAAAACAATGAAATAACAAAACAAAAAAACAAAAATTAAACAGACATTCAAAGGTTTCGTAGTCCATATAATTGAGTAAAGGTATTTAAATGACGATTAAAGCTTTACTAAATTCGCTGAAATAAACATTGCTCTTCTCAACTCCCCTCGTCACCACAGAGCATTTCCCGGGTATCCCCTGAATGTATCTTTACAACCATTCAAGGTATGACTTTGACTAAGATATCATTTGAAAGCATTTGAAGTGATGAGACAAATGCATGGATGACAGTTTCAGCATATTTGAGAGTGATAAAGCTGGGGAATTCGACACTGGTGAAAGAACACACAGTTTGTGATAAAATTAATCTGAGCCTGAAAAGAGAGAGAGGAGTCAGAAATAATACCTACATTTTTAACAGTACTTGATGGTTTTATGTGAATACCAACATTCTCACAGGTGAAATCAGTAGAAATATTGCTAGTGAGTGACGGAGTTCCTGTTAAAAATGATCTTTTGTCCATGTTGAGTTTCAGAAAATTTCAATTAAGCCCATCTTTTATTTCATGCACACAGGCAGAGATTTTGTTGGTTTTGGCAGATAGAGCAGGTGTACAGATACAGAGTAAAAGTGATAATTTAAAGCCATGATGGTGTAGGATTCCAGAGGAAATATGTCAATTATAAATAATACTGGCCCGAGAACAGAACCCTGGGGGACATCTTGTTTGAGGGGGACAGTAGGTATACTAGAAAATCCTGTACTGAAATGTAGAATTGTCGTTCTGAGACATTGGAAGAAAACCAAGTAAGAGCAGCACCAGAAATACCCACATCCAAGAGGTGTGAATATGCAATTCATGAGAGAAGGTTTCGAAGGTAGAGCTGAGGTAGAGTAACAGAAGTATAGAAAGAGAACTAGAGTCACCTGAAAGTTGTAGTTCATTCACTACTTTTGTAAATAAAAGACTTCTACTTTTATTTAATCCTGCTTCAGCCAAACAGCGACAAGTGTAAATTATTCAATGTATTATTCTCCCTTGATTCTGGAAATCAATTATTCTTTGACGATGGAAAATGCGACAATCGGAGTGAAGAAGAGACTGTTTAATTCATACCTTTATAGTTCGACCTTTATTTAAACAGGTCACGTGTTGTGTTTGTCAAGTCAGTAACAGTCAGTGTGAAACAGCAGTTTATGAATACCCAGGATTAACTGTTAACCCCGGGTATAGTATGATCAGTGTGAAACATGAATAAATATAACCCAGGATTATATTTAGAATGACCCAGGTGAACTATTTCAATAAGAAAACCCATATTATTAATATTTGTAGTGTAATGCAATAAAACAATGGCTTGAAGCATTCAAGTTTATCTTACTGAAGTAGTTTGTTCTTCAAAGAAATTATTCAGATAAACAGTTATTAAGAAATGCACTTAGAGCAGTGAGAGATTTTCTCTTTTGGGTCAATATTGTTGTTTGATTAATATTCTCATCATAATAGACAGCAGCAGGTCTATTATGCTGCATTTACACAGTGCACAAGATCTGGTATTTTGACATAAATAT
Organism: Pimephales promelas; assembly: GCF_988280905.1. Lineage (NCBI taxonomy): Eukaryota > Metazoa > Chordata > Actinopteri > Cypriniformes > Leuciscidae > Pimephales > Pimephales promelas. The sequence goes on along the minus strand of NC_142790.1, from coordinate 13,077,641 downwards.
GTGGGGGGGGGGGTTACCGCATGTTTACACTCATACCGCATACCACATGTTTACACTCACTGAAGACAAACCAAGTGTGTTTACACCAGTGCCTTTTGCCAAGATGAGAAGAAGTAGATCTGAATGTTTACAAGTGCATTACCATGATGCGTAGCCATTATTCTCAGAGCACACATGCAAATTTGCAAGTGAGCGCTTGACTGAAGCTGTCTGTCAGTCACATTTCAAATTGAGTTGGCACTTAAAGGTGGAATACCTAAGATTTAGATGCCGCTAGAGGGCGCTACATTCAAAACAACACCACCGGCTTTGCTTGATGAAGACGTGGAGAAACGCGGAATTATGGGAACTGTTGTTTTCAACTCCACCGTGGATAAATCAGTCAGACGGGAATCGAAAATTAGTTGTCATGGATGAGGTAAAGTTCGATTTCTATAAATGTTGCGTTTAATGACATGCTTGTTTTTCATTAAACTGAAACAACCGCAAGAAAAGTCAGGTTTAAAAGTAAATTAGTTTTCACAGATGTTACTGGACGAGTCACTGGACGAAGTGACTTATTTTTGTCTCAAATCGTTGCTAATGGATCCTGACTTTGCCCTATGCTGCAATATGCATTTAGTTTTGCATTCATTTACAGAAATCAGCTGCTTGAATAACAATAGCTGATGTTATTAGATTTTTCAGGTGAGATTCTCAATTCATTCAGTGAACGGATGCTCTGAGGTAAAGTTTTCAGAATGCAAACTCAGCAACGATTGTATTTAATTGTACAGTACAATCATAACATAGAACAGACATTATCTTCATTTCATGTCATTAAACATAACTAAATTTTTTGGCCATACACTGATGAGAAAGTGCGCGTCCGGTGTGCGATAACGTTACTGTGGAGTTGTCCTAAACGTGGCGCGGCGCTTCTCGTCTGGTGTGCGACCCCCTTTACAGCCAACAGTTCACATTCTGAGAATAAATGAAAAGAATATATGTGCTCCATTCCATAACAAATGCGGGAAACAAGCTGACGTTTGTTGCTTGATAGACGCTAACGCACAACTACAACTTCCGCATTTGTCCAGGACTACACGTAGTACGAGCGGAAACCGAGGTAACGTGGATATGACGCGATTGACTGGCGACTCCCAGCTCACCCCTGCTCACACGCCGTTTCCTTGGTTAAAATCTCAATTTTCTCACGATTTAAACATTGTTTGAAACATTTGGAATATTGTAAGTTGTCATCTTAACTAAATATATAACACTGGCCTTGTGATTTTGGGATATTTTAATGCAAAAATCTTAGGTATTCCACCTTTAAACTACTGATACCAAAGACTTTAGATAAACAAAGACGGTATTACTATTAATGGGTGAAATAAGCCATTAATATCAACATTCAAATAAAAGAGCTAATCGCTAATTGACCTATGGCTAAGCCACCTCCCCTCCACTCAATCGGACAAACAGTCAACATTCGGCTCTATGGCAGCTTTCACAGTAGGAGACATTCCACAGGAGGAAATAGATGATTTTTGGAGACAGAAATATTATATATCATCTCAAAATCACTGAAAGGGACAAAAACTATGCATTGGAGGGTTATGTTAATAATTTTATTGTTGAGAAGGCCTATGAAAAGCTTCAGCTCCAGGCAAAAAAGTACAGGTCGCAGTGTAAGCGTGATAAACCGCATATCGTTGCCATCACCATCTCAGACAACAAGATAAAGAAGCACAACATTGCTAACATTTGTTATCTCGGTTATTTACAGATACGTTAATGAAGCTACAGTAAGTGGCATGATCTAGAAGCTAATGTTGACGTTTTCTAAAGTGTGGCTAACGTTAGCCTAGCGTTACGTTAGAGATGTTAAAGATAACGTTCAAATACGTGGTTAACTTAGAACAGATGTCGACATCCTTGTTTAATTTATCCATGTTTAGGTGGTGTTGTGGTCTTCCGCATTAACTTAATCCAGAGCAGACACTTATCTCAGGTGAGATGTGCTTGGGAAAGGGTAAAAATACACACCGTCGCCCAGCCTCGCGGCATACCTTTGTCGGAGTTGCATGTACACCATGCACACCTTTTAATCATTTTAACATTAAAATGACAAGAAAAAAAAAAACATATAAAAAGAATGAAAACTGACTAACTGCAATGCATTTCAATCAACGTGGAAGCAGAGAATGTCTTTGGCTCATCGCATTTGGGGGCGTGGCTTAGCCATAGGTCAATCTGTGAAGTCATTGCGTCACTGCCGCTGCCATTAGAAGCTTTGGTTGGTATAGAAATAGTCAATGTTCTGAGACACACACTTAGGACACACTTTTTGACAGTTGATGGCAGATTTCATTGGAATTTCAAATATTTACAACACTATTAACAGTAATCAACTATTTCAGTTAGCGACTCGGCAGTCCATATATTATCACATATATTTAGTCCAGTGCAGTGGTTATTTTTAGGTTGAAATAATTAGGTGATTTTTCTAACACAACAACAAATTAACGTTATAGCAGTTAAAATAAGTTGCTAATTAACCAGGCTTTTTTTGCCCATATAACTTGAGACAGGGAAGTTCAAGGATTTAATTAATTATATTACTCTCTACATTAAGTGTGACAGGTAAGAAAAAAAGTGATGAGTTCATAACATTCTAATAACGTTAGACCGTTTCCCAGGAGGTACACATAACGTTACATACCAAATTGAGTTATCAATGGAATAAATTAATTCAGCAAATAAATGTAATAAGATCATTTTCACTTTGTGGCATATCTATATAAATCATTATTATGGTTTATATGGCTAGGACCAGGGATGTAGTGGAGGCTAAACGCACGTAAACAGCGTTTACGCACCTCCCAATATTCGGAAATAGCGTTTACCCACCTCCAAAGTGCGTTTATCCACCTCTCAATTGCTTTTATCCACCTCTAAATATCCTGTAGTTCCTAAGACATTTTAAATTAAGCTTATGTCTTTTCAGTTTCATATTAGGTCAGGTTGTTAAACCTAAGACAAACTCTTTCATATTGAGCTGCATTAGTGTCAGTGTTGTTGACTATTACTGACGGTAAAGTTGCACTGTTGACGCTTGCGCAGAAATCTACACAAATGAGCACAGCACACACACACACACACACACTCAGCTAACAACATACTGCCTAAAAAATGTGGAGTTTTTATATTTTTAATATATGTTAAGCAACCTCAATTACGTTTCCTGGACACCATCACGATTGAAAATGTGACATTGATTTCCTACAACAGTTCAATAAACAGTTCAAATTAAATCACTTACATTTTAGATGCAATATTGGCTGTTTTTGTTCTGTTTCACCAGCGAAAATAGTTCCAAACAAAAATCACAGCAGAACCACGGCGCATGTCACAGAAACACTCAACCTGTTTTCATTACTGAATTATTCAGCATCTTGAACGAATCGATTGAGTCAAAGATTCAATGACCCAAACATCTGTCTCGTTCTTGAATGAATCAGTCGTTTGAACGAATCGTTTGAATGAATTAATCAATGACTATGGACCATACAAAACTTTGGTTTTGGAAAATAAAATTGACCCATTGTTTCCTTCAGAGGCTCGGATGAAGGAACTAAAAATACTTTTGTGTTCATTTGTACATTCGAACACTGATCAACTGCCATGCTTCGCTCGTTTGCAAGCCATGATATCTCTTGAGGAAAAACTCAAAATCAAATTTCATTGGCGAGCCAAATTCTCTGGGCGAGCAAAGCAGAGAAAGGGGAAGTTACCTTTCCTTCGTATGACGTCATACAGGGAAGATTCAAGATCAGCCCGTCTGAGCTTTCATTTTCTCAAAGACAGAAAAAGATAGCCAAAGCTCGGTTTACACCAACTGAAATTTCTAGCCACTGGGGGACCATATACAGGCTAGGGGGACTCATATTAATGTTAAAAAAAAAACTAAGAAAGTGAAAATTTCATGGGACCTCAAAGTTAGCAGGTGCATTTGCCACTATTGGACCATTTACCTGTCAAGGTCTTTGGGAAAACGTCAAAAGACAAGATTTGTACAGTTTTTGCAGTTTATTGCCGAACACTGTGTTCTTTTATTCCACTTGGACTTCATTGTCAATCTATTTGCTTCTGTGTAACTGTTACGGGGCATATTAACTGTTGGAACTGCCCATCTCCCCCCAAAATGGCGGCCGCGCTACCGAAGCGCCACCTAGTGGCTGTTACCAAAAAAGCATCAGAGTTTTGCCTCTTGTTCTTCTATACTCTTTGGCTGCAAAGACAACATTTCTCATTTTCTTTTTACTGTCATATTTACTGTATATTATATTTTATTTAAGCTTTATTTCAATTAACAAAAACACTTTTAATGCTTTTATGTCTAGTTAGGGATAATAACCCTGCTTTTTAACCGTAAATTTAAGGTCAGTCAGTAAAACCTTAAAATTTGCCATGGTAAAGTTTTGGCAACTACAGCTTTTTACAGTAAATGAGATTACAGTGTGGGAAATGTCATGTTTACCAGCTGCTGGCCTCGCGGTCCCCATCCTGCATACTGCAGGTGAGCGTTTCGCACTTCTGGAGGGTTCAGGATCCACGTTTCCCTGTGAAAGAGAAGCAAAGACATTACTAGATGGTGGTGGGATAACAAGTGGGCTAGTTGACCATCCTGACCCAGACAAACTGACAGCCAATCAGTCAAACATTCAGAGAACAGAGAACACTTCCTCTATGTGGTGCAGTGGAGCGTGTGCCAACAGATATTGATTTCATCGCAGTGTACAACACAGCCCAACACAACAGCGCAGCGAATAAAGCACCACAAGGGAATTCCAGTGGCAGGAAATCTAACAGTGATAGTATATCCCAGTGCGCTGTTAAATCCGGCTGGAGCAGCGGCCCAGCGCTGTGTCAGCATCTGTTCCATCCGACAGAGCTCATAAATATAGATGCTTTATTCTGAGGCTTGTTATAAAGGCACTGTGCAACGCAGGCCCAAAAATTACAGGTGACACGAGCTGTATGTCTCTGTGCTAATCACAGGAGAGATGTGTTGGAATGACCACATGGTAGCAGTATGGAAAGATTCAGTCCTCTGAGTGGCTTTGACATATGAATTGAGCAGCAGAAAGCTGCATCGATGTTTTCCTCGGTTGTAAAATGACAAATGGATTCTGTAAACTAATGCGACTGTTATATGAGCTCAGCAACTTACGGAGTTTCCAGGCTGCAAATGATGTAGTCCGCAGTGAAGGAGTGCTCGTAAACCTGAGAGTTTGAACAACACAAAGACAAACAGAGAGAAATGAAATTGTTGGAGAACAGCACTTATTTGCACTAAAAGTGCCAAAAAAGTTCTGTAGCAATAACATGTGAGAGGCTATGCATTAAAGTGATTTACCACAGTTAAAGGGAACGTAAAGAAGGAAGATTTTCTTTTCCATAGTAATATAAAACGCCCCTCGAATGCCTGAACAGCTATGGTGAATGGGTAATGCTTCCTTTTACAGTGCAGTACTTACAGGGTACTTACAGTGTACTTACCTAGAAAGTACTGGCTAATATAAGGTAAGTACATGGAACAGGGGTAGGTTTAGGGGTAGGTTCAGGGTTAGCACTAGTTATTAGTTACTAAAATAAGTAGTATTTACATGGGTAACTGGACTGTAAAAGGAAGCGTTACCGGTGAATGTAAATGTAGGAAATTAGGAAACTAGCAAGAAATTACTGAGGTATGTTGCCTTTGAGCAACGTACTTAACCCCATTTTGCTCTCTGGGTGCCACAGCATAATGCCTGCCCACTGCTCTGAGTGTGTCATGCTTTGCAGTGTGTGTGTGTTCATTACTCACTACTCCTGATGTGTGTGCACTTGGCCTTCACATGTTACTTTCAATTATTAGAATTACATTACACAAGTAGAATTTCAGTATTAAATATGAATACTGTTTTCCTGAGCAAAACTCCCTGGCGCAAATCACTGGATCTATCAATTCATTAAAAAAAAAAAAAAAAAACCCTTAAAAATACAATAAAGATTGAATGACTTAAACATTTCGATTGAATACAATACAGAATATACTGCTATTTCTATTATATATATACAAAGTATATATATATATATATATATATATATATATAAACTGTTTATACTATTCAAATTTAAACTGTTGATAATTCATGATATCTGTTAAAATTATATATATATATATATATATATATATATATATATATACACATATATATATATATACATACACGTAAATTTAAACATTTCTATTGAATACAATACAGAATATATTGCTATTTCTAATATATATATACGTATATATATATATATATATATATATATTTAAACTGTTAATGCTATTTAAATTTAAACTGTTGATAATTCATGATATCTGTTAAAATTATATATATATATATATATATATATATATATATATAAAGTAGGGCTGTGCAAAAATTAATTGCGATTAATCGCATCCAAAATAAAAGTCTGTGTTTACATAATAAATTTGTGTGTGCTGTATATAATTATTTTGTATATATAAATACACATACATGCATGTATATATTTAAGAAAATGTGTTATTCATATATAAAATATTTATATTTACATAATATAGATTATGTATTTATTTATATATACAGAATTTAAGCGCAAATAATTCTTAAATATATACATCATGCATGCATAGGTATTTATATATACAAAATAATTATATACAGCACACACAAATATATTATGTAAACACAGACTTTTATTTTGGATGCGATTAATCGCAATTAATTTTTGCACAGCCCTAATATAAAGTATATATACAGTATACATATATATATATATATATATATATATATATATATATATTAAAATGTGATTTTTACTTTTTACATTATATTATAAAATAAAATAATTCCATTGAGCATGCTTTAATTAAAAAAATTGTCAAAAATCATACAAATATTCTTCCAAACCATATACAAACCAAAAAATGCAAAGGCTAGAGATTTCAATGAATTTTAAAGCTTTAAAAAATTGTATTGTGGTTTGGAGCAGAATTATGGACGCATGGTTCCGTCGACATTTGATAAAATCTTTGACGACTAAATAACTCTTCCACAAAAACATTATCCTCTCTGTAAGCTGCAGCATCTTGGTGCAGTAATATACAGTAATTCGACTGATGTGTGGTCACAATCAGATTTCAGAGGCAGAACTATCTAATTTAATAAAACGCTAATCCACCCTTGTTAAAGAAGGCAGGAACGCTGTTGTTTCCCTCTGAGGACAGTGTCAACATCTGTCTGTGAGGCAGAGGGCTGACCGCAGCATATGCTCACCGCTGACATGAGCTTGACACGTGTGCTGTAGCAGAGCTGTTAATACTGTCAAAGATTAACATTCAACACCTGTACTCGCCATCAGCCTCTGTCTTACAGATGCTGAGAGATGGAGAGCTGCTTTGTGAAGGGCACTCAGCACCATGACAGAGTTTGAGAATGAGGGGCGTTATGAATGTGTGTGTGTGTGCGTCTGCGTAGGCAATGACAGCTGGGGGACGAGGTTGTCATCCATCAAGGTGATGTTGAGACGGGCACTGAATAACAAAATAGAGGCAGCGCTCACGCTCTTTCCTTTGGCTCACTCTTTCTTGTCATGTGTGTGTGTGAAGTGCTCTGGTGTCACTGTCCCAGTGCTAGAACACCTTCTCCTCCGTCTCCTCAGCTCTGTAACAACAGCTGCCCTGATCAAGCTAACTCATCACCTGCTGCTCAGACCTTCAGTGTTTGTGCTTTCAACATTTGTTTTCTCACTAAAACTTTAGGTGCAAAACCAAGTCTACATAAAAGAAGTGGGGGGTGTGTTTCCTGTACAACGACGTTACTCGATGCTTCACTACCATTGTATGAGAACGCATTCTCATCCTAGGGCGTCATATAGTGACACTTTTGAAATTTCGTCTAAATCCAACGCACATGGCACACTTTAGCGTCAATATAACACGCACAGAGCTTTGTTTGGTTATGGGAAGGTTTAGGTCCGGGGTAGGGTTAGGGTTAGACCACTAGGAGGCGCATTTTGGCCCATATCTGCGTCTCATATTGACGCTAAAGGGTGCCATGTTCGTTGTATGTAGACGGAATGTCAAAGGCGTCAGTATATGACGCCTTGGGATGAGAACGGGCTGCGTATGATGCATCGTTGAAGAAATCAACTAGATAGTCACGACTGTTTCCCGAAACCATAGTGTTGCTAAGTGGTCGTTCAACCACGTTGGTTTATGACGTCACGCACGTCGTGGAGTAATATCTTATTTTATTGAAACTGTTTGAGATTCGATTAATGCTAGATGTTTTGATAAAAATCACAGACATCTGAGGAATATTTCAAATTTTTCTCAGTTATTTTGCTTTATTTCCAGATTCAATCATAGACTCTTTCTAGTAGAGTCATGCAATATAGAAACTATGCTTAATACTAAATACTAAAATACTAAAATATATTTTATATTTATTTAAAATATTTTTTTAAAAAGTACAGTTTTAAAGAGACAAAACTATAAAAGACAGTGATAACACAATCTGGGTAAAAAAATAATCAGAAAATATCTTATAGATAAAAAAGTGCAATAAAGTTAATATTAATGAAAAAGAATATTAGTTATTATTCAAATTATTAAAAAAAGACTTTTTATTTTTAAATATTAAAATTAGATGTTCAAATTTAAAGATACAAAACGATGAAGGAAATTTTACCAAATTTATGAAAGTGAACCACAATAAAAAAAAAATATTAATAATAAAACAAATACAATATTTTATTTTAAAAAATACAAATAAAATGCACAGTTAGTTTTAAATTTGAAAATGACCAAATTTATGAAAGTGAACTGCTATTGATACAACATTATCTGTGAACATAGTATAATCCATTCCTGAGTACAATATTTCCTGTCGACTATGACTTTTCCATCTAATCGGTTAAAGGTGGGCTAATTTATGCTCAATACAATTGTAAGCTGTTGAAATCATTTAGAAACTGAACAACATATACATTTCCATTATAGTTTCACTTAATTTCTAAACCTGAAAATGATAGTTCACTAAAAATCCATTATTTTTAGGATTTCTGTAACTTTGGGGATTCTTTTTGGGGCATATCCTTTAGAATTGTTACATAGCAAGCAACACCTGCGGCTAATTCCCACACTCTCAGAAAAAAAAAGATACAAAAGCCGTCACTGGGGCTGTACCTTTTCAAAAGGAAAAACTTTTGTCCATTTTAGGTACCAATATGTATATTTTAGGTGCTAATATGGACATTTAGGTGCTAATATGTACATTTTAAGTACTATTATGTACATTTTAGGTGCTAATATGGACAATTACGAGCTAATATGTACATTTTAGGAGCTAATATGTACATTTTAGGTGCTAATATGGACATTTTAGGTGCTCATATGGACATTTTAGGTGCTATTATGTACATTTTAGGTGCTAATATGGACATTTTAGGTGCTATTATGTACATTTTAGGAGCTAATATGGACATTTTAGGTGCTGTTATGTACATTTCAGGTGCTAGTATGTACATTTTAGGTGCTAATATGGACATTTTAGGTGCTAATATGTATATTTCAAGTGCTAATATGTATATTTCAAGTGCTAATATGTACATTTTAGGTGCTAATATGGACATTTAGGTGCTATTATGTATACATTTTAGGTGCTATTATGTACATTTTAGGTACCAATATGCACCCTTTAGGTACTTTTGAAAAGGTACAGCCCCAGTGACAGCTTTTGTACCTTTTTCTCTGAGAGTGCACAATCACCCTGTGGTTTAGAGACACACTGTATATGAAAAAAAGAGGTTGATGGTGGAATAGAAGTTGAGTTCAGCTTCAGATCGAGTGTGGAAACAGACCCTGTCCTTCTTTTCCTCGGCTGGCAGTGGGTGTGTCTGTGTGTGTGTGTGTGCGCGCTCGGTTTCTATCACTCCAGCCAATCACTCCAGTGGAGTGTGGCAGCCCTTTCGCATCATGCAATGATTACTTTCCTCTCAACACACACATACAACACCCAAATAAACACAGGCCTCACCGGCTGCACATTGTAGGCCAGCAGAACCAGTCTCATATCCGGGGAAACCTCATATTTGCTGGCTTTGTACATTTCCTGGAAAGTGAACAGAGAAAAGGTGTATGAGACTTTTAGCAAGCATAGTTTCATTACCATATTCCTTAAATGTCTGGGATAGATTGAAATGCACAGACAGAGAGAGCGTGGCATTAATCAGAGCTGCAACTCTTTGATTCTGAACAAACATCATGTTCTTTGTTGCCTCCGCTGCTTTGCATCCTGCCAGACCCACTTTAACGATCTGAGGCTGTTAATGAGCTGCACAGAACATTGCTCTAATGATGGATGCTTTCAGCTCTATTACAAACAATATAAGTGTCAGCACAATGATCTGCTGTATGACATGGTGGAGTGATTTATACTGCAGAGCAGGGTTGTAAAGGTATGAGATTTCCACGGTATGATAACCGTCTCAGAAAATATCACATTAAACAATCAGTCATTATTATAATCAGTTAAAATGACCGTTAATTGAATAAAATGGTCCATTTTTTTTGTTGAACAAATGCTTTATTATACACACTTGAAAACATTGGTTTGTTTTGTTCATTCAAATTTTCATAATCAAGAACTTGATTTTAATAATTTAATAATTGATTATGGATTACATTTTAAACTTTTTCTCCATTAATAATTTCTAAAACTTTTTAAGAATAATGGAGTCCTATGAAATCTACTTATTTCAGAAAATTTAGATTTTTCTTTTTATGATTTAATACAAATATATTATCAATTGAATGCATACAACTAACTATATAACTGTTTTAAAATGCAATCAAATATAAATTTAACAACTTTTATCCTTTTATTTTTTTGGCAAAGTGCTGCATAACTAAATTATATATATATATATATATATATATATATATTCTTTAAATAATGTTTAAATAAATTTGTCACGGGTAGTTTTTTTTCTGAACAAAGTACACGACAACAAAAATCCAGGAAACTAAGTCTTTAAATTAAGTCTTTAATTTAAAAGTTCTGAGGAAAACAAATTTCAGGACTAGACAAAGCTAAGACGGCAAGAGCGCTGACTGAGAGTATAAATACTAGAACAAATAAGGGAACTTAAGCTAATTAATTGGACCAGTGTAATGAATCAAACGGATCCAGACAAGGAAAACTAAGTCCAATGACAGAGCACACAGCTAAACAGGACAGTACCAAAAACACAATGAAACAAAGTAAAAACACAGCATTCAAGTTACATTCAAATAATGCCACACGCAATAATGTGCATATTATGTCATCACATTAAATATTGGATTTAAATTGGCTAATATTTAGAGTTCTGAAGTGCTGGAAAAAGTGTCATGCACTTGAAAGTCCTTGAAAAGTTTGCATGAACCCTAAAATGACTAATGTATAAACATTCAATTATTTCTGCCACAGTACCATGGTTACAGTTAGCGTTACAACATTAAATCCATGACGGATGGAAGAGATTTGTGGACTGACAAGCTTTCTATAATGTTTCTCCTAGTTTCCACATCAGCGCTGTTTGATCTGATATCTATGGTTTGTAACAGAGAATTCTGTGCTAAATGTGAACGCTTCTCACTATATCTTGCAGGGACTTTTATTAATACTGAGCAAAATTCAGTTAGCAAAATGCAGTGGTGGAATGTAACGAAGTACAAATACTTTGTTACTTTACTTAAATACATTTTTCAAGTATGTTTATGTGGTGAGGGGGGCGTGGTTGGCACGCTGTCTGCACGGAGAGATGAGTCAAGGGGCTGTGCGGTGAGTAAGTGGATCAAGGACAATTGATAACACCTGTGTCTGATTCCAGTGATTGGTGTGGGGAGATGGTTAAAGCCAGCACAGTGGGAGAAGAACGGGGAGAGAGAAAGGACTGGGACTTGTGCAGCGACCAAGAGGAAAGAGTGCTGGAGAAAGCAAGGAGAGCTGAATCAGCGTGGAAAGAGTTTGATTGAAGTTGTGCTGTGCTGTAGAGAAACTACGGTGAACGCGCTTTGTGCGCGCCTTTTGTTTTGTTTGATTCTGAGTTAATAAAGTCTGTACAAGTCCCAGTATCGCCGACCCTGTCTCCTTCTTCCTGTACATCTACTAAGAACTGTATTAGACTGGTGCCGAAACCCGGGAAGAAGGAGTCTGCCGCCGCCATGCAGAGCTCGTCAGGATCGCCATTTGCGGAAATCATTCAGTCACTCGCGGCTCTTCAGCGCGACCAACATCAAGCCCTGCTGAGCATGAAGGAAGAACAGGATCAGCGCTTCCAGGCGCTGCTCCAAGGCCAGCAGGAAGACCGCGAGTTGTTCCGGAGCTGCCTCGGCCGGGAGATTCCGGCCACTCCCCCACCAGCATCAGCCTCGGCCACACCATTGACCCTCGGGAAGATGGGTCCACAGGACGACCCGGAGGCGTTCCTGGACCTTTTCGAGAGGTCGGCCGAGGCCCGGGAGTGGCCCAAAGAAGACTGGCCGTTGCGTCTCATCCCGCTGTTGTCCGGTGAGTCGCAGATCGCCGCCCACCAACTGCCAGTCTCGAATCTCCTGGTCTACGACGACCTAAAGCGCGCCATCATTCAGCGGGTCGGCCGAACCGCCGAACAGCACCGACAACGCTTTAGGTCCCTGACCTTAGAAGAGGCCGGCCGGCCCTTCGTGATGGCGCAACAGCTCCGGGACTCCTGCCGCAAATGGCTGATGGCCGAGGGTAGCGACGTCGAGAAGATAATCGATCAAGTGGTGCTGGAGCAGTTCGTGGGGAAGCTTCCAAAGAGAACTGCCCAATGGGTCCAGTGCCACCGCCCGACGTCGCTGGACCAGGCCATCCAACTGGCGGAGGATCACATGGTGGCGTGCTCGGGGGTCGGCGAATCCCTCCCATCGGTCTCTCTCTCTCCCTCTCTCTCTCTCTCTTCTAAACCTCTCCCCGCTCCCAGGTCTCGAGGGGGCCTGGTGCCCCGCCCAGCGCCGCGGTGGAAGTCTGGCTGGCCGACGGATAGCGGTTCCGCGGGGAGAACGGGTCCGCGAGGGCCGACCGCGGGGGACACCTCCACCCTGGTTCCGGGGACAGCCCTCTCCCCACGTCAATCCCTTGGCCCCCTTCCCTCCGCTGGGGCAGCGGTAAAGCCTGGGCCGGCTTGTTGGCGCTGTGGGGACCCGGACCACTTTATTGACCGGTGTCCAGTGATGGAGGTGGGGACCCTGGTCCGGATCCCCGACGCGCCAACGGCCGCCCCCGATCAAGCTGGCCTGTACCAGATACCCGTGAGTATAAAGGGGGGTACTTATCAGGCTTTGGTGGATTCGGGTTGTAACCAGACCTCTATTCATCAAAGCCTGATTCGATCCGGGGCATTGGATAAAAGCCGCGTGGTTAGGGTTCGGTGTGTGCACGGGGTGGTGGAGAGTTATCCCTTAATGTCCGTCGCGGTTCTATTTCGGGGACAAAAACATAGTGTGGAGGTGGCAGTTAACCCGCGCCTCCAGCATCCGCTGATTTTGGGAACTGATTGGCCAGGTTTTGCGAAACTATTGGGGATTTTATGTGCGGATGCCTCTTGGGAAACGAAGCAGCGGGGGAAGACAGCGGTGGTGCAGGTGGGGGATGCTGTACCGGGACCTCTGGGTGCTGCTGCAGGGGAAGAGAGAGCTTTAGAGAGAAATCTACTCTATGAGCGCGATGATTTTCCCCTGGAGCAGTCCCAGGATGAAACGCTCAAACATGCGTTTGGTTCGGTCCGTTCCATCGACGGACAGCTACTACACCCGGACCAACCGCTCTCGTACCCCTATTTTTGCGTGATTAAAGATCGGTTGTATCGGGTGACCCAAGACGCCCAGACAAAGGAAGATACAACCCAGTTGTTAGTACCAAGGAGCCGCCGGGAAATGCTTTTCCAGGCGGCTCATTGTAATCCGATGGCCGGACATTTAGGGCAACGGGCGACACTAAACCGTCTCATGGCCCGATTCTTCTGGCCGGGCATTCACGAGAATGTGCGCAGGTGGTGCGCGTCTTGTCGTGAATGCCAGTTGGTGAATCCACCGGCCAGTCCAAAAGCACCCTTGTGCCCCCTTCCACTGATGCAGGTCCCCTTCGAACGAATTGGTATGGACCTCGTCGGGCCATTAGAACGGTCAGCACGCGGGCATCGTTTTGCGTTAGTCTTGGTGGATTACGCAACACGATATCCGGAGGCAGTTCCGCTCCGCAACATCTCGGCTAAGAGTGTGGCAAGCGCGCTGTTCTCATTAATCTCCCGGGTGGGGATCCCTAAGGAGATCCTCACCGATCAAGGCACGGCGTTTATGTCACGGACGGTTCGCGAACTGTATGAATTACTGGGCATTAAATCGATTCGTACCAGCGTCTATCACCCACAAACGGATGGTCTGGTCGAACGTTTTAATCGCACGTTAAAAACCATGATTCGTAAGTTCGTTCACGAAGACGCCAAAAATTGGGACAAGTGGCTGGAACCCCTATTGTTTGCTGTACGCGAGGTCCCCCAAGCCTCCACGGGGTTTTCCCCCTTCGAGCTTCTCTTCGGTCGTCAGCCTCGTGGGGTGTTAGACGTGCTGAGGGAGACTTGGGAGGACGGACCGTCTGCTAGTAAGAACGAAATTCAGTATGTCCTGGACCTGAGAACAAAACTCCACACCCTGGGGCGGCTATCATTGGAGAATTTGTTACAGGCTCAGAACAGACAGAAACAGCAGTACAATAGGGGGGCTAGACTCCGACAATTTTCACCGGGAGATAAAGTGCTTGTATTACTCCCCACGTCCAGCTCGAAATTACTTGCAAAGTGGCAAGGGCCCTTTGAGGTCACACGGCGAGTCGGGGATCTCAACTATGAGGTAATTCGAACAGACAGGGGCGGGGGACGTCAGACGTACCACCTCAACCTACTAAAAAAGTGGGTTGAGGCGGAGGCAGTGATGCTGGCGACGGTGGTGAGTGGGGAGGAGGACCTCGGGCCAGAGGCGAGGGTTAAATCTCAGTCCTTCTCTCTGGCTCCATCTGGTGACCATCTCTCGCCCTCACAGCTCACTGATATTAAAAGGGTACAAGCGGAGTTTTCTGACGTGTTCTCGCCCCTGCCTGGTCGAACGAATCTCATTCAGCACCACGTTGAGACAGATCCGGGGGTCGTTGTGCGTTGCCGTCCGTATCGATTACCTGAACACAAGAAGAAAACGGTTCAGGCCGAATTAGAAACCATGCTGGACATGGGGGTAATAGAAGAGTCCAACAGTGACTGGGCCAGCCCGATAGTTTTAGTTCCAAAACCTGACGGCTCGGTTCGATTCTGTGTGGACTATAGAAAGGTGAACGCGGTGTCCAAATTCGATGCTTATCCAATGCCGAGGATTGACGAATTGCTTGATCGGCTTGGCTCTGCTCGCTTTTATTCGACGCTGGACTTAACAAAGGGGTATTGGCAGATCCCCTTATCTCCAATGTCCAAAGAAAAGACAGCTTTTACCACGCCGTTCGGGTTACACCAATTCGTCACGCTTCCGTTCGGGTTGTTCGGGGCACCGGCGACTTTTCAGCGTTTGATGGACAGAATCCTCCGGCCGCATGCTGCGTATGCCGCGGCGTATCTGGATGACATTATCATCTATAGCAATGATTGGCAGCGGCATATGCAGTATTTGCGTGCTGTCCTGAAAACGCTGAGAAGGGCCGGGCTCACGGCGAACCCGAAGAAGTGTGCAATTGGGCGGGTAGAAGTAAGGTATCTGGGCTTCCACTTGGGTCACGGGCAGGTGCGTCCCCAAATTGATAAGACAGCAGCGGTTGCAACCTGTCCGAGTCCTAAGACCAAAAAGGAGGTTAGACAGTTCCTGGGGCTAGCGGGATACTATAGACGATTTGTGCCTAATTATTCGGACCTCGCTAGCCCGCTGACTGATCTAACTAAAAAGGGCGCTCCAGATACGGTCCAGTGGACGGAGCAGTGCCAGCAGGCTTTTACCCGGATAAAGGCTGCTCTGTGCGGGGGACCGCTTTTACATGCTCCTGACTTTTCTCTCCCTTTTATCCTGCAGACAGATGCGTCGGACAAGGGCTTGGGCGCGGTCCTGTCCCAGGAGGTGGAGGGGGAGGAACGGCCGGTGCTGTACATCAGTCGGAAGCTCTCTAAGAGAG
The DNA here is from genome assembly GCF_988280905.1 of Pimephales promelas. Lineage (NCBI taxonomy): Eukaryota > Metazoa > Chordata > Actinopteri > Cypriniformes > Leuciscidae > Pimephales > Pimephales promelas. Next base: position 13,061,358 of record NC_142790.1, on the reverse strand, counting down.
AGACGATGTACAGCACCATTGAGAAGGAGTGTTTGGCCATCCGCTGGGCTGTCCTCACCCTCCGCTACTACCTCCTGGGACGGGAGTTCACCCTGTGTTCGGACCACGCTCCCTTGCAGTGGCTCCACCGCATGAAAGATACCAACGCGCGGATCACCCGTTGGTATCTGGCGTTACAACCTTTTAAGTTTCAGGTGGTCCACAGGCCGGGGGCGCAGATGGCTGTGGCCGACTTCCTCTCCAGGAGGGGGGGGGGGGGCTGCAGGCCGGACGGTTCCCCGGCCTGAGTCGGGCGGTGGGGGTATGTGGTGAGGGGGGCGTGGTTGGCACGCTGTCTGCACGGAGAGATGAGTCAAGGGGCTGTGCGGTGAGTAAGTGGATCAAGGACAATTGATAACACCTGTGTCTGATTCCAGTGATTGGTGTGGGGAGATGGTTAAAGCCAGCACAGTGGGAGAAGAACGGGGAGAGAGAAAGGACTGGGACTTGTGCAGCGACCAAGAGGAAAGAGTGCTGGAGAAAGCAAGGAGAGCTGAATCAGCGTGGAAAGAGTTTGATTGAAGTTGTGCTGTGCTGTAGAGAAACTACGGTGAACGCGCTTTGTGCGCGCCTTTTGTTTTGTTTGATTCTGAGTTAATAAAGTCTGTACAAGTCCCAGTATCGCCGACCCTGTCTCCTTCTTCCTGTACATCTACTAAGAACTGTATTACAGTTTACTTTACTTAAGTAGAATAAATGCATACTTTTTACTTTTACTTCGTTATATTTTGCAGCAATTATTGTACTTTCTACTCCACGACATTTCTACAACTTCTGTTACATTTTCATTACATTTTCTGATCAGTTTTCCGCTGCCAAAACGTAATCTGACGTTTGGTTGCCATTGATTGGTTGCCATATCAACCCGGTCACACTAAATGCGTCTCGCACGCAGTGCGTTTATTGTGCAATTTATACGCGAAAATTTGTTTTTTTTCGTGCATAGGAAACGCACCTTGTGTAATATACGTTTGGTTAGGATTATGGCAAACCAAGAGGTTCAGAATTAAACCATAAAGTAATCGTGTTTATTGCCAAACATAGTTAATAACATATAGTAAGGATAAGCATGATGTGTATATTGCCTATGCTTGTTTCAGAAATGGTGACAACAATTTTTTTTCCATAATTATTGAACATCATTATAGGAGTATTAGGTTGAATGAGTTAGAATTAAATGTTTTATTAATCATTAGAAAATAGACATTAAGAGACTAAATTGTTATGCAAGTACTTTTAATTTTAATACTTAACGTACAGTTAAAATCGGGTACTTTTTTACTTTTTACTTAAGTATGGTTGTTATTGTGTTACTTCTACTTTTACTAAAGTAAAAATGTATCTGGTTATTTGTACTTTTACTTAAGTACTGAGATTCAGAACTTCCTCCACCACTGGCAAAATGTGACCATTTGGATTCCCGATATAATAAACTAATATATATGTAATTATACTTTTTTTTAATTTATGCAAGGCAATCACATTATGACATTATTAAGTGTGACATAATACTTTTTTGGGTAACACTTTAGAATATGGTTCCTTTGTTAATGAACAACAGTGAGTAACACAATATTAACAATCTATTAACTATTATTTACAAACACGAAACTCTGATTATGAATTAGTAAGTAATAGCGCACAGATGAAAGTGTTACTAGATACTTCTGTGGGAATTACTAATTATTTGGATTCATATTATAAAGTGAAGATCATTGGAACTAACTAGCAATGACTCAAGTGTTAATGATCTAGTCATGATTTGTGCAACCAAACAAGTCATTTCAAGCGTTTGAGCTTTTTTGCGTGAACTTTAGTATACTTTTAGAAAATTTCTTTAGTAACACTTGAGTCATTACTAGTTAGTTCCAATGGTCTTCACTTCATAATACAGATCCAAATAATTAGTAATTCCCACAGAAGTATCTAGTAACACTTTCATCTGTGAGCTATTACTTACTAATTCGTTAATAAGAGTTTCTTTTAATTAATGGTAGTTACTAGATTGTTAATACACCTTTTCAGTAGTTCTCTGGGAAGCATTCAAAACATAGTAGTTATTGATTAGTTAATAGTGAAGTACCACTTTCATCTGTGGCCTATTACTTACTAGTTTGTTAATCGGAGTTTCTTGTTAGTTAATAATAGTTACTAGATTGTTAATATTGTGTTACTCATTAGTTCTAGTGTAGTTATTCATTAACGTGTTACCCTTTTTTGGAGTCACCTTAATGAATCATGCACAGTAACATTTATAAAGCAGTTAAACACAGTTTTGATTTGAATGTCATTAAAGGTTTTCACAATTTTTGAAGAAAGAGGTGGAGAATTAGATGGAGGACAAGGAGGTTAGATACTTACAAACTTCCTGTTTGTCACCAGTATTGTGCTTTCATTGGTCTCCATGTTAAAGCGGACCACATCACCTTCACGGGTACGATACAGAAGCTCATTACCTAAAGGGAGAGAATATGAGTTAGTTATTTCAAAAAAAAAATAGTTAGTTGTGAAATTGTGTGAGCCCTGACAGTTCTAATCAGGTTGCTTTAGATCGTCTCTCACTTGAGCTCTGTCAATAATCTAGTCATAAACGTGTCCCTCAATGCTCTCTGGCTGTACCAGGGGGGGCTGATAGTTGAAAAGGAATGATACAACTTTTCATTTTTGGCTTTCCACATGTGACGATGACTTTGGCAAGGACATCAGCAAAAAGCTCTTTGAGAGGTCTGGAATGTCGCACACAGCCCTCAGTGAGAAGAACGCAAAGTGAACAAACAGCCCCATTCCCAGTTTTAATTGCGGATTAGGGGAATGGTACGCAAAGGCTTTTTTTTTTTTTATCTTGCTTGCATAACTAATCGGTGATAAGAGATGACACAATTACCATCACAATCACGTTATAGCTAAAGTGGAAGGCGTTCTAATGGGTCAGATTGCTACTTGCTTAATACTTTAATATATTAGGTAAATATTGTAGTATGGACATAAAACATGAGTTGTTTTGATGAATAATAATAGCCTAAAGAATGTCTTTTTTTTTCTGTTAATGGTTATTGTATTCCTCTGAATGTTAAATTTGCTCAATTTATGGTGATTGTTGGAAGAAAGGTGCCCTTCGCTTTGGTATTTCCATGCCTGAAATTGAATGGCTAGCTGATAAGATGCCAGAACAATAATTTGTCTGCTTGACAAATTCCATCCTTTCTCACTTTTCCTCTGACCTGATGTCGGGCCGTACATTTCAGACCAGAACCTCATCAAGCGTCCTCTTCCCCTCTGCTCTCATTCATCTCTCACACTCTATCCATCACACATTCAGACAGGTGTGCTCTAAACACACTTCTCCACACATCAATCATTCTTCGGAACTCCTCTAAGATCATCCCAGTCTTTTAACTCGCGCAATGCAGCGCCAAGCTCACAAGTGTTTTTTGCTAGTTTCAGCCTGACACGATTGACCTTTCGCCGGCCAATCCCCCAAAACGGCCATTGTCCAATCACACATCATAGCAATTACTCATTACTATGTGAGCAGGTCCGTCAAACATTAAAGGGATACTCCACTTTTGTTTTGGAAATAGGCTCATTTTACAACTCCCCCACAGTTAGACTGTTGAGTTTTACCGTTTTTGAACCCATTCAGCCGATTCTGGTGGTACCACTTTTAGCATAGCTTAAAGGGTTAGTTCACCCAAAAATGAAAATTCTGTCAGTATTTACTCACCCTCATGTTGTTCCAACCCCGTAAGACCTTCGTTCATCTTCGGAACACAAATTAAGATATTTAAGATATTAAGATCGCTCCTGCATACAGTCCATAGGCTTCTTGAGGGACTGGCTCTTGCTGTCCTCGAAAAGTCATTAAAGACATCGTTAAAATAGTCCAAGTGACTACAGGGGCTCAATCTTAAGTTTATCAAACGACGACAACACTTTTGTGCGCAAAAAAACAACAAAAATAACGACTTTATTTCAACTATTCGTTTATTTCTCCCTCTGCGCGAGTCAGGTTACTAGTTTAATAGCGTAAGCTTCTGTTATTGTACGTCACACGCATCACACACACGTGACCAGCGTCGGCCAATAGTGAGCATACAAGTGACGTAGCTCTACGCAATCACACTACGTTAACTGACTTACAGGCTCATGGAGAAGGAAGTGAATAGTTGAAATAAAGTCGTTATTTTTGTTGTTTTTTTGCGCACAAAAGTGTTCTCGTCGTTTGATAAACTTAAGATTGAGCCCCTGTAGTCACTTGGACTATTTTAACGATGTCTTTAATGACTTTTCGGGGACAGCAAGAGCCAGTCCCTCAAGAAGCCTATGGACTGTATGCAGGAGCGATCTTAATATCTTAAATATCTTAATTTGTGTTCCGAAGATGAACGAAGGTCTTACGGGGTTGAAACAACATGAGGGTGAGTAAATACTGACAGAATTTTCATTTTTGGGTGAACTAACCCTTTAACATATATCATTGAAGTGCACAAGACCATTAGCATTTCTCCCAAAAAAATTACCAAAGTGTTTCGATATTTTTCCTATTTAAAACTTGACTCTTCTGTAGTTACATCGTGCACTAAGACAGACGGAAAATGTAAAGTTGTGTGTTTTTCTAGGCTGATATGCAGGGAACTATACTCTCATTCCTGCATAATAGTCAAGACACTTCACTGCCGTACCATGAGTGCAGCAGGCGCGATGACTACACAAACTTAGTCCTGGTCACGTTGGAAGCTGGGCACTATTTTCAGGCGCTGCGTCATAACATTACGCCTGCTGCACTCCTGGTACGACAGTAAAGTTTCTTGATTACGCAGGAATGAGAGTATAGTTCCTAGTCATATCAGCCTAGAAAATCGCAACTTTACAGTTTCCGTCTGTCTTAGTGCACGATGTAACTACAGAAGGGTCAAGTTTTAAATAGGAAAAATATCGAAACACTTTGGTCATTTTTTGGGGGAGAAATGCTAATGGTCATGTCAACTTCCCTGATGTATGCTAAGCTATGCTAAAAGTGGTACCGCCAGAACCGGAGACTCAACAGTTTAACTCTGGGGGAGTTGTAAAATTAGCCTATTTTTTAAAAAAAAGTGGAATATCCCTTTTAACTCCAAGCAAAATGGTGAAGGGGTGCGCCCACAGCGTTTGTAAATCGGATTGTCTGGAGCAGTTGTGTTTTTTTTCCGTTTCCAAAGCCGAAAACACAACATGAGCGGTAGGGGTGGGAATCTCTAGGCACCTCACAATTCAATTCGATTACGATTCAGAAGGCTGCGATTCGATGCTAAATCGATTATCTGAATCTTTTTTGTATGTGTGTGTGTGTGTGTGACTATAAATACTTTGCTTTAAAAGTAAAAAGCAATGACCCATAAAGAATTAACATACAATATATGAAGAGTTCAGATGCAAAAGCCTCTAAATGCCATTTGAAATTTTCTTCTTTAATGATGATTTTTATCAAGCTTGTATATTTAAGTTCAGTGATTTCACTTAAATGGCAATGATAATTACCTATTAATTGTTATTTAAGTGAAATTACTGAACTTAAATATACAAGTTTGATAAAAATCATCATTAAAGAAGAAAATTTCAAATGGCATTTAGAGGCTTTTGCATCTGAACTCTTCATATGTTATTAACATTGCAAAGAACCAACAGGAAATGTGTGCCTGCACTAGCAGCATACTTGTAGTAAATTAATAATATAACAACGTCCGGAACAGCCGAGTGTTTTTCCTCCTCTGGGTGGAAACGCGTCACATGGCTTCTCATATTTGTCATGTTTCCGAAATATTTTAGTTTTATTCTACAAAGCTTACAACTAGTGCTCTTGACTGCCCAGCTCCTTTCCCCCTTCAACTGCAGAAGACAAAATATTTCTACACAAGGGTGTTTGGATATCACGCGCCATCACGTCTCTGTTACCGAGATGGTCCGGCCACTGCACTTCCGCTTCAGAGTTCCGTCTTTTGCGTTCCTTCAATATTACGTTATTATAAATATGTCAAAAACATTTTTTTTTTGAAAATCGATTTTTGACATTTGTGATTCGATTCAGATTCGTCCACGTCCGCATCGTGATGCATCTAAGAATAATTTTTCCCCCACCCCTAATGAGCGGTGCCTACAATGGATAAAACAGTGTGGACGGCCCCACTCCCAGTTAAATGTGTCGAACATGGTTAACTCGCATGCAGCGTGCGTGAGACTGAGACGCTAAGATTAGTCAAAGAAACATGGAGAAAGCAGATCAAGAGGATCCCCAAAGGAATTAGGCCTACGTTTTCTGAAGGGTTGTTGTTAACATGATATTCTCAGGGGAAAATGAGCAGCAGTCAACTAGCAGTGCAGCACCTGTACACCACAGTTTAGAGGAGTGCACGTTTACAAAGGGGAAAGCATGAAGCTTACTTGAGAACATCAGTTCATAGATCAATATCGTAACGAATAGAAATAAACTTAAAAAATGTATGGTTATCTGCATCTTTCCGTCTCTTATGTATACTGTAGTTACTTTTTAAAAATGAACTCAACAGAAATTTGAGAAAAGGTGATATAACAGAGGTATTTTATTTATTCTCATTGGTAAATTTGTTCATTTGTTAAAAGGAAGGGATAACATATTGTATTTCAACATTCGGCTACGTCACTAGCATGGTAAGCTACTCCGTTACCTACCCATACTAGCAGACAGTGTTGGGAGTAACGCATTACAAAAGTAATACATTACAGTAACATATTACTTTTTGCTGTAACGCAGTAGTGTAAGGCATTACTAATCAATTTTCAGTAATATTTTACTCGTTACATGTTCAGTGAGGCTTGTATTACAGTTGTATTACAGTGTATTGTCTGCTTTTACTTCTTAAAGGCAACAGACTATGAAAGTTTTAAAGCAGTCTTTTAGTGCCAGTTCAGAGCGGTCGCGTCTGTAACATTGTTTTTTTCCCTCATAAATGCGAACACGAAAACTAAAATAAAATGAATATTTTAAGGTTCTATGGAGACTGGAGAGCCAACCCTTCCTCATCCGATTTGCGCAGTGTAATTAACAGAATTACAAAAAAAATATTTTACCTCCTATTTTTTTGTCACGCATGAATGTGTGTCTTTTCCCTAATATTAAAAATAAAACATAGATATTTGTCTAATGTCTGGAGTCCTTTAAGGAAGTAGCCTATATACGTTTCAATACATGTATTTTCTGAGAATTTTTATTTCAAGTTTTGACTGCAAATGTCATGTCCATGCAGGACTTCCCCAATTTTAAATAATTTATCCTCAACTAGTTTTGTGTAGGTCTACGTATTTTATAATGTTAACTTCAAATAATAGTAATAGCCTAATTTTAGATAAGGCAGCATTGGATATGGACGGTAAGGAAAATAACGCTGGAGTTGGAAGAGCTGTGTCGCGATTCTGTAGGTTCGTGGATCTGAGTCGTGTGGCGAATCGCGATTTCGGTTTCATATTGCTTATCGTTACAGCCCAAAAGTTAAGTTCTACTTAGTTTTTTTGATGAAAGTAACTCAAAAGTAATACATGAGTAATGTAACGCATTACAATTCTGGGACAGTAATATTGTAAGGTAATGAATTACTTTTAAATAACAGTAACAAGTAATACCTAATGTATTACAGTTTGGAAGTAACTTGCACAACACTGCTAGCAGAGCAGCTCTGGGAGGGGGTGGGAGGGGGGGGGGGGCACACCATATGTGTGTTCATATGTATATATAATGTCTGCATCACATGTTTTATTTAGCCAAGTTACAAGTTCAACGCATTACGTTACTCGAATCCTTGATATTCGGCTGAGGGGAAAAGATCCCTGATGTATAGTTCACTGTACAGGATGGGATCGGAATCCTATTCTTCCTTCCCAATGTCCTCTCACACATAGAGTAAACTGCCAGTACGCTGTTAACCTAAACAGACTGAGAAAAGTATAAGTTAGCCTAGCCCATTCGCCAAATAGAAAATGCATTGGCGCCAATGGGCGTGCTCATCTGAAAACAATGTGTGTTCTGGCACATTGTAGGTGTGTTGCTATTTTGAGAGAACAGAAATAGACAGCACAAATATATACTGTATATATATATATATATACTGTATATATATATATATATATATATATATATATATATATATGAAGAGTTCAGATGCAAAAGCCTCTAAATGCCATTTGAAATTTTCTTCTTTAATGATGATTTTTATCAAACTTTTATATTTAAGTTCAGTAATTTCACTTAAATAACAATTAATAGGTAATTATCATTGCCATTTAAGTGAAATCACTGAACTTAAATATACAAGCTTGATAAAAATCATCATTAAAGAAGAAAATTTCAAATGGCATTTAGAGGCTTTTGCATCTGAACTCTTCATATATACATACATACATATATTAGGGCTGTCAGTTTAACGCGTTATTAACGGCGTTAACGCAAACCCATTTTAAAGGCGTTACATTTTTTTATCGCGCGATTAACGGTCTTTTTGTCCTAGCAAACTTTGTAGTTTTTTCACATGCTTTTGCAACAGGACGCGGCATGCGTCCTGATCCATTTCGGCATCTCACGCTCGTCATCCACTCAAAGCCGGCTCACAAGCCGAAACGTACGTTTGCGGCGTGCCTGTTGTTTTGTTTACGGTCTAGATCCGCTTGCGCTTTGGTCGAAGAAGCAACAAAACGTCCAGCGCAGCGCGAGGACATTTTGTGCCGCACACACTTGTTTCGGGTTGCGAGCCGGCCTAATAGTAACGTTACGTTTTGAGTGGATGACGAGCGTGAGACGCCGAAATGGATGCCCCAAGATTCTGAATGGAAAGTTTACTTTTAAAAAGTTGCCAAATTGTCCCATTGACAAGACCAAGTGATCTGTGTGTTTTGTCGTTGTGAACTGAGCTATCATCATCGCAGCACGTCCAGTCTGAAACATCACTTGATGATGGCCAAGCAAACACACACACACACACAGATGATGCGAATTCTCCACCCCCTCGTCAATATCAGGACCTCGTCAGTATTTCTTTCACCCTTTTATTGATAGACAGTGTTACATTGTGTGAGAGATTATTTATATATGTTAGTGTGAAATTGAACACTATTCCAATGTTATTTTCAATAATAATAATAATAATAATAATAATAAAACATTTGCACTAAACAAGCCGATCCACTTTTACATGTTGATAAGAGAATTAAAATGAGAAAAAAAATAATGTAACAAAAATAAATCAAAAAACATTTAGAATAGATAAAAATGTGCGATTAATCGCGAGTTAACTATGACATTAATGCGATTAATCGCGATTAAATATTTTAATCGTTTGACAGCACTAATATATATATATATATATATATATATAGTTTATTTAAAGAGTGCGTTAGTAATGTGGGGGTGAAACATTAGTAAACGTTAGTAAATAGGCAGGTCCACAATGTGCGTACGTACACAGCTGTACACAGACATGACAAACATTTCAAATAAAATGATTACAATGTAAAAAGATTATTATTATGTACAATAAAGATATGGAATGTCATGTAAATAACGACTGAAGCGATTTTGACATTCATCTCAAGTTTTCCACTTTTAAATAATATAACTTGCATTTCAATACAGAAACCTTGGTGGATATTTCACCATCCCAGATCTAAAGGCGGGGAATACACCGCATACATTTTAAATTTTGAACTGACTTTAAAAGACTAGGCATATAAGCTTGCTGACTTCATAATCACGATCACACAGCTATTCAAGTCGTTCCAACCACAACAAACTCATACAGAAACAGGCACATCGCAGCTAGAAGACATAACAGATGAAAACAAACACATATGCACAAGAACTGACTGCAGTACTGTAGTTGTTGTCGAGAGTCTTGAGAACAAAAATAGCCAAGCGGCAAGTGCATGTAGATGCGCAACGAGATATCCGTTATAAAACTGGTTCAAATTATCTCAAGTTTGATATCCTTAGACTGAGCCTCCCCGAACTCTCTCCAGATCAGTTGAATCGCCTGGGGTTGAGTCGTCAAGAGCACGGCTTGTGACAGCTCGTCGGCCACACGGTTCAGCACACCGGGGACATACATTTTTAAAGGAATAGTGTAGCCTATTCTATCCTTATTGTAGATTATTATAGTATTTGCATTGAATCGTGATGGTATTCTTGCATTTGTTTGCACACTGAATTGTTACAGGTCACAACTATTCATATCACTGCAACAGTTGACTTCTTTACATAGAGCAAAGACTAAAGTCACCTAAACCTTCAAAAATATTATTTTGCTGCCTCGCAAACTCTTGTATTTCCTTTGGGAAATGCAAATCTAGCTCAAATTGATATTTCCCTTGATTCCGTCTGTCATCTTGGATGAAAGTTTTCGCATTTTGTCTTATACATAAAAGGCTACAACAAGCAACACTGCCCTAATTTTTTTTGGGAAAAATAAATAAATTATAAGGCTGCACTATTTTGGTGTCTGCGGTTTGGAACAGCCATCACATAAACTTGTTTCCTAGGTGGGAGGTTTACTATTCCATGTGTCATTTCATATGCTCTCTGTTTCCTCAGGTCTGTTTTTGCAATGAAGAACTTTCTCTTCACCAACTTTCCCTTTTCCTGTCAGTAAAAATCGTGATCTCTGAATCCCCTGGCCTCTGCAAACCCAGTGCCTCTCCAGGTTCTCTATTTTTGATGGAGGTGAACAATAGGAACTGGCACAAAGCACTTCCTGCAGTGGAGCCTGGGGTCACTCACTCAAACACAGCACTCACCTTCACTCAGCTTCTTTGTTCTTCAGGGCATAATTCACTAACTCACTCACCTTGGCTTTCTTTTGTTTTTCGTTGCCCTTCTTGTCCTCTCTTACACACCCCTAAGCATGATTCCTTTTATCTCTCTTTACCCTGCTCTTTCTTTATCAGTCCTTTCTGTCTCAATTTGTTCCAGGACAAGGTTTTGTCTCTGATCTGAGCTTTCCCACACCTGACAGCAGGACTTTATATCTGTCTGTCTGCCTGATACATGACATACACTATACTGTATGTTTAATTGTTATAATTACTCATTTCATTTCAAGAGATCCATATGCATTGGTAGCAGTATGCTGCTGTATGCCAATCCATATACATCAGTATGTAACATATGCCAATATTGCTACTGATTTTTTTATGGATTTTTTTTTTTTCAATTTCTGTGGATGAAATTAGTAATTATAACAATTAACCATACAGTATGATTGAGAACCATCTTTTTTTATTATTATTTAAAGGGGTGGTTGATTGTGATTATGATTACTTTTCTAACTTTAGTTAGTGTGTTGCTGTTTGAGCATCGGTGATACTGGCCTTCTGTCATAGTAAAGAGAGGCCATTAAGCAAAATATTTAAAATATAGCTTCTTTATGTTGTTTCTACATTTAAATGTGAAATTATACAGTATAACATATACTTATAATTAACATGTTAATGTTAGGTGTGAACAATCGCGATAATTACAGAAAATGTGTGATTAATTAGTTCCTTTTTAATTGATTACCAACACTAATTTAAATTCATGAGAGTTTATTTTTTTTAATTAATTAATTAAAAAAAAATCTTTTTAAGTTTAATTTAAAATGACATTAAATAACATTTCAGATTACCATAAAAGCTTGTCAGGCCATTCAGCAGTACACTTTAATTCTTATTTCAAAGACAATATGAAATTGCAAAAAACATTACGATCCGGTTTGACTTTTATGTTGAAATGTATTCTCTGTTTCTATGCTACCTTCCTGTGTTTCACGCATTCTCATCCCAAGGCATCATCTAACAGAAAATTTTGACCATGCTTCAACATCCGACGCTTTAAGCACCCTTTAGCGTCAGTTACATGACGTGATCCTAGGGCGTCATCTAACTGACGCTTTCAGTTAGATGACGCAAGTAGGTTTAGGTCTGGGGTGTAAGGGCCGTTACATAGTCAACGCGAGCTACGCGAGAAAGCAACGCGAGTGACGCGCTTCCTTTCATAGTGTTAAAGCAGACGCAAGCGTCACGGGCGATGCGTAAAATGCAATACACCGGGCACGCAACAGAGGGTAGTAGATTTTTCACTGCAAACCTGAAAAAGCGGTGAAGCTCGATCGTGAAGGCGTGTGTGGCTCTCCACAACTTTCTGGCATCCACTGAACGTGCCAGATACATGCCCGCCACCTTTGTGGATGCGACGCCTGACACCGGAGAGGTCCAGCCTGGAGAGTGGAGTGGAGGCAGCACGTTGTTGGGGACCAGAACATGGTCGACGGACCACGGTTTTCGGTCGGCAGCAGCAGACCCTCCCGGAGAGCGGCACTTGTAAGGGAGCAGCTGGCTGATTACTTTTTATCAGATGCTGGCGTGTTTCCCCACCAATACAGTGTGCTACGATTGGGTGGCAATGACAAATAAATTGATAAAAGTTGGATTTGAAGCATGAGTTTTTTATTATTATTTAACACTTTACACATTTTAACTTATTTGGTATTATGTGAAAACCATTACACATTTTTTATTATTTGGTATTATTTAAATTATGTAAAAACCATTACACATTTTAACTAATTTGGTATTTTAATTCATTAATTCATATCCATAAATCATTAATTCATATAACCAGGCTGGTAAATTTGTCACGGGCACTTTTCCAGTCCGTTTTCACCTGATTCTGTCTTTCCCATCGCGATTGCAACCTCTCTCCAGGCATTTTCCAACGCAATTTTATTTGAGTGTACTAATTGTGATGAACTGTCGTATAAATGCGGATGATATTAAATGCTGGTATAAGCTCGTATAATTATTCCTCCTCGCACGCCATTGTATTCAAACCTTCTTCTTCTGTTAACATGATATATTTGAATTAATGTACAATTCTTACAATGTCGCCCCCACCGATAACGCATAGTATTGCGTGCATCAGTGCGTCGCGTATCAAAAACTAGGACGACACATTTGGCTACGCACCGACGCATAATGGCGGCCAAAGCGTAGCGATGCATAGCCATGCGGACGCGTATGCGTACCGATGCGTTGACTATGTAACGGCCCTAAGGGTTAGGCGCGATCTGCGTCATCTACCTGACGCTAAAGTGTCGGATATTGAAGCATGGTCGTACGTGAGTAGGCTATCTTCAATTTTATTTAGCGAATCGTAGTAGCCTACTCGTTTGATTTTTTTTTTTTAATCAAACTACTTTAGCTCATTTATACAACATATGAATAGTCCATTTAATATTTGTAAAGATAGTTTGAGATTTGAGCCGTTAATGTATGTTTTTTCGCCCTCTTCCCCCCGAAAATATTTTGATAGCTAACGTTAGCCTTTGGCCTTGGACTTTTTGTAGATATGCTGCAGTTATTTTCACTGCCCATTCTGTGCAGTTTTAATTGCATTTATAAAATTTTTCGAACAGCAGAAGGCGCTGTCTCGAAAAACGAGGGGTCTGAGAATGCGGGACTCTGGGTGGGGGACTGTAGATGCAGGCTCCAAGTCTCTAGCTTCATAATATTGGGTGTGTTTGGCTTTAGTTTATCCTTTTTCTTGAATTAGTTACTATGGTAACTGTCATTAGACACACCTGCAATCAATTATCTTTCATTTCCTCATGTTAGTCGTTGACAACAAATTTGCACTGGAAAAAATCATGTATCTCACATTTTCTCACGTCTTTTTTATGACTCGAATTGACAACTGGCTACTTGATTTACTTGTTAATTTTGGTTTTGTGCATTTGTGTGGATTTCATGAAAATTGGTCGAATCACTATCTCATTTATTCAAAAGTAAATTGATTGTAGAACACATCTTGCACTTCCGATAGATAACTGGAAGTGTTTACAAAACTCAAAATAGATCTGTATTCAGCTGCAGGGTGAAAGGTCTTTCAGAATCCATGCTCCGAAACGTCACGACACAAAGACACTAGAGTGAGATTACTACAGAGATGGTGAAGCATGTTCACCTGTTGATTTCCTCCTCTTACTCTATACATGCTCATCACAACACACAAACTTCTCTGAATCACAGCTAATTATTTTCCCCACTCTCTCGTAACTTCAGCTTAGCATGCTTTATTCTCAGAGAGCAGTTGTGTTAAAGGCTGCTGATTCTGTAAATAATGGAGGTATATGAGTGATTATAACCTGTTAATAACCTGAACAAAATAAGGACATGTGTACCCTATTCAGATTTTCAAAATAACGCACCTGAGATTAAAAAAAAAAAAGAACTACGCTCCATTTTAGATGTGAACACATCTCACACTTTCCATTTGCTGTGTTTTAAATCCACTTTAAACTTTAGGTGCCCTCTGGCTAAGGACAGCTATTAAAAGCAATGCAATTTTAAATTATTCAAAATGCTTTCAGAATAAAGGCGATCGGTGATCCTGGTGTCACATCGAACTGGAATTAATGTAAATCAAATCACTGAACCTGAAAGTATTGCATTTTCACGGCTTTTCTGACATGGTGAAACATTGGTAGTATTAAACAATGTAACTAACGTGCTATTTGCATCTGGTATTTAGTACAATTATATTATTTTGGTCTCTGTGTAATAACAAACAATAATAATAACAATACATTTTTTCGGTAACACTTTATTTTACAGTGTCATTGCTACATATGTTACATGTAGTTACTATAGTACTAACTATAAATTATGCATAATTACATGTAACTAAACCTAAACCCTAATCCTAACCCTTAAGTAAGTACATGTAGTTACTTAACATTACTCAGTACTTAAATGTATAATTACAGTGTAATGCTACGTTTACACCGGACGCGAATCGCGCGTCAAATTCGCGCCTGACGCGTCTAGTTTGACGCTTGACCACTTTGTGTTAATTCGCGTGTAAAGAGCGAAACTGGCGCGCGTAAAAACAAAAGTTTGAAGCGAAATTTATGCGCGTCAGAATCGAAATCCGTTGGCGGCCATTGTTTTTATGTCGACCGAGCATTCATCAAGAGAGTTACCGCTCTGTATTTACTCTGGAGAGCAGAACAGCGGCGTGGGGATCATCGTCGCTGTATATTTGTGTCCACCGGACCCTTCGGGGTCGAACCGTTTGGCGAGTTTCACCATTTGCTAGCTCCAGGAGCTGCGCTGGATGACGGCCACTGTCAGCGGTACTTCCGCCTGTCCCGCATCCAGTTTGATGACATGTTGTACCGCATCGGAGCGAGGATCCTCGCCCTCATCCCCCTAATCTAGCCTTCAAAAGTTATTAACCTGTCCTGTGATTTTTTTCTCTCTCTCATGTCCAGACACGAATTTATGCACATATGTTGATTGTCTTTACAACATAATACTATTTCGTATAATATAGCTATGGAATGAATAACATTCAATAGAAAATGAACATGTCTCGTATATAGAAATAATGTTTTAAGTGATAAAACATTTGCTTTGTTGTGCATAATCCCACCATGCATTTAGTCATATTAACAAAATAATTTACTGAAGCATCCAGACACTTCACCACGTGAGCAAGCAGCTAGGCTCCTGATTGGTTAACGCGGCGCGAATTCACGCCAAAGTTCAGATTTTTCAACTTGGGCGGCAGACGCGAATTCGCATCAAATGCGTGAATGCACAAATGGCACTAACTGAATCATTCGCGCGTAACGCGCCAGATGCTCAATTCGCGCGAACTTGACGCGCGAATGAGGCGTATTCGCATCTTCCGCGGCGTGCTCCACGCCTCATTCGCACCGCAGGAATTTTTCACGCGCGTAAAGCGTCTTTGCATTGACTTAACATTGAAATCATTCGCGCCTGACGCGCTATTTGCATCCGGTATGAACGTAGCATATAACAATGACACCTTAAAATAAAGTGTAACCCATTTTTCTGTTATGTTTTTTGTTTAAAGTGTTCTTGTTACAGTGTAGTTATACATTTAAGTACTGGGTAATAATAATTAATTACAGGTAATTACTATATGGTTAGGATTAGGGTTAGTTGCATGTAATACAGTAAGCATAATTTACAGTATGCATGTTACAGTATGCATTACATGTAACAAAGGCACTGTAAAATAAAGTGTTACCAAGTTTCCTTTGTTAAATATGAGTATCTTATATTCATTCGGTTCACGTGACGTCACTGTAGCTTTGAGCCACCATCTTTGCGACCGACGGTCTCATTAATGCCTGCAATATGTTGTGGAGTTGCTGCAACAACAGCCAAAAGAGGAACCCTGAACTGGTATTTTATTCTATACCAAAGGAAAGAGAGAAGACAAAATCATTTATTTAAAAGACTTGAAGTCTCATGTTGCTGGTTTGTGGTTAGTTATATTTTTATTATAGCCTAGCTACTCTCAGTGGCCAATATACAAACAGATATCGACAGATAACGTTTTTTTCTTCATTTTATTTGTTGGATCTGTTTAAATGCACTTTATCATGGTAAGTTATTAGATTTGGTGTTCTTTTGAACATAACTGTCTGTCTGCCTGTTAATATACCTACCTAAATCTAATAAATATTTTTTTCTGAAGTTCATATTGTCTTCGTCACATGTGCTTTAGATGTTGTTTTGTGTAAGTAATGTTAGCTCTGCAGGCGATCTCAGCCTTGAAATGCATACAGGACTAACGTTAGTTCTTCCAAAAATGATAATTCTGCCGTCATTTAACTACTTACCTTCATGTGTAAATCCTTAAGTTTACTTGAAGAAGTAAAGAAGTTAAGTTTACTGGAAGACAAAGGCACATTTTTGAATATGTAGCCTAATGGGAGACTCATCTTGTCGATGTAATGAAAGTGAATGAGTAACATTAGCCTACTGGGAGCTGTCACGCAAAAAATAATAATAATAAAATACAAACAACACAATAAAAGTGATCTAATGACGCGTCCGTTATATTAATATCGTTATTTATTAATATGATAGCTTTATGTGATGAAAAAACTGCAATTTAAGTCGTTATATTATAATCACTGAAGAGCTTTACCTCATTATAGCTTTTAATCGCAGCCAAATCATTCAAAAAGATTTGACTCGAAAGACTCGTTTCGATAGTTGTGATTATTAAACCTTCTCTGTAACTTAACATCTGTTCTTTCGGACAGATATGGCAGTCTTTTATGATATTTGACTGATGTATCTGACTGTGCTGATGCAGGTGTCTCAGCTGTTCGGATTAGAAAGATTCATTCATGCCAGCCGAACTGCTGCAGAAGATTCATTCATGACATCGCCTCGACTCTCATTAATACGTGTGATAGCTTTATGACTTATGTATTTCTATATCATGAAAGGCCAATTGGGCCAAGCCTGGGGGAGATAATAATGGACTAAAGAAAACTGGGGGTAACAAATAAGGATCGGAGCCTAAAATTGAAATTTTCTCCAGATATCTGTCTCTCTCTCTCATTCAAATAGGCAGTTTGGGCGGCCGTACCGGGCGAGTCGGTCGCAAATATGGCGGCGTTCTATTTGTAGTGACGTAGGTGGCATCTATGAATACCTGATGTATGAAATCAAATTAAATATATAGATATAAAAATTTGAATATTTCATTGCCTTTAAAGGGGCTTTTGCACCGGGTAGTTCTATGGACTTAGTTCTAGCCACCGGGGTGGTTCCCCGAGAACTAATAGTTCCCTTAGGAACATTTTCCTGGTCGCATTCACACAGCCAGTAGGAACTCTGAAGTGAAGTAAGCCACAATTGTTGTTGTGAACTGAGAACGCCCAGTCAGAGCCTGAGAACACAGTGCTCGCATTCTCCGTGTTCACTTGTTTACGATCTCTCTAACAGTCCTGTCTAAAACGTTATTAAATGTTATAGACCCCTTTTCAGTTAGTAAACATGGTGACATTTTTTTTGGGGGGGGCGGAGCTTAGGTGGAGGCAGAACGATCCTTCTGGCCGCTTCCCTAACGTTAGTTTGGAAGTTGTCAACTTGTTTTTTAACAATGACTGGAGAAAATTTGATTTCATCTCATTCTGTAAAGTCACTCGGTGTCCAAGACCGTGATTGTTATTTGCAAAAGTTATTTGATTGTTATTTGCATTTTATCGGACGGAACCAGAATGGCTGACCCATAAAATTCAATTCAAATTTATTTTTGTATAGCGCTTTTCACAATACATATTGTTTCAAAGCAGCTTTACAGAAAGTGTACATGGAAAAATATATTTAGTTAATCATGTAAAAAGCTCACTCAATGCATGGACGATCTGACAAGATTAACGTTAACGCTACCTCCGGTTGAGTGGCCTTACTTCTACACCGATATGATGAATGGTCATTTACAAGACTTGTGTGGTAAGATCCTCAGTTCTGCCTAGCCAGCGCAGAGAAGACGACAATGTAAAGAGTGACATTACGGTGCAATTTTAATGATGTGAATATTTTCTAGAAATAAAAATTGGCATAATGTAACTGTGACGTTGGCTCAAAAGGGGTCTATACAAAAGGCGCGTTTCCACCACCAGCGCAGTCTCATCCCAAAGCGTCATATAACTGACGTCTTGGGACGTCTTTTGACCATACATCAACATCCACCTTTTTAGGGTACCCTTAAACGTCGGTTAGATGACGTTATCGGATCCTAACCCTACCCCAGACCTAAACCTACCCCGTCACCTAACCGAAGTTAAAGGTAAAGCGTCACTTGTTTGACGGCCCGGGATAGTCATGTAACCGACGTTTAAGGGTACCCGAAAAAGGCGGATGTTGACGTATGGTCAAAAGACGTCCCAAGACTTCAGTTATATGACTTCTTGGGATGAGACTGTGTTACCACCACAGAAACTTTCCCCAGGATCTAGGACTTCGGGGTGGTAATCTGTGTGTTTCCACCACAGGAACCAGGGTCTAAAGGAAACTCCTGGTAAAAAAATCTCCCTTAGAAAATCCCAGTTTGTGAGGTAGTACTTTTTCTTGGATACTCAACATGCTGATTGGCTGAATTCATGTAGAATTTTGATTGGTTGACTATATGCAGCATTTTATTCCATCCACCATTTTTAAAAAGAGTTGTCTGCTATTCGAATCAACAATGGAGTTAAAAAAATACGACCGATGGAACGACAATGAGGTTCAGGCTTTATTACGCTTAAATTCAGAAGATGAAATTCAGCGAGAACTCTAAAGTAGCGCACAGTCCTACGTCACTGGACTAATTTGCCTAATCTTCACAGTACTTTAGACCTCGATGAAAAAGCAGACAGTGACAGTTCTGGGAGAAAAAAAAAAGTTCCTGAAAAAATTTTTTCTGGGTAATTTCGGTGGAAACGCGGCTAGAGAAAGACAATAAATGAAAATGCATTAGCATATGCCATGTGGTTGATGTCCAGTGTTGTTAGCTGATCAGAAATACATAATCATGTTTGGCTTGGTCTCCTCAAAGTTGCATTAGATTCTCTCCTTAGCATAAAGGTTAAGAGGCCAATCTATCAAGTTTTCCATGTTCATTGAGTTAGTTTCTGGAGTAAATATTTAGGCTATAATCTGTGTGTTTACACAGCTTTTTAAAAAGATGGTGGGTGTTGGTGTTTCGTGTGCGTACACTAACGTCACTGGTAGTTCCTATAGTGCTGGTTTAAACCCTACTTTGAAGTAGGAATTAAATTAGTTCATCCAAAAATCGTTCCTACTTCCTGTGGTTCAAACACGCCAAAATCCGGGTACTTCCGTCAATACATCTTGAAACTATAAGAAGGTTCCTCCAATCCCCTTATGATGTAATTGCATCTTGTGAAACAAATCCAACAAATCAAGACAGTGAGAGAGAACAAAATCCAAAGCTCAGTGTGCTGTGTCAAATTGATTGATCTGTGGTTTTTATTTGATCTGGTCTTTTTGTGAGATAATGTGATTGCTAATTGACACATACTGTACCATGTTTACTGTTATTTACTTGTCCATTTTATTAATAAGGCTTTTATTAATTTAATTTATCTGTCACATTCTAAATGCAGCAGTCAGTTTATTAAAAAAAAGAGAAATATCAACAATGAGAAAGCAACGCAACAGTGTGCTTATGCACAGCCAACAGCAGACAATGAGCAAACTGAACTACTACTTTCTATCAGGCTTTTTGAATGGCAACCACATTTACTTACAGATGTGTGTCTCCAAACCCCGTTCAAACAACAACAAGAGTAGTGTCTCGAAAAACTGTCTGTATGAAAGTGCAACAGGAGTCAAGCCCGTATTCTAATTCCAGTAAAAATATAGACAGTGACCAAAGTAATGTCAAAGATAGTGACGTCCATACAACTGAAAAGTCATATTACTTTTGAGTCCAATCGAGCCGCGAGTTCATCCATGAAATCTTCTTTAAGCTTTTATATTTGGGTGGATAGCAGAGCGTTTTTATTGCAAGTAGAACACAAAACTGACAGGGACAACTCTCAGTTACTGGATCTAAAACCTTCAAAAACAATCTCCGTCACTCTAAGTCAGCCTTTCTCAAAGTGGGTGCCGCGACACACTGGGGTGCCCCCTAGCTGTGTCAGGGGTGCCGCCAAAAAATTACGTAGGCTAAAAAAAATGTGGAAAAAAAAACCCCGGAAAAAAAGACAGCTGACATTACATATATAAATATATTTGAATTTACATTCTTCTTTTTAAACATATGAACATATTAATAAAATTGTAAATTCATTTTAGATAAACATATAAAATTAATCATAAAAAAATCCGTCTCACAAGACCGAAGCAAGACACACACAACTTGACGCAAGTGACGCAATCCATAGCAACGCGTTATAGCAACACCTCAGACTGACAGAAACGTAAAAATAAACGTGAATTTAGGCCACTTTAGTTACAGCATTATGGATCGTTTTTTGAAAAGAAAATCCCCACAAGAGCCGGGGATTTTTATTTTATTTTATCTGCATCCTGCACTTCATTTGAGTTCTCCTGGTCTGGATTTGTTATTGGGTTCTTGTATTGGGCGGTCCACCTCTTACGGTTTTATGGCATTTGTGTCTCTGATTAATTATTTTGTGAATTACTTTGCAAACCTGTGTTTTTAAAGGTGCTATAAAGTTTTTATTATTATTGTTATTTACAGTTCATATTATGCTCTGTTCATTACTGTTCTGTCTAACTAAACAAGACATTTGCATTTAAATTTGGGTTATGCAGTGTTTTTAAATTATATTTTACACTGGGCTGCCTTGAGATTTTATGCACTTTTGAAAGGTGCCCTGACTGAAAAAAGTTTGAGAAAGGCTGCTCTAAGTTACCGAAACCACACATGAAAACCCGCCACACACGGGGTAGGCATTCTTGCACAGATAATTAGTTGTCCAGTCCGGTTCCGTTCACACAGCACGGGATTTCCGAGATTGTGGTTGTGAGTCCTGAAAATGTATACAGTATAAATTTGTTATAGAATGCTGTTGTCACTCTTGAACTGAACTGTATGTGTAAACATAACCGTATTATGGACTTAAATACAGGACTGACAACCATTTTCTTCTGCTGAGTGAATGAATGTGGCCTATCCACAAGTTTCCCACGCCCCATGAGGCCTTGCGTCAAAAGTGGGCGCGACTTCCGGTTCGAAGTAAACAAAGCGCGACTTGACATGCTTGACACTCGTTCATTCAACAGTTGACAGTCATTCAAGTTATAGCGATCCAAACTAGCTAACGATGTGGGAACACAACCTCAACGAAATTAAAAAGGGTGAAATAACAGTACCTTTACCCTCCGCAATAGTTGATTGGGAGTATTATAATAACATTAATAATCAATACTCATCAAGGCATGGTGACAGACAGTTGTGTGAGCTGACAAACAATTAAAATAAAAAATACACACTTAGTCATTGTGCTTTGGAGTTTATTCAAAATTATAAATGAATGTGCTGCTTGAAGACATTAACTGGCACATTTGGTATTCTGTCAACTCAGGCTTTGATCCTGAATGTAGGTGTAACATCAGTAGTGAACAGCCAAACACATGCTGATAGAGTTTATAGAATATTAAGAATTTAAACAAATATACACAGGAAGATTCGCCGTCTTTTGGGATGTGATGGAAACTACAGTCGATCAGAGACGGGCTCTGGCAGGATCACTCTGATTTCGTTTTCAGCTTATGTTCAAAACAATCACGTTTAAGCTACTGAATTAGTTTAGTCCGGTTATACATACAACCGCGAACAGCACATGTTGTCCCTGAGCTTCGTAACGACATCTCTCATAAAGATTTGCGTCTTTAAATAGTATAATAATTCTCCAAAAAACAGCTAGCCTGTCCGCTAACTAACACACAAAATACCATTGGAATGCTACTTCCGCCGCCATAACGGAAGTTTCATCCACTTTATTTTTTACAGGAGCGCCCCTCGGAAACTTGTGGATATACTGAGTGAACTCAATGAACAAAACAAGGATCAGGTGTGTGCAATCTACTTAAAAAGTAGAGGTTGACATACTATGCTCGTCCAATCATAGCTTCGGTCTGAATGCAATGATACAATGTCCTTCCTGTCTAGTGTTCTTCTTACACATCACATGCATTTACTATAGTAATAACTATAAATTATGCGTAATTATATGCAACTAACCCTAAACCGAGCCCTAATCCCTTACTCTATACTTTGCAGTTAGTACTTAAAAGTAAAATTACATAGTAAAAACAACAATAAAGTGCATCCAAATATTATATAAAAACATATGTTACTCCTAATTCAGTATTTTTAGCATTATACAGTATAAAATGTCAGTTGATGCATGACTCATAGATACTTCAAAGTCTAATCCTCACTGGAAAACAAGCTTTAAACATTTTGGGTCCGGTCCAGATGTCGTGCTTCACTGGTTTGGTTCATCATTACAAAAGCATCATGAGCACAATTTGCATATAGGGAAAATTATGGATAGCGGGCTTTTAATTACTGAAGTTGGATGCAGATATATTGAGCGTTGTGACATTTAATTATTTATTAATTTAGTATTGATGCCTGAGGTTTAAATCGTGTACACTTTTTCTTTGGAATAACATGTACTGATTAATCGAAGAAAATAAGACGAGAAAATATTGAAATAAAGTGAAATAACCACTCATGATTGATTTGACTGAAATGAACCAAATCTGACTACAACATCTGACCTCACTAAGGCATTACCCCACGCATACCTGAATCAGTGTAAATCACATCTTCAGCCTCTTGAGATGCACCATTGTCACTTCACATATCCTGATCTCAGCCGCGTATCCTTAGGGAATGCCTGCCACATTCCCCTTCCTTCTCAAAAGCAGACAAACTGTAATATAACAGAACCACCAATGCCTCCTGCCTGCCTTGAATGGCTGTTTTCTCTATGATTTATAGTTATCAGCAATGCTGATCAAGGTCGACCGTACAGCTCATTTTTCACCACCTGCTGTCGGAACCCAGAGAGCGAGCCAGCTAACCACAGGGAAGCGTGCCCCGAGCAGCCACATTAAAGAACATGATGCTTTATTATACAGCCATGGCTGTCCATCATAAAGCTGAAAACACACATACAGTACACACAATGGTCAGATATACAAGATCATCCACACAGATGCTTGCAAACCCAACAAGAAAGCCAGTGTTTGAGTGAATGGGGTAATCATGTCAAACTAAAGTTTATTATGCATTCAAAACTGAAAATGTAAGTGTTATCACTCACTAGCAGTGTTGGGCAAGTTACTTTTAAAAAGTGATTAGTTACAGTTACTAGTTACTTCTTCCAAAAAGTAACTAAATTAGTAACTCAGTTACAAATTTTAAAAAGTAATTAGTTACTTAAGAAAGTAACTATTGCGTTACTTTCAAGTAAAATTACATTTTAAATGCTCAAATGTGACCCCACCTCTACCCCATATTTAACGGAACTTAAAACACATGTGCATGTTCAATTATTTATGAAAAATTTGAATTTTATAATGAAATTGACACTTACAATACATTAACAGAAACATGAAACATTGTACACACATCTAAAAAAAATGTTGCTGTGGGACAAAGTGAGACTAGCCTCCAATCAAATGCCATGTATGTAGATATTATGTTTATATAGTGGATCAATGCAAATAACAGAATAGATGTTTTGGAACTTTTGATATTCATTGCCCCTCAACAGGCCACAACTGGGCAGAATTAGATTAAGTTTGTTAAGCTGTTGAGTTATATGTTCTCATTAACTATATTATTTTATGTTTCTTACTGTTATTTTGTTTTTACTTTATGCTATTTACTGTTACTAAAAATGTGCAAGAGTTCATTGTGTGCATGTGTGAACAAATGGGGACTTATTTTGACTCAACTTGTGTTCCTTCCTTGAGATGAATGTCATGCTGCTGCTCCCTCGCTCACTGATGTTATGGCAGCGCATTGAGGCGAAAACTAACAAATAAATAACACTGAGAAATTGTATCTGGATTGTTCTTTAGAGGATGGATGATCGCAACATATTGTGCATTGACATGACAGACGGAAATGAAAACTTAACATAAGCAATACCATTTAGAGAAGGCTACTTTTGGATTATTTGGGCTCGTCGGCAAACCTGTCTCTCGTTGACTGACTGGCTTGTGTTATTCCTTGTGTCCGTTATTCCTGTCCGACTATGCGTTATGATGGGTCGTTCGCAATTCATGAGCGTTAGCCGATAGTGAAGATGGGTCGTTCGCGGAGGAGCGTAGGTGATGATGGATCGATTCGTTCGCGAATGAGCTTTTGATGGGTCGTTCGCGATTTGCGAATGAGCCGACTCTTTTATTTGAACGTCGGGAGCTGGCTCGCATATCTGAAGAGCCGACTCTATTTTTACAAATTTAGCCTGTAGAAATTAAATAATTATATAATAAAAAGTGAAATATTATTAATAGTCAAAGTCATTTAAAGAGCCGTTTGTTAGCCAAAAGAGCCGGCTCTTTTCAGAGCTGAGTCAAAAGAGCCGAATGCTCATCACTACTATGCGTGCTTTAGAACACCCGCCCAACTCTACCTCTGATTGGCTTACAGTGACTGTTTACTCTACCTCAGCCAATCGTCAGCATTTATGCGCTTGTCTCGTGCTCAATGGAAGAACAGTAAAAAAGTGTGCCTCTCGCTCAGAGATCTAGTTGGTCTGATGAAAAAAAAAACAGCTTCATCATTTGTTATAGTAACGGGACGCATTTTTGGCAGTAACGGTAACGGCGTTGTTAAGATGAGAAGAGTAATTAATTAGATTACTCGTTACTGAAAAAAGTAATGCCGTTAGTAACGGCGTTATTTTATAACGCCGTTATTCCCATCACTGCTCACTAGTAGGGTAATTGTGTAAAGTTACCTGTCATTTTGCTCCTATGTTGTCATCTACTGGTTATAGTGGTAATCTCATTATGGAAAAATTCACTTTTACATGGTGTTTGAACATAAATGTGTGTTGGCAGTGTGAGCAAAACCACCCTAGAATGATAAAATCCACCCAGTGTTTTTTTTATCTCAATAAATCATATGAACTGTCTCAGAACGAGCTGTTCTAAGATTCAGCGCTTTGTGACCTAGAATTGAGCAAGGGGTTTGATTGACAGTGTGGTTGTGGCATAGACCCCGGTAATGTCTCATTGGAAACATAAGTGTTCTGTTGTGGGATGGGATGTAACAATGACATACATAGTAGTTTTCACTTATTTCCGACATCAGAGCCACCGAAAACACAGTGGATGTTTTGTATTTTGGAAGTTTAAGTGGCGCCTTTCCTTCGTAAATAAGTTTATGTCTTGCTTCTGGCTTGCTGTTATTACCTCAGTGGCGAATTCAAATGTTTTCTTTACCGGATCTCTTAGCGCGGTGTGGTAACAGTGTTGCCTGATCGTGATCGGCTCGCGCTGCACAGATGTTGCTGGTCCGAACTGATAAACGATCCGTGAAGCACATAATGAGTAGCGCAGTTTCGTTCTGCTTTCATTACGCTTGCCATTTGATGTTGCGCAACGTTGTGTTGGCCGCGTCAGCGCGAATTTTGCCGGCAGGAAAAATGGTCCAAGCAATCGTTCGGTTTGTATGCGTACCGAACCGGAAGCCTCGAACCGAAACGGTTCAATACGAATACATGTACCGTTACACCCCTAGTTCAAAACATTATAAAAAAAATAGGGTCTGGGGTCCAATCCCAAATGTGCAACATAGACGAATGACCCTGCTTACGCAGACCTTGGCAATTGAGTATAAAAGAGTATCAGCATTTAAACATGAAAACACAGTTTAAATTGCTGGTATTTTTCAGATATCATCATAGTGATTATGTGAGCAATAATACATCTCTGATCTATCTTACTCATTTGGAGTAATAATAATAATACATTTATTTGATCTAGCACCTTAAAAGGTTACTTTCTCAAGGTGAGAGTACAGTGAGTCGATTCATTCATTTACCATAATTATTATTTTTGGAACAGATAAGGGGTTGAAAAGACAGCCTAACTAATGCTTAACTGTGGTATTTTTGTAATCCGGCCTAAAATTATAATTTAACAGGAGCTAATATAAAATATTATATTATTTTAACACCAGTTATTACATATATTGTGAATACATCTATTGATGAGAGTATCTTCCCCAGTGTCTTCAAAACAGCAGTTATAACTCCAATTTATAGATCTGGAAGCAAAAATGAAATGAGCAACTACAGGTCAGTTAGTATATTGCCTAGCATCTAAAATTCTTGAGAAAGCCACCAGAGAGCAGCTAACCGATCACGTAGACTGTAATAATTTGTTACACTCGATGCAGTTCGGTTTTAGATGAAATCATTCCACCTACGCAGCCTGCTGCTATCTAATGGAAAACATAAAGGCCAACTTGGACAGTGGGGGCACGTGGGTGCCGTGTTTCTGGACTAGCAAAAAGACTTTGACACGGTAAACCACCGTCTCATCCTGTCTAAGCTCTCTAAGTATAATCTGTCCATGGAGACATTGCATTGGATACAATCATATCTCACAAATTGGATGCAATGTGTGAAGATAAAAAACAAAACAAAAAAAAAAACGTATTGTCCTCTCTGAAGTCTGGTAGAACTGCAGTCCCGCAAGGATCAATTCTGGGACCCTTGTTGTTCAGTATTTACATTAATGATATTCCGGCTGTGTGCAAGGGCATAGATATCGTCGTGTACATGGGAGGGATATGGAGCAAGTAGCCATTAAATTGTCCTCAGCCATGGACAAAATAAGTAATTGGCTTAAATCTTCCTGTTTAACATTGGATATTGAAAAAAAAAACCTGTTGGAATGTATTTCGCTAAGTCCAATAAAGTTAAAGGTATGCCTAACATCTATTTTAATGGACAAAAAATTAACATTGTGACAAAAAAAAAAATATTTAGGTGTCAATTTGGACCAAACTTTAAGTTTTAAAAAACATATTAGAAGAATGTCCAACTGTTAAATATACTATGTAGGAACTGCCAGGCGACTAGGCGACCAAACACTTCTTTGACGCTCAAGTCGGCGGCGGTGTGAATGTACAGTAACTCCAGGTCCCTGATATGACCGATCAAAGCTACGAGCTTTACAAAATTAAAGATACCTTAAAGGGTATTTGTTTATAGAGCAGGAAAACTAATTGTGCTACTGAATTAATTTTCATAAACTCTATAAATTAATTGAGCTAATTCATTTTACCTGTTTTGAAAAATGTGGTCCGTGTAATTAAAGGAGAACTCCGGCGAACAATGAACCTTTGGTCTAATAAAACATTGGTACATAGTCAACCGTTCTCTGAGATTTGTTTTCAGGATAATCGAATGTAAAGAGTTTTATCTCTAAAAACTGTTTAGCGTAACAGCTTAGGCATTGACTAAGTAAAAAGAAATTGCTAGTTTATACCACTAACAAGGCTCAAAATAGCCCCACACTAACACAGTAACATAATGAGGCTCCATACATGCAAAACGAAGCATTGAGAACTTTGTAAGTGTACAGACCGTTTAATAAGAAGATACTTTATGAAGACAGTTCTCGATAAGTCAAACCACGAATGTCGTGCTGAGTGATCTGAACTGTATGAAGTTCAGCGAACTTCTGAACTGTATGAACGGCATTCGGGGATCGACTTATCGAGACTATTTTTTAAGATGGCTCCTGTCTGTATACGCGAAGTGAACTGTCTTCATAAAGTATCTTCTTATTAAACGGTCTGTACACTTACAAAGTTCTCAATGCTTTGTTTTGAATGTATGGACCCTCATTATGTTATTGCGTTAGTGTGGGGCTATTTTGAGCCTTGTTAGTGGTATAAAATAGCGATTTCTTTTTACTTAGTCAATGCCCCCATTACTAGCATTATACGCTAAACAGTTTTTAGAGATAAAACTCTTTACATTCGATTATCATGAAAACAAATCTCAGAGAACGGTTGACTATGTACCGATGTTTTATTAGACCAAAGGTTCATTGTTCGCCGGAGTTCTCCTTTAATTCCCATCAACGTGTGGTTAATTGCAGGGATACACATGCATGCATGCTGGTAAAATGACATATCATCCCTTATCGGGAGATTTATTAACATGTAAGACTGGTCTGATCCAACCCTGTATGAATAATTATTAATTATCAATTATTAATTATGATATGCAAATTCCCCATGAATCAGACCTGCCCATGAGTTGTTACAACTATCTTCATCTTTAGACACATTAGGAATAGTTTGACAACTGAAGCATCTTTCATGTATTTTAATGCCATGATCTCTTCACACATCACCTACTGTTTGTCCTGTTTGTCTCAGGCCAACGAGACCACACTTAAACCGCTCAGGGGTGCGTTTCCCGAAAGCATCATTATAGCCAACTAATTCTGACTTTTTATCTCGCAATTCTGACTTTATATCTCGCAATTCTGACTTTATATCTCACAATTCTGACTTCATAACTCGCAATTGTGACTTTACAACTCGCAATTGCGACTTCATATCTCGCAATTCTGACTTTATATCTCGCAATTTTGACTTTATATCTCACAATTCTGACTTCATAACTCGCAATTGTGACTTTACAACTCGCAATTGCGACTTTATATCATGCAATTCTGACTTATCTCGCAATTCTAAAAAATAAAGTCAGAATTGCAAGATATAAACTCGCAATTGTGAGAAAAAAGTCAGAATTGTGAGATAAAAAGTCACAATTATTTATTTTATTTTTATATTCAGTGGCGCAAACAAGCTTCCATAGATTTAAACCTCTCAATGTAGGTTAAACAAACACACTGTGACAAACACACACACACACATACATTCTCACACCCAGTCTTCAAATTACTCAGCCGTGATTCACAGGATATATAAACCTCAAGGATATTTGATCAGGGCTTCTTTCTTAACCTCTGTACACCGACCTGATACAATTAACAACCCCCATAATTCTCATGCAGCCAATACAATGTGAAACTCCATGTTTTACAAGTCAATCACTCTGCTGTACAAATATTAGGCGGGTGCCTGCTGAATTGATCTTTTATAGCAGTCCAGCTTGTCCTTTGAAGCAGGGTAATTGTTGCATGGAAATGCAACAATAAAGACACGTTTATTGATGTATGCATCAACTGCATGACTGAAACAGAAGGTGTGAGGCTAATCTAATTAAGAGCTGATTGAGAGCCGGGGTCACCTCCCACACACACACACAGAGAACGAGATTTATCATGAAAATGCATGCTGACAGTTGCATCACACACTTCATATAAATATTACCCTACGTCTATCACCACATCATCTATTATCTGCTTTGTCTGTTTCTCTTACACCCATTACACTTTAGTTCAAGTTGAGCATTTGCATGATTTTTTCGCAGATGTAGGTTGTAATTATAACTTTATGTTGTGTATACTTTGTCTGATTAATTTGATATGTGCATAGGATGTTTTTGGGTGAGGAAATATATACACGCACACATATTAAGTAAATTCGCCCATTTTTGATTTCATATTGAATTAGACTTATTTATAATCATTTGTTTCTTAGAAATATTGGGGATTATTTTCAACAAGCCTATTGCATTGGATTCCAGGATAGCATTCTACATGAAAAATATGTGCAATCCCACCTGATGCATAAAAATACTGTCAAGCTAGACAGCTCACTAGATTTTGATAGCTTATATGCTTCCTCTTATAAATAAATATTTTTTGGTTGGGTTTAGTCATGTTGATAAATACGCCTGGATTCGATCATTTAAAAAAATATATATATATATTTAACCAACACCATCATTTGAATTCTGTACATATCCCACAACACAGGGCAGTAGCTTGCTTGCTGCTAACTTCAGCAAATCATACGGAAGAAGTCGATGATTCCCATCAAGGTTAAAGGACATTTACTCCACAAATCATACTCTTGTTTGCTCAGAAGCGTTCAGCGAATCTCTACACGCTCGGCATACGGCAGGCTCCGCGCGGCTGCTTAGACTAAGGACACAGGGGTGGGCCATTAAAATGGAACCAGATGGTTTAGGCCACAGCAGGCATTAGCTCAGTTTAATTTCTCGTTGCGAGTGTTGAGGTGTCGATTATATATCTGTTTGATTTAGACCCCTAGCTAGAGAGGCAGATCAATGGGCTCCACTAATTATGCAATTATATAGCTGCTTTAGTACAATCATAATAGGGGCAGGCAGACAGAATCAAAATGAGAGAGTCTATTACAGCCAAAGCGGGACAGAGGACAAAACAGAGATGATGAACGCTGAATGACAGTCACTTAGTGCAAGATGATTCATGATGGCAAAGATCCAGGTCTTTACCCAAAAATGAAAATGCAGTCATCATCTACTCTCTATCGTGTCATTCCACACCCATAAGACTTTCCGTTAATCTTCGAAACACAAATTAATCATTATTCACGCATCATTTTGCCCGAATATTGAAAGTATATGTAATTTCAGCCCATTCTCATCCCAAGGGGTCATATACTGATGCTTTTGACAACGCGTATACATCCAATGCACATGGCACCCTTTAGCATCAATATGAGACACAGATATATATGGGTCAGAAGGCGCCTCCTAGAGGTCTAACCCTAACCTGGACCAAACCCTAACCATAACTTAAAGGGATAGTTCACTTTGAAATTAATTTTTGATATGTTTTAGCTTACCTCAAGGTTTTTGTTTCCACAGTATTTTCAATTTTGACATTTTTCAGTCAAACCGTTGTTGTCTATCAGTCATACACTGGAGGCTAAGGGGGTCCACCAAAAAGCATGCACAGACAAGTCAAAATTAAACATGATTTAATGACTCGTAAATGTAAGTACACATTGATGGCCTAAGACACGAAACGAGCAGTTTTTGTGAGAAAACGAACAGTATTTATATCGTTTTTACCTCGTGTAATCACAGTGACGTCCAAGTGATCTGAATCAGTTTTGCAATGTCCAAATGAACCAAACTGAATCAGTTCAATGTTACGCCGGAAGTGATCGCTTACGTGTGACGTCACTCAATATTTACACGGAGATTTCGGAAGTTTTACCTTTTACTAAACATATTTAGATATACCGAAATTGTCTTCCATTGCGGTTTCCCGTATATCTAAATATGTTTAGTGAAAGGTAAAACTTCCGAAATCTCTGTATAAACAAAGAGTGACGTAGGCGTGCAAGCGATCACTTCCGGCGCATGCGCAGACCGAAGCGCCCGTGCCGTCAGATCATTTTGTCATGGCTATGATTACAAGAGGTAAAAACGATATAAATACGGTTCGTTTTCTCACAAAAACCGCTCGTTTCGTGTCTTAGGCCATCAATGTGTACTTACATTTACGAGTCATTAAATCATGTTTAATTTAGACTTCTCTGTGCATGCTTTTTGTTGGACCCCCTTAGGCTCCAGTGTATGACTGATAGACAACAACGGTTTGACTGAAAAAATGTCAGAATTGAAAATACTGTGGAAACAAAGACACCTACATCTTGGATGCCCTTGAGGTAAGCTAAAACATATCAAAAATTAATTTCAAAGTGAACTATCCCTTTAAGTGCGTTATATTGACGCTAAAAGGGTGTCATGTGCGTTGGATGTATATGCGTTGTCAAAAGCGTCACTATATGACGCCCTAGGATGAGAATGCGTTGGTAATTGCTTCAAAAACAAATCCATATGAATTGTGCAGTCTTTTATTAGAGAAACGATAACTTTATATGTTGACATTTATTTTATGCTTTTATTGACATATAAACATTGGGGTGGGGGAAAAATCGATTCTTAGATGCATTGCGATGCTGACGTGGACAAAAACTGTCAAAAATTGATTTTCTAAAAAAACATATTTTCTAATAATGTAATGTTGACGGAATGTAAAAGCCTCCAGAACTCTGAAGAGCGGAAGTGGAGCGTCCGGACACTACAGTCTGTGGAGATGCATGGTGGCGTGAAATCCGAACGGCTCTCTCTTTGTTAAAAGCTAACGTATGGAAAATTGCCATCATTTCATTGTGGCCATTTTGTATTTTTTGTATAAGCTGTTTTTGATTGTGGTATACAGCAACAATTTCAAGTCATAAGTCTTAGATTTTTTATTATTTATTTTATCAATTATTCAGAATATGTGTAAGTCCACAAGCATTATTTTGGTATAAGAGCTGCTGATACGCAATTCTATATTTTTGTATGAAAGCTGTTTTTATTCTTGTGATTCTATTTTTTTTTTAGTCTGAAGGATTATATTGCTTACTTGCATATAACAGGAGGATATTGGATTCCAAAAAAAAAAACATGATGTAAAAATATTACAAACATTTTAATTTGCATAATAAACATTAACAAAAGTCAATGGGTTTGGAGCGGCATGACGGTGAATAAGCGATGACAATTTTCATTTTTGGGTAAACTAACCATTCCAGAGAGAACTCAAGGGTTTGTATTTTCTGGATTGGATGTGATCCTGTTTCTTCATGTTAACTTTTAAGCCAATAAAGAAATTAGAGTGTTACATTGAGCTTTACTACTAGAGTGGTTCTGAAAGCACTGGATTTCTGTGATGGAAGCAAGTGGTCGATGGACGGAGAAGCCCGAGGGAGAGAAAGGCTTTGCCTTTGTAAATAAATTACCTGTATCATGGATTCATTTATAGATTAATTCAGTATGAGCTGCATCAGCTGTGACATTCTGACTATGATTCATGAGTTGTAGAAACTGCTTTGGGGGGAAAAAAAATATTAAGGGAAAACAAATTCTGGACCAACTCTGAATTAAAAAATTCAATTTCTGTCCTGTCCTTGAAAATCAAGTTATAGCTAATGTTCTAGACAGGAACTAAGGACCCCATTTTCTGCGAATCAGCCCAACTAAGTGCTTCTGACACTTTAACGAAGATCAAATAATCAGCCAATGATGGCCAAAGCAGTGCTCTTTGCTTTCTTTAATTGGCTGTGGCAGGGCAGGTCTTTACATAAATTCATGAATTCACTGAAGGTGAGTCATGGGAAGTGTGTAATCATGTTAAAATGGTGACAAACCATGGTTGGAGTCCACATTTCCTACTCTTGAAAAATGTTAATCCAAGGGCAACAAAATATTCAAAATGGACAAATACAGTATATATTGCAATATATTTGAAAACACATTTATATAAATATCAATTTCAATAAGTTTTAGTTACTCAGTCTTCATATACTATTGTTTATTGTTAAAACATATATCTTAAAAAAATGCATTTACCCTTCAAAATTTTTTAAATTTGAAAAATATATTGCATTAACCCATGCTGTTTACAACATAAATGTAGCATATTTTGAATATATTATACATAGGAATGCTGTTCATGTTAATACAATACGCTTACTTTAAATGGTGAGGAACGTGTTAAGCCTCTTTCACTTGATCATCTGTCTGAGACTCTTCTAGAATGGGGCCGCAGGTGTTTTTTGAACTTGAAGTGTTGTTTTGAAGTGTTTATCCACTCCAAACAGTCTGCATTCAATGACTAAACCCCTGTGTGTAGATCTCACACTGTTTGCAGCGTGAATCCAGAGAAATTAGCTGTTTTAACTAGTGTAACGACCTGTGCAATTGTGTCATAACTGGCCTTTAAAAATAAAGACTCTATGGGAATTTAACATAGGGGTGTTCTGACTTTTGCCCCCTGTATTTTAAGGAAGAACATTTATTTATTTACGATACATTATTCATTCACAAAGAAAATTGGTGTCCTTAAAGGTTGGATTCCTGTCATATTGCTTTCCATTGGCTGTGGAGGTGAACTCCCATGACTCCACGCTCATTCACGGGGTCATCAAGCTACGCCTTTGTTATTTTATTTTATTTTTTTTACCTACATACTGTGCATTCAATGAGTGAAAACAAGAAAGAACAATATTTGAAATTTTAAAGCTCATTATTGAAACAAACAAAGAGGCAGAGGTTCCTCATTACCTTTCAACTCATTTCCTTCCGACAGATCTGTTTACCTTTGCTGGACTGACATGAACAATAATG
Source organism: Pimephales promelas (assembly GCF_988280905.1). NCBI lineage: Eukaryota > Metazoa > Chordata > Actinopteri > Cypriniformes > Leuciscidae > Pimephales > Pimephales promelas. The sequence goes on along the minus strand of NC_142790.1, from coordinate 13,026,844 downwards.
AGCAAAAATGATGCTGTGAAAAATGGGCAGAGCATCAATCAATACGAGAGCAGAGACATTGTGCCATAATTTCCAGCTAAATTACTCTACCCGCTTGCTAGGCAGTGAACTGCGCTTTGTTATGTTATGAATCAAAGCCAGATGAGATGAATGACCGTGAGCGTGGAGTTAATGTTCCTGTGTGAGAGTGATGAGGGTGATGCTGATGCCTCCATATAGCTGCAATGCAGGAACATGAACAAAATTGTAATGAAAGAAATGATCAACAGTCTGGTTTAAAAATGCCACAGCATCTACATAACTGAGATACATAGCTTTTGTTGACTTAACAGTACAGATAAAACTGCTGTTTTGATCATCTTGCATCGCTGTTTTGATCATCTTGACTATGTAGCAGCCAAAGTAATGCTTAAAGAAATTGACAATTGTGTCATCATTTACCCTCATGTCTTTTCGGAGGGGGACATGTGGCAAAATTGTTTATTGATTGGATGGAGGCAGATCAAGTTAAAAATAAGTGATTATGTAAAAAAAAAAAAAAAAGTATATATTTCTTACTTTTTTGACTTACGTATACATTTATGGATTAATTGCTCACAAGCTCAGTAGCATGCAAGGTGTATCTTAAAGGATTAGTTCACTTTAAAAAAACAAAAACAAACTTTTGCTGATAATTTACTCACCCCCATGTCATCCAAGATGTCCATGTCTTTCTTTCTTCAGTCGAAAAGAAATTATTGTTTTTGATGAAAACATTACAGGATTTTTCTCCATATACGTAATAGTCTTTAATAGACCCCAACCGTTTCAAGGTCCAAATGACAGTTAAAAATTAAAAGTAAATAACAAAGTTTAAGTTTTATAAGTACAAATGGTCGCCTTGCTCTGTTCTGTGGTGCGCGTTCGTGACTCTCCTGTTCGAACTCGTTTATAAAAATTAACGAATCTTTTGTTGAGTCATTTCGCTCATTGAATGAACCAAATGACTCGAAAAAAGATTCGTTCATTTTGTTCATTCGTTCTTTCACCAGATAAGACCCTTGTTCATCCTCTAGTGTCGTTTAAAGCCCTTTAAAGCTGCACTGAAACGGTCATTTGGACCTTGAAATGGTTGGGGTCCATTGAAGTCCATTATATGGAGAAAAATCCTGTAATGTTTTCATCAAAAACTTTCATTTCTTTTCGACTGAAGAAAGAAAGACATGGACAACTTGGATGGCAATGGGGTGAGTAAATTATCAGCAAAAGTTTTTTTTTTTTTAAGTGAACTTAAAAATCCTTCAAATAGCAAAAACATTTGACAGTTATACTTGCTCCCAAGAGCCTCCCTTCCTTTCTATGACACATGAAACAAATACTTATACAATACAGGATAAAGCCGAAAGAGCCATTCTGTACTGCGATGTCCATGCAACATGCAAAGAAAATGAAATCATTCAAACTATAATCTCACATAGCCATATCTATAGTCCATAGTCTCACATAGCCTACTTTATAATCAAACGTGTAATTTCAATTACCTCATCTGTTGACATGTCAAACATATCCACATCGCTATGATCAGATGCTTTCTTAACTGCTGGGGTTTTCTCACAACCGTTATCTATGTTGTGGGTTTGTTTTGTTAAGGTTTCAACAAATATTCATCTAAACATCCCTCTCAGCAGTGTGGAAATGAAAACGAACTTTGCTGTGAGTATATTGGGGCCTTGAATCACGTTCAGTCTTTTTTACATTACATTACAAAACAATACGTAGCAGGTTGCAGTTCACTTAGCGGCCAATAAGTGAATATGCTAATAACACGGTTTTGTGAATTTCCCATAAAGACCCTTTAATAATAAATTAATATAAAAAAAAACATAAACAAACAACTTCAGCAATCGCATGCCATTTGTGTGTGCAATATGGATTTGAATGAACGGTTTGTGGCTAAGATTACAGCTTTCTGAGATTTGAGCATGGAGATGCTCGCTTCCATATCTGCACAGCCCAAAGCAGCTGATTAGAGGAGACAGCTTAATAAAGCTCAAACCAAATCAGACTGCTTGATTAATCTACGCGCTGATAAACGTCTTCCTCTTTTTGCATTAAACCATCCATTTGTATGAGGAATAGACATCACAATCCAGACACATATCCACAAAGATTTAATCACCCTCATTCTGACTTCATTCAGAATTGTAGAATTGCCCCAAAAACTATTTAAAAACCTTCAGACCCACTTAAAAAAGGCTGATTGGTTATTTCATTAGATATACAATATCAAAGCAGGTCATCTGAGCTTAAATGCTGCTGAATTTTTTCACATAATTTTACTTTTCTAAGCCATTTTTGTAATAGAAGTGGTTATATGCATGTAATGCATTTAAAATAAAATTAAAGTTGAGTCCGGTGGAAAGGTGACCAATGATGAAGGACATATTTGGCGTAGGTGTAATGTAAGCTTATGCTGATGTCTAAGCTGATGAGCCTAATGGGTCAGAGGTCACCCTTCCATCGAACTCAACATTCTCGTGAACGTGTGTATGGCTGCTGCCGGAAACTAGTGATTATAGTTTTAAATATAGATATTATTCTTACAAAAACCCATCATTTTGCGTCAGATGGTATTTATTTACTTACTGGAGTTATATGGATTACTTTTATAATGGATGAATGTGTTTTTTTGGAGCTTCAAAAACTCTATTTAATGCCATTAGAAAGCTGGGAGGAGCCAGGATAGTATTTAATATAACTCAGATTGCGTTCAGGTGAAAATAAGAAAGTCATATTAACCATGGATAGCTTGAGGGGGAATAAATTACAGGGCTCTACAGTCTACCACATCAGTCGCATTTGCGACTGAAAATTACTTTAGGAGCACCGGTGTGACTGACTTGATCAGGCCCAGTTCTATGGGGGTGCACCTTCATTGAAACTAATAAGAACATATTGGCAAAAACAGATTTTGCAAACGCGCTAATGCGTATTTGTGTTTTGCACTCTGGAGAGCGTGATAAGAGAATGTGTTTTTGCAGTGTTGAGCAATTTAGCCATCACAGACATATCTGTTGATTTCTTGAGACACAATGGTCAATCAGAAGTGTTTTAAGATCCACTCAGCGCTAAAACGCTGGAGTTTGTTCAGTGCTGAGTTATGCAAGCTCAAAGTACAGACACAACGTAAATAAGAGATTTATTATTCAGTCTAGACAACGTCCTTGATTATAAGGGAAGTTTGTGAGATTTTGACCCTCAGGTTTACATCAGGCACAATACCAATGTTAAAGTCAACTTTAAATAGAAACAGGTAATCACCTTAATTGGGTCCACACACAAAAACATGAGACAAATGAATCAATGATCCGATGACCCATTCATTAACAGTCGCTTCCTTTTTTCCTGAATGAATCACCCATTTGAACGAATCGATTGAATTCAGTCACGAAAACAGTTGCTCCGTACTGGCGGTTTTAGTTTATTTTTTTCATTTCATATTTCTATATTCAAAACCTTCAGTTTAAAACAATAATCTCATAACATTATTATCATGAATTTAAATGCATTCACTTCTGAGCCATTAAACAGTCTGTAAATATAACTATAATGCAAATACTGTATGAAGCCGAAAGAGCAAATATGAATTTTGTTGATAATGATTTCATTTGATTGGTAACTTATTCTTCCTGATTGTGTATTAATATTTTAACTCAATTTATAAATGTATGAATTTGACATAAAATATGTCACATTTAATAAGGTTAGAAAAAAATACCCCAACAAGTCATTTTAAGGAGTCAAATATTGCTTTGTAATGGGAAGAATGATTTCAGTCATTGATCAGAAAGTACTCAACTCAACTTTTGACTGTGCTATTTTTTTAATACAGGAGCACAGATGCCACCCCCACCAAATTGTGGGTGAACAAACTCTTTTTGACCCAAACACAAAAGTTATGTTTATTAACCACTAGAGCAACAAAAGTTACTGACTGAATCTTTAAATTTTATAATTTTTCACACTTTTACATTTCTATTTTAAAGTATTTTTTAAGGGTTTGAAGACAAACAATGCCATTTCTCTTCAAGTATCCTTGCCGATGATTGAATGACTAACATTTCACAATGGCAAAGTGTCACAATCCTTTGAAACCTATGCTTTGCTTTAAATGTTTTGCTTTAAATCCACACCGACGCTTATTTTAAAATGGATTCCACTTGTTATGAAGCAATTATGAAGCAGTGACTTGTTAAAATTCTATTTAGTTCAGTATACAATCTTGATTCTTTTGATAAATTTGATAAATGATAAATGTATGACTGAAAAAAATGTGGAATTCGTTTTACCTTGAAGAGGAAATTAGTAATGTGCAATGCTGTATTCTGCTGCCTCTCTGAATTGATTATGTGCTAAATGAGAATCATAATACATTTGTGACTCAATGCTCAGATAATCTCTGCAATCTTATTAGATACTGGACATCTAATGGAAGAACGGCGCTAGAGGAAATCAAATGTCTGCTGATGAAAGCACTTACTGCTGATCCACTTAGCGTCCGGGTCGTGAACTTTGAAGTCTTTCTTGAAGATTTCTTCCACTGACACCTTTCCCTTAAAGGCCAGGCTATCGTCCTCACCTATAGGGAGAAAAATAAAACACAAAAGCCTTTTTAGACCTCGAAATTTATTTATTCGCCTTCACTCCTGCACAGTGCATGACAAAAACTCTCCGTTTTTCAGGTTAACGGGAGGCAAACTGTATCTGCATTGGACTGGATTGCCTGGTGAATTTTCCTGAAGTGATAGTCTCTCTTCGCTAATGCAACTGTAGCTCTTGGGCCTGATGTGAAAACCACAGTGCTCTCTTAACGCAGATCTGCAAAAGTTTCGACTGTTCCAGCCTCCAGCAGCGCCTGGGGTCATTATCTCCACCGAACCGCTGTGCTCAAGGCCCAAAGATCGCCTCCATCAGGCCACCTCTGTTTGACATTACCTCTCATTTGTTCAGCACACGGTACGACTGCACCAACTTTCCACTGGTAGTTGAAAAGCATTTTAAATCACACGCATTGAGAAGGAATTTGCCGGCAGCGCTTTGCATTAAATGACAGCCCCATAAGGTGAGAATGAACACCAGAATGTATTCAGTGTGTTTGACAGAGAGAGCGGGGAAGAATCTATCAGCTCACGCGCACTTCATCTCGCTCCGACTAATATCACGCTGTCACTTTGACTCGTGTACGTGTGCAGGTTGGAGCGTGGGCTGGGTGCAATTCTCCAGCGCCACAGAGGAGGGGGAGAAAAGGGAGGACATGGAAATAAACACAATCAGGCATCCCTCCAGGCTCTGCTTTAGACCAATTGAATGTTTCATTATTAAAATGGGCTTTGTGCATTTACAGCTGATGCCAGCACTAACCTGATTTATTTAGTCATAATTCCGCACATCAGATATAATCACAGAGTTCTTTCGTCTAGCATATGACTCATTTCATATGCATTGGAAGATGCAGGAAAGGCAGTATCTGATTTGTACCATTTTGCTGTCAGGATGAGCAGGATTATGCATCCTAAATAGGAAGACCGCAGAAGAGCAAACATCAGAAAGCCTCAGAAATATACTGTTTGGGACCAACTTAGGTAATATTTCGTCTTAAATTGCCTTGTGGACTATACTCTGGTCCACTTTTCGGATTATTCTGCCACCTATTTGGAAGTAAGGGGCTGTATAATTGATTTGTCAAGCACCCATCCATAGATTAATTTCATTTGTGATATTTTAGAGTGGATAAATGTGCATTTGTACATAATTGAGAGTAGAATGCACAGATTGAGGATATCATTTCAACAGGTTTCCCAAATGACCAATGAATATTACTGGATGCAGCGTTAACAAATATAGATAAAACACTGAAAAAAAAAAAAAATCACGGTTATTTCCAGGTTTTCAATGGCCATGGGAACCTAATAGTCTCAACAAAGATTTGAAGCCATAAGCCTAGAAACCTTTAGATAATCCAGTGTCTAACTCTAAGAAACAGTTGGAGCTGCAGCAGAAGGAAGTACATTGCACCAAGGCTGCACGGTTAATCGAATTTTAATTGCGATCACGATTTTGGCTTCCCACGATCAAATTCGTGGGATCGAGCGGTATTTCAGCCTGTTCTCATCCTTTAGCGTCATATGTGACGCTATATGACAAAAAGGCGAAATACTACGCACATTGCACCCTTTATTGTTAATATAACACGCGAACCCAAGGCGTCATAAATCCGTTAGCGTTAATATGAGACTACCCTAGGCAACCCACACCTTAACCTACCCATCACAGTGTGTGTTTTATTAACAATAACGGGTGCCATGTGCGTAGTATTTGGCCGTTTTGTCATATAGCGTCACATATGATGCTAAAGGATGAGAATGAAAGAATATTTAACCTTCTAGGGACCAAAAACGCCTCCCCGTGTTTTGATCATTTTTTTTTTTTTTTTTTACATAGCTGCAACTTAGACTTAAAATACTATTTTAGTATGTGTTTTGTGGCCTTATTTCTGAAACTTTCATTTTTAGTTTTTACAAATTTTTTTTTTTTTATTATTTTTTTTATTTAGCACAAGATAAAACAGACAGATATAAAAAAAAAGAAACAATACATACGGATTGTGCATAAGAGGCAAGAAACCCCAAAGGGCTTATAATAACGCCTCTCCTTTTGACTTTTCAATTCATATACACCAGACTATTATAATAAATAACAACAATCCTCACAACAACAACAACGGACAATTAAAAGAAACACACATACAGAAATTTCAACAGTCACACAAATGTTTTTTCATACTTGCCTTAAATACTGAACAATAACCACGCATAAACAATATTCTCTCAAAAATACAAACATGTATGCATGTTGCTCATATATTATGGTAGCCCTGTTTCTGCTAAATATAGTGTAATTTCACCTGTGCCATTAATATGTTTATAAGCAACTGAAAAAAGTAGTAATGCCAGGACATGTCAGAACATCTCAATGACCCCAAAAACACTTTGGTCCTCAGAGGGTTAAAATGTGTCGTTCCGTTCACAGAAGGTTTTTTTTTTTTTTTTTTTTTTTTGCAAAGCCAATCTATCGCTCTCTAAACCACTGTCTGATCACGTGCCTCCATGTGCCCCAGTGCGCGCGAGCGACAGTGCGCGAAAGAGATGAAGAGCGCGCTCGAAAGTGCGCAAGAGATACTGAGTGTGTCTGCGCACCAGCGATACCGAGAGTGTCTGCGTGCGAGAGAGACCGAGTGTGTCTGCTTGCGAGCAACAGCCCGCGAGAGATACCGATTGTGTTTGCGCACGAGAGAGAACGAGTAACATTGCGCGTGAGGGACCGAGTGTGAGCATTAGTAAATTGCATTAATGAATTGGGACATACTACATAGTAATATATAATTACTATATCAGAGTAGGCCTAGGCCTACTACAAACGTCTTGTTTTGAACTATTGTTTAATAAATAGAAATAATTAAATCACATATACTTTCATATAGAGGATTAAATAGATTCAATTTATACAGTGAGATTTCACAACTATCACTGACATTGTACCACAACATTTTACATTTCTTAAGCGTCAAATAACAATGACTCTGAATTTCATCCCTTAATCGAACTTCCATGCATAGTTCTGCCTTGACATGTTCTCATTTGGTTATGGGATATTTGTTTTTTGGCTGGTACAACCTGTATCAGAAATTGCATAAAATCCAGGCAATCTGATAGAAGCCAAGTTTTTTTTGGTGCAATATTCATCACGCTGTCCATAAGCGGTCCATGAAGCCTGCGGCTGATACTAGAAAACATTTAAACGTGAGCAGAAAAATTTACATAAAAAGTGGATAAACCTACATATTACATAAACAGCAATATATTAGGCAAACAAGATAGAATAATCCCGGTCAATGTGTACAGTCATGTGAAATTCAAAGAGTGACAACAAAAGAAATATATCAGGCGTGTATTCAAGTTTTATGCCCTGCTGGTGTGTCTATGTTAGAGCTGATGCATGGTGCAAAGAGGAGAAATGAGCCCAGCTGGAAGCTTCTCCGCCTGGCTGCTTGCTATAGAGAGACTGCAGCATGCCTGGACACTGTTAAAGCTGAGCTGCCCACTATTGCAGATAAATTAATATTCATCACTGTAAACACACATTTACTAAGTTGGGTAAGTTCACCCAAAAATGAAAATTCTGTCAGTAATGACTCACCCTCATGTTGTTCCAAGCCCTTAAAGGGGTGGTATAATGCTCTTTTTACAAGATGTAAAATAAATCTCTGATGTCCCCAGAGTGTGTATGTGAAGTTTTAGCTCAAAATAGGGCTGTCGCGGTTATGGAATATCCCTTGCGGTAATGTTGTGTGGCTCAACAGAGCGATATTCTGTATTACCGCCATTTATATATTTATTTCATTTATATGTATTTGTTGCTATATAAATAAAGTTTACGATGTGGACAAAAACGAGGACATTTTCAGTAACCAATGTAACCGAAACTAAACAGCGTCTATAAGCGCATTGAAAGGCTTTCACTCAGCGCGCATATTGTTATGACAACAGACTTTGAGTGAGTCATTAAACCGTTCATTCAACAAACACATTCAAAAAAGCTGATTCATTAAAATAGATATAATGAAACAAAGATGTTAATTATTTTTAACTTTGAGTTCCACTTTTCAAGGCTCAGCTGAGCAGCAATGTGTCGCATGGGCAACGCTGAAGCTGATGCTTCACTTATTAGAGATTAGAGACCAATATGGCATTGATTCAGTGTAGGGGTGTGAGATATGACGATTTTTAATCGTGGACTATTAAAATGTCTCCACGATCTGCTTTTGAAGAAATATCGTAGTATCGTGTTACAGTGCATTCTATCAGTTCAGTTCTGGCGCCTCCGTCTCTCAACTGTACAACGCGACGTAGAACACATGATCACACGTTAATGAATAGGTACGGGACACTGCAATTCACAAAAGTTCATTATTTGCATAAGCCTTGCCGGTTAAACATTTAATTCACGCGCTGATGCGCTGTTCTAACGTGCACTTTCCTGACCGCATAGCCCCCGACGCTCACAGGCACTAGAAGTCTGTCAAACAGCGCCTGAATACTGGACTAAGTTATCTCTCGAGTCTTATTAAGCTAATACTGTTAAATACACACAATGTTTACATAAACAGGCTATGTCTAAAGTGAAAGCAAACATTTGAGAGAATATCTGGTGTAATATGTGTCTATTATTAAACGCGCCGCGTGCTGGTCTAAAAGCAACAGGAATAAATAGTACTGCCGCTTGTCCTTAAAGGGATAGTTCACAAAAAAAAAAAAAAAAAAAAAAAAAATCCGTCATTATTTACTCACTCTAATGTTGTTCCAAACCTGTATTAATTTCTTTCTTGTGCTGAACACTAAAGACAATTTTTTTTAATGTGGGTAACCAAACAGTTGCTGGTCCCCATTAACTTCCAGGAGAGAACCTATAAAAAAAAAACTATAGGGGGACCAGCAACTGTTCGGTTACCCACATTTTTCAAAATAACTTTTATTTTCCAAAGAAGAAAGAAACTTATTCGGGTTTAAAACATCTTGAGAGAGTAAATTAAGACAATTTTCATTTTTGAGGGAACTATCCCTTTAGTGTTAATAAAACAAACAAAAAAAACACAAGGAGAAAATCATTCAACGACTGAGAACTTTAATATATCTTTAATAAGAATCAATTTATTCAGTGAAGTCTATGTAGTGTTTTAATTTCATATTTGTTCATTTAATTACTTCAATGCTACTGCTAAATACACCTACTGCATCTGAAAAAATAAAGCACTATTTATTTAATATGAATATTAATTTGTGTAATGTTTATCTTGTCTTATTTTTTTAATAACAAAGAAAATAATGACAAAGATTTTTATCTTCGCCACTGGCCTAAATGTGTGGCTTTCTTTTTTCTTTTGTTACCCAAGTCTCAAACTCAAACATTAGTTTGGCTGTAATGAACAGCCACTTGCAAAATATTAAAACCAACTTGAAAAAGAATCGTGATAAAAAATCGTGATCGTGATTTTCCTATAAAAATCGTGATATGACATTTTTTCCATATCGCCCACCCCTAATCCAGTGCTTGACTCGCTGATTTTATTTCCCCGCGGCTTCCTCGTGCTGTGGGATGCTGACCAGCACTGCTGCTGACACGGATTTATGAGAAATACCCGTGACGTGAACGTTTCAACAAATATTTCGCTTTCCTTTGACACAACAACCTTTTCACGACTTCAAAGACAGACACAGGTAATCGCACGCGCTCTGCCGATCTCTCTCATTCACTGTCTGTGTGAAGCCACTGTAGGCTACACATCACCATGATAAACAGTCTTGTTATCTCTATGAACTTGTTTACCATTCAATACACATGCATGAAGTTCGAAACAAGAAGGGTATAGCCTTATAAAAAAAAGAACGTGAATATCGCGGTTGCTGCGGTTACGTGCTATCCTCTGCGGTTGACTTGTCAGAGGCGCGGTACTACAATATTGCGGTTATCGTGACAGCCCTAGCTCAAAACACCCCACAGATATTTTTTACAGCATGTCACTTTATGAAGGTGAGCAAAAACACACTGTTTTGTGTCTGGCCTTTTAAATGCAAATAAGCTGCAGCTCCCGAAACAGTGGGCGGAGCTTCAAGAGTGTGTGTGTTGGCTCGGATTACCTCACGCAGACACACACTAAAATGTCAGAAACTGGTGTGCATTTTATGTTTAAACCGGAGTCAGACAAAGATGGAGAGACTAAGAAGAAGTGACAACGTGTAGAATGCAACAGGACATCTTTAAATGGTAGAATAACAGTGCAGCGCTTCTGGGTTGTCCGTCAGAACGTAGGCTCACTATTGGCTGACGCTGGTCATGCGTGTTGCGTGTGATGCTGGCCAATAGTGAGCCTACATTCTGATGTACAATCCAGAAGCGCTACACTGTTACACGGCGTGAACTTAAATCAGTACTGACAGAATTTTCATTTTTGGGTGAACTAATGCTGCGTTCAAGTCATCTCGTATAGATCGTAATTACGAGTTGAACGCACTTGAACGCCACCACAATGTCGTAAATACCAGTGGGGAGCTCGGGATTTTCTTTAAGCTCCGATCTGTACGAGTTGGGGGCGTGTCAGTGAGAAACGTTCATTCAACGTCTGTTGACGGTAAATTTTAATTGAATTTCAATGTTTACATTTCTGACATTGTAAGGCTTTTTCATTTATAAAGCAAGCTCTCTGCACAAAATATGATATCATTGTAATATACATATTATACCTAATGATAGAGTTTACAAAAACGTGACGCGCATTCTTTGTACTTAATTTTTTTATTAGCAGAGTTAACAAACCTTGCTGTATTTTCCTGTAATTAATTAAAAGTAGGTACACTGCCATTTTGCTCCGACGAAACTGACTTGAACGCACCTCACGTCGTAAACACGACTTCCCACCTCGTCCGTACGAACTCCCCAGGAGGACTTGAACGCAGCATAACCCTATAAGCTGGCTTTGGAAGACTCGGAATATGGTGCACAAAAGTGCGGATAAACATTCATGGTGCTCACGCATGGAGTTCACACAGTATCAGATTTAGATAGGTCCTGTCTGACTGATACCCGATCCTTCAACAATTCCAGAATTGGAGCCGATACCGATACGGAATATCGGATTGATGCTTGATTAGTGTATAGTACGCTATTTCACAGATATCCTGCATCAGGGGAAATTTGTTTTTGGCTTTCCATGAAAGTGGTGTTAGTGTGAGAAAATGATTTTATGGATGCCTTTGGATAATATTAGAGTACGGTGAAGAACCTCTCCCAGAAATTCACTTCCAAGAAAATGTCGAAAATAAGGAACATGTAACTGAACAAATAAGAAAATGAGGACAATTACATGCATTAATTAAAGAGCAGCAAGAGATTTTATAAGCCGCAGAAATGGGAGATGATCTCCACTTCAAAGTGAGAAAGGCTGAATGAAAGGAACTTTTGTTTTTTAAGAAGATTACAGTGTTATCTGTAAGACTGTAGGTCTAACGTACTGCTGATTTCATATGTTTGACCGACATGTGGATCTTTCTTGTCAGCCCTTCGGCCCAAAGTTAATGAAACAGTTAAAAGGAAATGAAGACCTTCCGGTTCAGTGTATGATTCATTATTTTTCTTAATATATGCTGCTTTGTTGATGTGGAGCAGAAGAAGAGAGTGTAATTTTTATCAGTTGCTGATGTGAAAATGCAATGTGAATGCTGAGAAAGGAACGTTATTAAAGGCCATCTGTATTTTTGATGCATTGACAATGTTTTCATGGAATCTTGTGGTTTAAAAGATGTGCACAAAGGATTGTTAATGTACTCTGACTTTGTTGGTATTCATGAGAGAGGCTGGTGTAAATTACTCAATTCACTGCTGTCAGCTTAGATACCAGCAAGATATTTAAAAGGCGTTTAAAATAACTTTTTTGGGGATGGGGGGGAGAATTACTCTGGCAATATAACTGAAAAAATTCTGGAGAGTTGGGAGGTGACTTGGCTGATCTCTACACAGAAAAAAAGTGCAATTTCTGTAACAACAGGAAAGAGAAGAGAAAATAACTCTGGGAAGGTTATCTGACAGACCCCCCCACTATGGTGCCACGGAGCGCAATGGTTCCTGAGAGATTTATGCGGAGTCCTTCACGGAGAAATAAGAGTTTCCATCACTAACCCTCTGAGGAATGGGCTTCTCTTACATGTCCAATTAGCTGTCATTGTGTCAGTCAAGCTTCAGTCTTCAGTGAAAAGTGTTTTCTCTAAAAAAAATAATAATAATGAAGCTGAGATAAAAGAAGGCCTGACCCAGTTTTCCAGTCAAAGCACTGATCGAGCCCCATAATATCAACCAATCCGTTAGATGAAAGAGAGGACAAGTCACAGTGAGACATGAGCAGAGATTGAGAGGGAAAAAAACGGACAAGAGGAAATCCAGAGGAACATCATTGATGGAGTGTGGTGGGGTGTCAGGAGTGTTTTGTACCTGGCAGTGTGGATAACACTGAACTGTTCATCAACGGGGCATAGGGGAGGAGGATGAACTGACAGGGCTCTATTACTAAGACCTCCTCCTGGGACTCCCCAGAAGGGCAATGTTTTTAAAGTTGAAATTTTCTTCAGAAAAAAAAGGTATGAGGTTATAGATTTACAACATAAATATATATACAATAAATAAATTCTATCTATCTATCTATCTATCTATCTATCTATCTATCTATCTATCTATCTATCTATCTATCTATCTATCTATCTATCTATCTATCTATCTATCTATCTATCTATCTATCTATCTATCTATCCATCTATCCATCCATCCATCCATCCATCCATCCATCCATCCATCCATCCATCCATCCATCCATCCATCCATCTATCTATCTATCTATCTATCTATCTATCTATCTGTCTATGTTCATTTATGCCATCAATACTTGGTCAGCGCTCCTTTAGCACGAATTACTGCATCAATGCTGCGTGGCATTTGAGACCATCAGCCTGGGGTTCTGCTGACATTTTTGAAGCCCAGGTTGCTTTGAAAGCAGCTTTCAGGTCATCTATATTGTCGGGTCGGTGGTGTTTCTCAACTTCCTCTTGACAATACCCTATAGATTCTCTATGGGATTCAGGTCAGTCGAGTGGCTGGACAATCAAGCACATTGGCCATAGTATTGTGGCGAACAAATATGTCAGTAGTTATTTTGGCACTGTTGGCAAGTGCTAAATCTTGCTGGAAAAGGAAATCGGCATGTCCATGAAGCTTGTCAACAGATGGAAGCATGAAGTACTCTAAAATCTCCTGGTGGACGACTGAGTTGATTTAGGATTTGATGAAACGCAGTGGACCAACACCAGCAGATGACATGGCACACCGAATTATCACTGACTGTGTAAACTTCACACTGGACTTCAAGCAAGTTGGATTCACTCTTCCTCCAGACTCTGGTACCTTGATTACCAAATGAAATGCAAAATTTACTTTTATCTAAAAATAGGACTTTGGACCACTGAGCTACAGTCAAGCTATTTTTTTTTCTTTTTCTCAATAGCCCTTTTTCTTTTTAAGATGCTGCCATTGTCTCTAGTTCAGGAGTGGCTTGGTAATAGAAATGTGACTAGTTGAAGCCCATTTCCAGAAGAATGGTGTGCGTGCTGGCTCTTGATGCACTGACTCCAGCTTCAGTCCACTCCTTGCGAAGCTCTTCCATGTTCTTGAATCAGCTTCGCTTGACAATCTTCTTATGACTGCAGTCATCCCTGATGTTTGTGCACCTTTTCCTGCCACACTTTTTCCTTCCAGTCAAATTTCCATGAACATGCTTCAATCAACACCCTTTCAGCCATGAAATGTTGTGGTGTCAAAGATCGTTTTCTGGACAACTGTCAAGTCAGCAGACTTTCCCATGATTGTGATTGAGACGAGAGTACTGAACTAAACAGAGAGATACCCGGTATTTATAGACCATTTCACAAGATGTAAACAACACTGGTCCAGAAGCACTTCCTGTTTTAGTTTTTTAACACTACATAAAAGCTGGGATAAAATACAACCAACAGAACATTTAAAACTGAATCAAAAAGTTAAACAAACATCTTTAAGATGCTTTCTTTACATGTGAAATAAAGAAAACAGTTACAAACTGAAACAGGAAGTGCTTCTGGACCAGTCTTGTTTACATCTTGTGAAATTGTCTATAATAAATCAGCATTTTCACAACAATTATAAAGAGTCTGTGAGCTACAGAACTGTACATTTGGCCTCTAGTTCATAAACGCCAGAGGAGAACTGGCCCCCAGTTCTGATGGAGTTGGATCTGATGGAGTTTTAGGACACCATCGGGTCACTTGATGGAGTTTTTCGGTTCCTTGCCACTTTTGCCTTTGGCTTGCTCAGTTGGGGATATTCAAATTAAATGACCCATCATACCATTGATCAGCTCTACCAAACTTGATTGTCTTTTCATGAATAAAAAAAACACTGTTATGTTGTCTTGATTGATACCGTGAAGCAGCTTTGATACAATCTGTATTGTGAAAAGTGCTATATAAATATATTTGACTTGACTTGACTTGACTAGAACTTAATTGTACTTGC
This sequence comes from Pimephales promelas, assembly GCF_988280905.1. Lineage (NCBI taxonomy): Eukaryota > Metazoa > Chordata > Actinopteri > Cypriniformes > Leuciscidae > Pimephales > Pimephales promelas. The sequence goes on along the minus strand of NC_142790.1, from coordinate 13,011,658 downwards.
ACTTATTGTTTGCACTTAATAAGACTAAGAGAAAACTGTTATTTGTTTGTGTTATTTATACTCTTTTTTATTATATGTTCAATTTGAGGAAATTAGTTTAATTATGAGGTCACACACAGCCTCAATCAGATGTTCTGGGAGCTCATAAAAGTACAGTACGGTCTGAAGTTGACTCATGAAAATCTTGTGTGGAGTGTGGAGAGAACAACCAGCACTGTATTTCCAGTTGTTTCCCTCGCATGCACTAAATGGATGTCTGACAATTTCAGTGCTTTTTCTCCGTCCATGCAATAGATGCAAACCCTTGAATGAGCGTGGATTTCTATTGCATTTACTTGAACCTCTGGGGTAATATCTTTGGTTTAACCCATCAGAGAAATTGAGAGGCTGCCAAAATCAGATTGTAAAATGGACAAAGGCTCTTTACGAACTTGATGTGCGATGCCGTGCTGACTGACATGTATGTGCATGAATCACTGTCACACGCACAAGCTCAGAGCAATATTGTAAGTAACTGTCTGAATGATAATACATTTTTAACTAGCAGAATAATAATGCATCACAATACACATAGTTGACTGCTTGTATGTTGTGAGAAATGTTTGTGATCTGTGTTATGTACTGTTGTATACTTGCTCTTAACTAATTGCCCCTTGTGGGATTAATAAAGTTGATCAAAAAAGTAAAGTAAATAGTCTGACTTTTAGTTACGTCTTTTAACTATTACAATATTTTGAAGGGCAGAAACTTTAACTATTGGCTTCAATTCTTCAATCAGCTGTCACTTCAGCACGAGGGCAGTAGAATATAGCATTAGGACCACACCTCCATCCATGTCCCGCCTCTTTGCCCATTTTATTTTATCCGGTAGTGACGAGAGGTGAAGCGCTGCCAGAGCCCGTCTAACGGAGAGCCTTGGCCCTTCCTATTAGCCCTGTTGTGTATCATCCTGGTTGCAGTTCCATTAGAATTCGACTGGAGGTGATCGCGGGCGAGAGCAGAATGAATGGGAGTCTATGGGGCTAAACGGCTAAAAGTGTCTCTTTCACCTGCTTGTCGTTAAATTACCATAGATTTTATTGTTGATTCCACAAGTTCAATATAGATTATAGGCCAAAAGTGGAATGAACGAGTACTTATGTCCTTTTGATTTCTTACAGGTTAGGCCGTTGTTGGCCGGAACACGCTAGCATTCTGCTATTGTGTGACGTCATCACATTTTTGAACGGATTTTTAGAACAGATAAGTGAACTTAAAAATGCAATGTATTATCTTAGCCTTCCCTTTTGAATGCAACTTTCAAATTACTTGACAAAAAATTACATCCTGAGAAAAGTGGATTTCTGGGGGTGAAACCCCATTGACTCCCATTCATTCTGCACTCGACCGCGAGCGCCCCCGCATGGACAGAGACGTGTTACTGCAGCCGGTCCAGAACCCGGAAATAACCAGCCAGTGCCAATTCTCTTCAATTAGACATTCTCTGGCGCTGCCAAGATGGCGACGACCGGCCAGCTACTTTACTCTTCAAAAACGCTCTCCTACGGGTGACGTTACGGATACTAGGGCTGTCAACTTTAGTCGTTTAGTCGACTAATCGGTCGATGCCGTCTTGGTCGACTGACATTCTTATTGGTCGACCAGTTGCATTTTTTTTTTTTACCAATAGAAAGAATTTTTCAATGATTTACTCCTTGATATTTATTCATTTATAAGCAGTTATTTATTACTGTATTCTAAATATAATTAGCCTATGTTTTGTCCCCAACTTTAAAATGCTTTAAGTTAGGCTATTTTTGTAACTGCGCCACAGTTTAGCGCACACACATAATACACTCGGGAACCGCACGTGTGGCTGGCTGCGCTGCTGCTTCGCGCTCGGTAAGGGATGCTGTATTCATTCAGTTAGAACGCTGCTTGTTTTGGCTTTAGTCGACAAAATGTCCAGGAAATCGAAATCTTTTGTCTGGCTGCATTTTAAAACAAAGACGACAAGACTGTGGAGGGAGGCGATCGCGTTGCTCCATTATGAGCGCGCAAGTCGCGCGCCTACATTTGAAATCGAACTTGAGCGCGCAAAAGACGTGAGCAGTCTTTTAACGGCTATATCATGCTGACTCAATAGATTGTGTTTTCTTAATGTTTTAGTTTTTATTTGTACACTTGACGCATTTGAAAATAGCCTAAATAATGCAAAAAAACGAAAATAAACCTATACGCGGTCCTACAGCCTATTATTAGGATTGTTTTAGTTATTTGGGTTTTTTGTGTGTTGTTTAAAAGCCTTGATCGTCAGGACGAAAGTTAACCCATAGCTTTGAAAGTAAAGAAGAATATAAAGCCTGTATAAACGAGAGCTTTTGTTGGGATTTTTCATTATGTGGCAGATAGCAGTTATATTTTTTTGCAGCGTGTGGTGTGGTCAGGTGCGCGATTGTGACCTAGGACAGAGCTCTTCACTTTTTGCAGTTAAAAAAATCACTTAATTTTCAAAGAATTGTATTATTATTATAGTTTTATTTATTTGTGATGTTTTTCGTTGTTGTTTTATAAATGCTCTCTGACAATTGTTTAAAAAATGTTTAATCAAAACATCACGTTTTTTTTTTTTTTTTTTTTTTTTAGTCGACTAATCGTTGCGCAGGACTCGACTTTGGTCGACTAAGGATTTCTTTGGTTGAATACAGCCCTAACGGATACTACGTCCATATTTTTTTACAGTCTATGGTCTCAACAGAAATAAAGACTCATCATACCAAGCAACATTTATCCTGTCTTCAACTGTCCAATTTTGGTGAGCTCTTGCAAATTGTAGCCTCTTTTTCCTATTTGTAGTGGAGATGAGTGGTACCCGGTGGGGTCTTCTGCTGTTGTAGCCCATCCGCCTCAAGGTTGTGCATGTTGTGGCTTGACAAATGCTTTGCTGCATACCTCGGTTGTAACAAGTGGTTATTTACATTTAGCTGACGCTTTTTCATCCAAAGCGACTTACAATTGCTATATATGTCAGGTCGCACGCCTCTGGAGCAACTAGGGGTTAAGTGTCTTGCTCAGGGAGACATTGGTGACTCACAGTGGATATCGAAACCGGGTCCCTCACACCAAAGGCATGTGTCTTATCCACTGCACCATCACCACCCCATTCATATTTCAGTCAAAGTTGGCCTATTCTCCTCTGTCCTCTAGCATTAACAAGGCATTTTCGCCCACAGGACTGCCACATATTGGATTTTCCGGCCCGCTTGGCACCAACAACCTCAAAATAGCTTAAATCACCTTTCTTTCCCATTCTGACATTCAGTTTGGAGTTCAGGAGATTGTCTTGACCAGAAAATTGACAAAAAGTACACACCATAAATCAACATACTAACCAAATATTCACATTTCTACTAATTTCCATTTCACATAATAGATGCAGAAATGACAATGCCTTTGCGCGCTGATTTAACGTTACAACCTCTTGTCTTATAAAAGCAACCAGTGTCATTGCTTTTTGATTTATTAACATGTCAACACATACTCTATGCTTGAGGCTAAGATTGTGTTTAACTAGCGTATTGCGTTTAAACTGTGAATTGCCCGCACTGTCAGCAAATGGTGGGTTTGGCCTTTTTCGCCACAAAAACCTCACTCTGAATCATCTTCCGACTGTGACACTGTACTATGGCTGCAATGTTTCAAATGGCTCATGGTTCAGTTTGTATCGGTTCACGGTTTCGGCATGATTCGGTATGGGCTATGTTCAGGGGAACAAAGACTACTGTCAAATAAAATAAAGAAAATATGAACAAATATTCTAACCACAAGCAAAAGCACAAATAAATACAATAGAGCAAAGATCCTAATAAAATAAACTATGCTTTTCCAGCCCGTTCTCATCCTTTAACGTCATATAGAACGCTATATGCAAAAACGGCGCTATACTACGCACATGGCACCCTTTATCGTTAATATAACACGCGAACCCAAGACGTCATAAATCCTTTAGCGTGAATATGACACGCACACCCTACCCCACACCTAAACTTAGCCGGCGCGTGTTATATTACCGAGAACGGGTGCCATGTGCGTAGTATAGCGCCGTTTTTGCATATAGCGTTCTATATGACGTTAAAGGATGAGAATGCGTTAGCTTTTCAGTTAGGTCTAACATTAGTTTTCAGGTACAGAAATTCAATAAAATAATCAAATGTAAAATAACGTTGCATATTTGACCATACAAATTAGAGATTAATACTTATTAAAGTTACAAAAGCTATTCAATTCAGAGCTTATTCAGTAGGCCTACACCGATACTGTGAGTGTCTTTCTTGACCATTTAAGTTCACTGAAGGCATAACAGACTATGTCTGCTAGGATACTCATCAAGACGGACATGTTGACATACTTTTTGTGTGAGTTTGTCCATTACAAGTGCAAGACTTGAAAGAGAACCCAATATTTGCGCGGTGTCTGAGATGAGAAGCCTACACATAAACATATGCACGTACAGACACACACGCACAAATCTTCTAGATGCGAGTTCCCTTTCGCGTCTTGTACTGGAATGTTTACATTGGCAAAACTTAAATGATTTTAGTTTAAACACTGATGGTAACGTCTGCAATTCAGGTCTCGTCTGCGCTCGATCGCTATCAACTACCGGGTGATGTCATGTTCGAGCATTTGGCACTCACATTGAACAGTGTTCACAAAGAGTAATCATTTTGTTCACGTTTTTTTTTTTTTTTAATCGCTGTTGTAATGTATTATTTGGGAAGCCAGCAAGTGAATTTAACTGGCACACTAGCCGCTGGTCGGAAAAACAAGTCAATAGTTCGCTTGCTCATGATTGCTCAGACCCTATGGCTTAGACGCACAGCATATATATATATATATATATATATATATATATATATATATATATATATTCAGGAGCCCTCAAAAATCCGGAGAAACAACTCGAAGCAAAGCCAGCCTTGGTGGAGATGCCAACTAAATTGACTGTTTAACGCGTAATGTCATGGAACTTTTGATGAATGAATAAAAAGCCGTTCAGTACACTTGAAATCAAATTGTGATATAGACAAGTGAGTGTGAATATTAAACCACAAAAAAGACTACTTAAATACGAATCCTGCATGTTCTGTGTGAATGAATGGTGAAGACCACAGCACTTTCATTTACCACACACACACACACTGAAGCATGTGTGACGCTTGCGCTGTTTTTTGCCTAAACAAGTACACAAATGCATGAACTTCATTTCCAGACTCTAGATCTGCTTTGAAAGCAACTTTGTGAGCATTTAACCACTTAATTTGAGCAAAATTATCGTCATGTCATAACGTCCATGTTTTCATTTTAACAGTAAAGCTCATTGTGCAGCACGTTTGACGTTTGTGATTAAAATAAATTAAAATATGTCTTAATGTCTTATTTTATGTCAAACTTTGTTAAACTCACCATCTACTCATCAACATTTTGAGACAACTTATCATGATCCAATCAATTACTGATACATAAAATCCCACTCTACGTGTTTTTGTCATTAAACATTCGATTTGACTCTGAAATGTCTCATTGCGTATAAGTAAAATGGGTTGCAAATTGTGTCACGTTGACGTCAAGAATAGGATTATTTGCAATGTGCCTTGTTTAAATCAGATGCACTTATGTAAGTGACCTGGTTTAAAAGCAGAAGTGTGTAGAGATCTTTGAGACCTGTCCAATGTCCTGTCCTGCAGTTTTGGAGTGACATCAGCACTCAAGCTAGAAATGCCACCTGCTCGGTCCCTACGGCCTGTGCTCATTCTCTCTGCTCTATTAGCCTGACTGCCTGACAGACCTGAAGTGAAAGACTGCAGGCAGACGAGGTGTCCAAATGGACAGAAGAGGATGTAACAACACGCACATACTTGTATATGTGGTTTACAGGAACTCTTTTTATACTGTGCAAACTACACTAAGCCCAACCCCTAAACCTTCCCATCACAGAAAACATTCTGCATGCATGTTGTATAGCCATGTCATTACACACATTTGTGTCCTAATAAACCATAAACCATATATATAAGAGCACACACACATTATCAAAAGCAAAAAAAAACAAAAAAAACAAAAAAAAACAATCAGTGTCTCATCTTAATCTGTCCCGTTAAAATATTTTACACTGAGCTTATTATTAGAGAAATATGTAAATATATGCAATAACACAAAACTACTCAATTAGTTTCTCAAAGACTGAATCTGCTAGTTTAATGTAGGCCAACCAGCATTCACAGAACACTATTTAAAGCACGACTGGGAGATTTTAATGGCTTTCAGAGAGCAAGGGAATGCAGAGATTTACATTGCCCAGTAACAGGCTTCACTGGACACGTATAAACTGCACTTATATATGGTACTTCCTCCACTGCTGAGAGCTTAATCCTGTTCTTTACTGTTTGGATGCCTCTTTTAGTGCTATTTCGTTGGCAGAGAGGTTTTTTCTTTTTTTTTTAATTACAGTAACAAAATTATTTAGAAAGCATTAAAGGAGACCCCATAATAATTTAATATAGATTTACAATAATAACAATAATTTATATTTAATTATTAATGTCATATATGGTGATTATCCAACGCTATCTCACGACCAATTTGTACGAATCCGTACGAGTGATTAAAAAGTGGCTAATTCGTACTAATTCCTATGACCTCACTCATACAAATTCGTACAATTTGTCTAAACCCACGTGATAACAATAAATGATGTTTTTATTATATGATAATATTAATATTTTTTTAATATGATAGTTTCATTATAAATATGTTGATTGTCAACGCTATCTTACGACCAATTTGTACGAATCCGTACGAGTGATTAAAAAGTGGCTAATTCGTACTAATTCATACGACCTCACTCATACAAATTTGTACAATTTGTCTAAACCCACGTGATAACAATAAATTATGTTTTTATTATATGATATTATTAATATTTTTAATATGATAGTTTCATTATAAATATGGTGATTTTCAACGCTATCTCATGACCAATTTGTACGAATTTGTACGAGTAATTAAAAAGTGGCTAATTCGTACTAATTCATACGACCTCACTCATACAAATTTGTACAATTTGTCTAAACCCATGTGATAACAATAAATGATGTTTTTATTATATGATATTATTAATATTTTTTTAATATGATAGTTTCATTATAAATATGGTGATTATCAACGCTATCTCACGACCAATTTGTACGAATTCGTACGAGTGATTAAAAAGTGGCTAATTCATACTAATTCATACGACCTCACTTGTATGAATTCGTACAATTTGTCTAAACCCACGTGATGGGTAGGTTTAGGGGCGGGGTCAGGGGTAGTTCATTCGTACAAATTCCTACGAATTGGCCAACTCGTAAAATATGTACGATTTAGCAAAAACCATACTAATTTGTACGAGTGAGGTCGTACAAAGTGTTAGAAATTAGCCACCTTGTAAAATTCGTACGAATTTCCATGAGATCGAGTTGGATTATCTCTAAGGTGGACACCCAACTTATTATATGATATTTACCATCTTAATCTTACCATGTCATGTCAGCAAACGGAAAAGTCAGCCAGCTATTTATTATTTAAGTAATTTATTATGTTACTAATTGTGTACATCCTAACTGCAAGGGCACCTTTTACCCCAAATACCAACTTTTACAAATTCTTCTGTTATTGAAAAACTTAAATTACCCTGAACAAAACTAAAAAATCATTAAGAAGGCATTTGTCTCAAAATATAAATAATAATTTTGACGATTCTAATTTGCTACTTAAATCTACAAAAAAACAAAACAAAAAAAAACATAAAATGTTAAATCAAATTGGCGCAGAATCAACTTTTTGCTGCTGCCCGTGATCGTGTCAAGGATCAGAAAATGTCCATGTGCATCTTGAAAAGCGGATGTTTTGGAAAGTGCTGTGACAAGTTTTTGTGCCTTCTAATAGTTTGGAGGAAAATAAAATCAAAGCCGTCTTTTACCCCGGCGCGTCTTTAGTCCTGTTGCACCCTACAACTTGAATTACTGTTCCTGGGGATTGATAAGTCAAGTAATAGTATTACTTTTAAAATTATTAATTGAGTACCAAAACTGTTTGTGACCAATTCATTTGAGTCTGAAGTCTATTACTACATACTTTATTTTTATGTTGTTTAGCCGCATTGAATGTGTCCAGAACCTTCTATGTTTTTATTTTGTTTGCATGGTCATGTTACATATGTGAAACCAGTCCCAATTGAAACTTCCAAGTACATGCCAATATGTTTTGGAAAACATTCAAGGTGTTCTGGCAGGATGCAGTAAGATGAAAGGCTGTGTCTGTAATAGGATTGTATAACACTTGAAACATTCTGGTTTGTTAACAGTATTGCGCGTGTGTGTGTGTGTGTGTGTGCGAGCGTGCTATGGCCTAGAGGCTCGTGGCCCGGGCCCTTTGCTCCCAGGCTGCTCACCTGGAGTAAGCAGAATGACAGAGGTGACGATCAGAGAGCAGATGACCAGAATAACAAGCAGTGCAATCGCTATTCCCTTCCAGTTCCTCTGCGGAGGGTTACTTCCCACCAGCTCCTACAGAAAGAGACGCACAAAGAGAGAGAAAGCATGTGAGTTGATGCATGCAAATGGGATGTTTGTCAAGGACAGATGTGTGCCAGTAAGCAGCACCTCCTGGGAAACTGCTGTTGGCCTAAAACAAATTCTGCCAATGTCTGTGTAAAAGTGTCATTTAGTGTGACATACACTATTGTTCAAAAGTTTGGGGCTGGTAAGAAAATATTATGCTCATCAAAGCTGCATTTATTTGATTAAAATCTTTTCTATTTTAATATAATAAAAGGTAATTTATTCATTAAATGGAATAACTTCAGTCTTCAGTGTCACATGATCCACCAGAATTCATTCTGAGATGCTGATTTGTTGTTCCTGAAACACTTATTATTATTATATATAATACAATAATAAATTATTATTATTTTTTGTAACCAATAAAAGTCTTTACTGTCACTTTTGATTAATGTAATGCATCTTAGCCAAATAAAATAATTAATTTCTTACAGAAAAAAACTAAATAAATAAAAAACATACTGACCCCAAACTTTTGAACATTTGACTTTTTTTCTCTTCATCCAGCAACAGAGGGAGATTTATTGGTGAAATACAGTATGACATTCTGAAAAGCTTGCAGGCGTTTTAGGAAAAACTGTGTGAAGGAAAGCAAAGCAATGTTTTTTCTCCAAATTTGAGATTAATTAATTGATGTTAAGCAAAAACAGAACAAATTTTCTCAATTAATATTTAGCAGTAGCTCTAACTGAAACAAATTTGATCAGTTGTTGGAAGTTCCTCCACATGAAAACATCATTTGAAGCTTAAGAGGAGCTATTTCAAACTGGAGATTAATCAAGTGTGAATGACAGATTAAACTCTGTTTAAAAATAAAACGCACAGAACAGACCCGCTCATACAGACGCCAACAAAACACAAGATTCACAACAAGCGGGCAGTTAGTAGACACAGAGCATTTGGACTTCAAGCAGAATGCATGCTAATAGAGTTGAAAGTAGCATGCGGCTGTGGCCTGTGTTCCAGCGGCTGACATTTTTATTGGACTCAACTCAGACTAATGAAGTGGAAGTCTAGTGGCGAGGGCGGCATTAAACTCTTTAAGGCCTGAGCTGTTAGTGACCTTGTTCCTGTCCTAATTGAAAAGCGCGCCAGACATCATTAGCCTGGAGATAACAGTAGCCAGAGCCTGTTTACCGGGACACCCATTACAAGGACTCATTAAAGTCCCTTTCTCTCTCTCTCTCTCTCTCTCTCTCTGTTTCTCTCTAGGGTCACACAGACAGACTCTTCCTTTCCGGTATGCAGACAGAGCCACTGAGTCTCATGTGAATAGAGACACAGCATTACAGCACTAACCACCACCAGCAACCTTCACCCTGCCCTACTTCACATATGCAATCCTAACGACAATAGCTGCGTTTCCATTACCCATTAATTTGCGCAAATTGAAATACGCTCAATTTCGCAAAAACTCAAGTTTATCGCAAAAAAGTTTTTACGCTCGCATGAGGAGGTTTTTCAGGCAATTCAAAAAAGGAATTTTTCACAAAACTGCAATGGAAATGGGTTTTACGCATGTACAGTCACCTGACTTAGAAGACGGAGTGTGTTTTGGGGTCTGTGTCCGCAAATAAAATAATAATTATCATCATTAGCCTATTAGGCTACAAATGTAGAAGACACTTTTATCCAAAAAAGGAACAAGGTAATTCGTCATATTTCATTCATAGTTCAGGTTGGACAACAATAATAATAATAATAGGGCTAAGATTATCGCAAATACACGATTTTGACCACGGGCGCGCCGTGAACACTTGCATTTTCCTATCAACAGTGGAATCAACTTAAAATACTCTATCATTTCTGGTTATACATTAATGTTGTGCTTTTGTAAAATAAAATAAAACAATCAGGCACGCTTTCATTGTCTTCGTGAACTGGAGCGCGAGAACTGAAACAATAGCCTTTGTAGACTAAAGCTTTAAATATCCACTTTAAACAGAACAAATTCGAATCGGAAGCTAATACTTTCTGATTATGTAATCCGTATGAAAGGTGCCGTTCTCTCTAAAGGTGCATCCGGAGATGGAGATAGTTTTTAGCTTGTTATTTTTTCAGACGCATTTATAATAACTCGCCTATACACCACTGCGGGAAAAATCATTTCCAGGTTTTAATTTGGCCTTAGAAATACAGTAAAATCTACATTTTTTCCCATATTAATTTGTGAATATTTTAAACGTTTTTAAAGGGGGCAAAAAGTCATAAACAACTATCTGAAAATTCGTTGATATATTTATAGCGCAGGATTGGTGTGGTCAAACTAAAATGTTGGTGTTCAACTTTTCGTTTTAAAAATATAACAACCGTTCATTTTTCGTTTAGCAATGAACGTTTGGACATAATAAGAGACAGAGTTCTTTATTAAATTCATTTAAAAAAGAAACAACAATTACAGGAATATAACCTATTGGACTCTAAACCTCAAAGAAATGCCATCAAGACCTCGAGGGAGAAACACCAAAAAACTCTGTGTCTTTCCCTGCCATTAATGCTTGGATAACAAACCACGTCTCCTCTGTTAATCATAATAATGTGCGGTGCATGGCTGTGATATAGTTTATAAACCTACCAACGTCCGTTGCCATGATTTTTTGAATGATTTATCAAGTGAGGGGAAAAAGATGTTTTAGTCGCATCGGTTAATGGAAACACCATCATTTCGCAATTAGTTTTTTATCGACATTTGGAAAATATTGCAAAAGTTTTGTGCAAATCTGTAATGGATGAGTCTGATTGATGCTTACATGTGCACACACAAAAGCACCTAAATGGCAGGTGCATGCCAAAGTATAGGCTGATTATTTTTGTTTTGATTTGCTTTTTCTGTTGTAAATATATTGAGTCAACAGATAAATGGCACCACAATCGGTATCTGAAAAAATAGCACCCAAAACCATAGGTAGTTAATATTATCATGCTCAAGTCAGATGCATTACAGAAATGGTTGACACATACAATTTTAAGTTAAATTGTAAAATATGATAATATTGGATTAGGAAGTAAACCAGATTTGGAAATCTGTGGGAATCTCTGCACAATAAATTTGAGAGAAATACATTATTAATAGTTCTAATAACAACTGGGATGTGTGATGTACACTCTCGGGCAAAAGAAAAAAAAGACAATCACAAAATGTAAGCAGAATTTAACGCACTACTTAAAAAGCCATTGCTGTCTCAGAAAGCCATCAAAGACAGAATGAATGGAACAGTGGAAGTTGTGTGTGTGTAGTGATGAATCACAATCAAAACACGAAGCAATGGTTCTCAAACCTCCCTGCACATGTTGTATGTCATCCTCATGTATCACACCTGATTCAAGGAGCTCATTAGTAGAGACAGCAAGACCAGAAATGGGTGTTTCAAATATAGGGAGACATACAAAATGTGCAGGGGCTGGTGGTCCTCCAGGACAGGTATGAGAAACACTGCTGAATAATATAATAATAATACATGTGTCTCTAACCCAGTGAAGCATGGAGGAAGAGTAGGGAGCCTTTTAGCTGCTGGTGTTGGTGGGATGCTTCACTGTAAAAAGTAATTTAATGCTTTGGAATACAGGAGAATATTGCAGAATGGCTTGCTTCCCAAAAATGAAACGTTTTTATCAAACGGGGAATGATCAGATGTTATTTTTAAACAAGAAAATCCTCCTGCCAAAATTGCAAAGACAACCAAGAAGTGGCTTGAGAACGAGTCCATCACGCTAATGTCCCGATTTGAACTACGTCTTATTCACGGCAACGCCATCTTTGATTTTTAATGAGAATGAAAGCGAGGCTGTGAGGGATAGACTTTTAGGATAGACTGTTATTTAATATGTTTTTGGATTGTTCTGCTCATGAAACACTGGAAAAATATCTTTCAAAGAAATGTCAGTAGACAAAAAATTCCAGACAATGTAAGCTGTGGAAAATTGTAAGTAATCTAGCCGCTTTATTCGGCTATCCCTCACAGCCTCACTTTCATACCCGTCATGGCGCTTCTCTGAATAAGGTCTATAGCGAATATTTTGTCTCACATTAAACTCAAACAAACTAGGATATTTATGAACTGTTTGAAGCCATCAACATTGAGTGGAGCAACACTGACTCTTCTTCCCGCAATAAGATGTCTAAAAGTTTACCCACATTTACCTGGAGCTTGTAACATTTTAAGAAAACAAGTGTGAAGGCTATTCCATGCTACGTTACTTTATCTACAGTATTTGTCTCAGTTTAGCCAATTTCCTGACTATTTGTGATATTTACAATTGAACATTTTTCTTAGGACTGGTTAACACAGAATGCGTTTTTGCTTTAGAAATGTGAAAAGCAGGTCAGTGGGACAGAAAAAAAAAGCTCTAGAGAGGCATGAAGTTTGACAGAAGTGTCAAACTTCTTTTAATTTGAGCGTCACATTTTTAGAATGACGTGTCACACTGAAAAAGATTAAAGACATCAGGTTAAAGGAGAACTCCGGTAAATTTTAACACTGAGCTCGTTTTTTGTACATTTGGACTGCTGTCAGTACAGTCAAAAACGCCAAAAATTGGTGTTGCCTATGTCCGTGTTATAGTCTTTTTAAAATTCGGACCCTGTTGACTTCAATGGGGCATGTTTTAAACCTGCTTTTAGCCTCTTAACATTCTTGATTTGTCATTACAAGTGCACAGCCATATGAGTAGTGTTATTAAGAGTGACCACGGTCAATCTGACTGCAGTAGATTTGAAGATATGAATAAAATTGATGTTAATTCAGCCAGCTCACATATCTCTATTTGCTTCCTGTTTTCGGTCGAAGCCCACAGTAGTCAATCTCATGCGCGTGATCATTCGGATGAACTATCCATTTGAGCTGATATTCTCAGAACACCACACAGTGGTAGGTTTGAGATGATATTCGCCAATGATCACGTGCCTGAACACGACAATCGACTACTCTGGACTTCAACCGAAAAAAGGAAGCAAAAAGAGGTATGTGAGCTGGCTGAATTAACATAATTTTTATTCATATATTTCACATCTACTGCAGTCAGATTGACCGTGGTTACTCTAAATAACACGACTCACATGGCTGTGCACTTGCAATGACAAATCAAGGATGTTAAGAGCCTAAAAGCAGGTTTAGAACATGCCCCATTGAAGTCAACAGGGTGAATTTTAAATAGAGGTGTAGGCAACACCGATTTTTGTCATGTTTGTCTGTACTGAGTCTGACAGCCCTCCAAATGTACAAAAAATGAGCTCAATGTTAAAATTTACTGGAGTTCTTCTTTAAAGACATCCATCTAGCACGTTTACCTTGAAAAACAATAGAAAAGTAGCATAGTGGGATGGAAAAAATGCATTCTGTGTGAACAGTCCCTTAGAAAAAAACAATGCTTCAACCTGTTACGACAAATATTAAATTGACTGCAGTAAATATACATTGGTAATCTGTATCACCACTGGTTATAAAATAAATAACTAAATAATCGAAGCGAAGGTGACTGTGGTGAGCAGGGCGAGGCCGGGGGCTGTGAGAGAACGGCAGCGAGGCTGGTGGCGTGATTGATGATGAGCGACGACAGTGAATATCGAGAGAGGCCAGGCCTGGACGAGAAGAGCCACGCCCCTCACGGATGACTGCGGTCACATATAATAAAACACAACATGAAATCCAGGCCTGTTCCTCTCTTGATCTTCACTGTCATAAAATAAAATGCATTTTAAATTTATATTAAATTCAGTGTTGGGAAAGTTCATTTTCTACATGAACTAGTTCAAAGTTCAGTTGACACATTTTAAAATGAACTAGTTCATTCATAGTTCTTTTTTTCCATGTAGCGAGCTTTTTTATTGCCACAGCCCATATACAACCACAGACAACAATAATTTTATCGACGAGCAAAGTTTGCACAGAAATGTAAGATTTTTCGGTAACACTTTACAATACGGGTGCACTAATATACATTAATTCATGCTTAACTCATACACAGATAATCATGAGTTAATGTAGAACTCATGAAGAACTAAACCATTAATTAATGATTACGGCATCAGCAACTAATAAAGAGTCTATATGATTAATAGATTAAGTAAGACATGAATTGCTATTAATTCAATGTGTCATTGTGTATTAATCACTTAATAACATATTTTATTAACTAATAGTGTAAATGAATGTGTTAATTACCACAATGAGTCAAAGCTATGCACTTCAACTTCCAGTTGTCTGCTTTGATTAATCATTAGCTAATGATTTGCAAAGGTATCATTATGTTATGACTTTACTTGTTGGGGCACACCATTATTAACTAGTCATTTAGCAGTTGTAGTAATTTGCACATGAATTTGCACTAACAATGAAGTAATTAATCATGTATTAATGCATATTAGTGTACCTGTCATATTTTCGGTAAGTTGAAATACAAGGCTTTGGCTCATTCTGGTAATTAACATATTAATTAACACTATTAGTTAAAAAAATGAGTTATTATGGAATTAAACCAAAATTACAAATTTAATGAATAACAATTCATGTATGAACTAATACATTAACCTTACAGGCTCTTAATTAGTTCCTAATGTGGTAATCATTAATGAATAGCTTAAATAATCATTAGTCACACATTAATTCAGTATTATCTGTGCATTAGTTAAGCATGAATTAATGCTTATTAGTGCACATGTATTGTAAAGTGTTACCGATTTTTCCCATCCTCCCCAATCTCATCATGAAATCCGTTTAAATGATCATACGACGCCTCCTCGCTCGCTGCTTTGTCGACGGCGGCCGCGGTGCAACGCTGGGTTGCCAGATTGGGTGTTTTTACGCTACATATTAAGGCCTTTACATGTGTTTTAGCTCTATAGAAATCTGGCACCCTATTGTACAAAGTTAAACTGAGAGAGTGTGAGTTCACAGACACCAGAATGAACGCGTTGACAGTAACATTCATCAGGCAGTAATTACAGTACGTTCAGTTCACGTTCACCCAAAATATGAACACGTTCATGAACTATCTATCGTTCATTGAACGCGTTCAGGCACAACACTGATTAAAATCAATTGGTCACTTGCAAAATAGAGCACACTTTATGCTGAATGTGGCCCAAACAAGCTTTGTTCTGACTAGAACTGCAGCAAAGTCCTGCAATACAGTAATGGCCCACACCTGGGCTCTCACAAGACAAACACACAAGCAAGGGACAACCCAGATCTATGACATCCATCCTGGGCCATTATCATAATGACTGTGCCATTACAGCAGCTTAGTAAACACACCACACACCTGTTTATGACAAGCCCTCTGCCTTCCATTAAACCACCACAACACTTTCCTACCAGGAGAGCTATTATACTTTATAATGGCTGCTGTTCAGAACAACATCATCATTTTATATATATATATATATTTTTACCAGCAACTCAAAATAATGCAACAAACCCACGGTGACCACTAACTATAGTGTGCTTTCATATGTACAACACAAAAACACATGCACACATCCAGATGATAATCTACTGCCATGTTGTGTGCACATAGAGAAAGGATACAGAAAAAACAAGTTTAAAAAAAAAGAAAAGAAAAAAGAGAGAGAGAAAGTGTTTTGGCAGGTGTGAAATGAATACAGATCTGTTGATAACAACAGAGAGAGCGCAGTACTCCAGCTTTCATTCACTGATTGGGGGAGACTACAGCTTACAAAGCCAATGAAAAAAAAAAAAAAAAACCCCACACACACTTGAAAAGACACACTACAGCCTGAGTGCAGCTCGGAAAAACAATGGGAACAGACAGACAGGAGGGAGGATGTGAGGTGACTGTACAAGCTGCATTTCTATCTTTGACATATAGGTACTTTACAGATACTGTATGTGCGTCCTGAATTACACATCACTGCAAAAGCTCGAGTTCTAGTTTATAAACAGCTGGTGGTGGAAATTAATGAAAAAAGTGGGGCTGTGCGATATTGACAAGAAGTTACATAAAGTGTGTTTGTGCTGTTACCTTGGCAGGTTTAAGACTGCTGTGATAAGCTGACCCCAAACACTTTTGAGATTCTTCATATTCTGTGTGGTGGTCAGTTTGCAGCAATAACAGAATATTTTTTTTCAATAAGTTTAAATAGACTTTTACCTTTAATGTGCATTTTTACCTTTATAAACGCATTTTTTTAAAAACCTAAATGTGTCTGGTTCTAACATTTAATCAATACATTTAGCCTAATTAGTATGAGAAACAATAGGGCTATTATCAATCAAATTAAATCAGTATCAACAAAACCTGGAAAACTTGCATTGGTGCATTGCGACTGTTTAATGCAGCTCAGATGGGACATGGATGCATTAAACCAGCAGTTACAAATAATGTTTTGATGTTTTAAACATAAAACATTGAATACTGATATTAGAAATGATAAAAAAAAAAATGAAAATATATTTTAAATGTGAAATTAAAACCACCAATAGGTGGCAGCAAGTCACTGTTAATGAGCAAGTCATTGAGTTTCAACTGAACGGCTGATTCATTCAGGAACAAAGCATTTGTCTTAATGAGTAAGTCATTGAATAATGTATCCAAATGATTAGTTAATTCAGTAACGAAAAACACTGCTGCGTGTTGCTCAGAGACGCAAAAAAGTCCTGTGGTTTTTGATTGGAGCTATTTTCATAGACGAATTAGAGCAAACACAAGAAATATTGCAAGTCACTTAACAATAACTTCTTTTTATTGAACTGTTATATACAATTAATATTACATTTGTAATTACGCTGATATTTGGAGTAAAAAAATGGCACTTATTCATATGATATTAACTATTTAAATCGATTATCTTTAACATTGAGGGCATTCTAAATGCATTTTTATAGACTCAATTACACAGTGAAAGCATGCACTAAATGTGCAAGCGCACTAACCCTTATCACATAGTGTATGTGTGCACTCTAGATGTGTTTTAGTAAAGTGAGGGACATACTCGATATCAGATCGCGCATTGTTAAAACAACAATCAGGATATCATTATAGACAATATGTATTGCGAACCACTATATAAAAAAAAAAAAGTATCTTCACTGTAAATAAACATATTAGGTTGGTGCATAAAATGTGACATTAACTTGACATCATCGTCAGAACAAGCTAGGGCTTGGCGACATCATGCATAATAACACAGTTCAATATTCAAATTGTTCACTTATTGGTGGCACGCACCGAACAAAAAACACAATATTTACAAGTCCACTAAGCATGCTTGAATCAGTAGCAAGCTATCATTTGCTTTCATTGAGATTCAAGGCAGAGCAAGGAGAAGTGTGTTATATAGAGGACATTTGCATTGCTAATCTCCATTGTCTGATGTGATCTTTCAAGTCTTCTGCTTTGTTACATCGTAGTTCAAGACCGATATTGGCATCTTTTTTGACTGGTGATTTCAGTGATGAACACCTATATTTCAAACCTGCAGAAGGTTTTCAAAAAGTCTAAGCCTGAGACATCCACAAACTGCCCACATGTTCTTCATGGAGCACCTGTTACATATAGCAGACAAAAATGGCAAGAGTTTTCTCAAAAGCATTGCCCAGTGTGGAGTGTGTTTGCTGTACAACGATAACTCACTTAACCACAGCAGCATTACATGGATTTACCTGTCAAAAAATCTCTTTGATTCAACAATATAGGACTGTCATTAACGATATCACATGCAGGAGTAAGCACTTATGCTAGTTTATAAAAAAAAAAAATACATAAAAAGATTATCACGTAAAAATGTAGCATGGCATACACTTTACTCTCATATACAGGGGTTGGACAATGAAACTGAAACACTGGCCAATGTTGGAGGTTTCACATCTATATGCCTGGCGGCCAATCTTCAGAGTGAAGCACGGGTGGATCAGTGATGGTTTGAGCTCCAATATCATGACAATCCTGATTGTATTTGATGGACACGACACTGCCGAGGACTACCAAACCCTTCTGGAGGATCATGAGCACCTGATGCTCAAACCGTGTATCAGCATGATCATGCACCAACACACACAGCAAGACTTGTGACCGAAGGGTTTGATGAAGATGAAAGTGACGTTGAACATCTCCCATGGTCTGACAGTCACCAGATCTGAATATTATTGAGGTGTTTTGGAGGAGCGAGTCCACCAGCATCATATAGTGACCTGGACACTGTTCTGGAAGAGGAACGGCTCATAATCCCTCTGGTCACTGTGAAGGACTTCTATCTGTCAATTGGTGCTGTATTTGGATGCAAAATGAGGCCCTCACCTAACAAATTATTGTGTAGTAAAACCAGGTGTTTCAGTTTTTTTGTCCAACCCCTGTACATGCAGTTCATTCAGTCAGCAGATTTCTTCCACAACGCAATTTGTCTGAAACGCTGCTGTAACAACCATGGCATCTTATGACTTCTTCCATGTTTTTGTTCCCAGTCAGTTGTTTCATTTGATGATAGGCCTGTCACACTTCCTACTTCTGGAATGCAGAGTAGGGATACAGAACCTCCGGTCAACAGTATTTCTCGATAAGGATTTAGATTATCAGCCCTAATGTCTAAACCATCCGAGGTAGACTGACCACGAGCTATGAGATTGTGAAACAAAGGTTTTTGTTCCTGTTGAAGCTATAAGTGCACATGGAATCAACCTTGTTTTAAGAAAAAAAACATGTTTTATCCATAATTTTATGAAAAAACTACACTACCCAAAATCCTAAAAATAGCAGCAACGTCTGCTGATTGGTCTAACTTGCTGTTACCATAGAAATGTTTACCTTACTGGCGAACAGCTAAAGCTACCCGCAGCTTTGTTGTAGTGTACCGGGTTGCTCTGCATCAGGATGTAGACAGCCATAACATAGCTTTCACGCTTTCCCACTAGAGAGTTTTCATTTACCATCCAAACCACATCGTCATATGTGACTTCAGGCAGGTTGCGGAGAGATTTGGTCCAGCGGTATCTATCGGGCTCCACCATTGTAAAAAGCTAACCGGAAGAGCCGTATCCCTACTAAAAGACGTACTTCCGGTCTTGAATTTTTTCGTGACATGGGCCTATTCATTGTGAGTCTACAATGTAAGTAAATTTAACAAGAAACTATGCTTCTAACCACAGGTAGAGAGCCATAGTTCCAACCAAAGAAGTTCGCAATGCTATTTGTGAAAGTTCGTTGGAACTATGACTTCAGGTATAGGTTTCATTCAGAACAATCTTATGCCAAGTAATCAAGTCAATTCACTTTTGGCTAAGCCCCGCCCCCTTAGTTACTGTTGCTACATCCGTCAAACTTCATCTGCGCTCTGCATGGCTTATGCTGTAACAGCTCTTCCTGCTGAATGCTATCAAACTTGTATAAAGCAGCAAATAAAGTGTCCGATAGAAGTAGACATAAGGGGCTGCAATATGCGTTCGAAGGCCATTTTCAAGACATACAGGTGAAACGCAAGAAACAACAAGGCATCCAAATAGAGGAAAAAGCATAACGTTACCGGTCACAGTCAAAAAATTAACCACCGCATTTCCTACTAATCTAGACGGAGGCTGGGACTAACAATTTCAGGGAGCAACACTGTTCATGCAAAGCTGGGTAGGTCTCTATTCACTTCTATAATCGTTATAACAAAGCAAACGGACTACACGGGTATAACGTTGTATTTATTAACAGCGTGTGCTAGCGTATCAACAACCGGTATGAGAACCGAAATCATAAACTAAAACATTATAAAACCGTTTACACTCACAGTAAGGTTAGAAGTAAAAAAAGATGTGCTTGTTGATCTTTGCGGGGTTTAACTGACTGAGGAAGTCCATACAGGAGGACGTTTAATCCAAAAGACGACACTTTTCAGGATTTTACTTCGGTTTTGGGAAGAAAAAAAAACGGACACCCCCCTCCAACCTCTCTGGGAACGCGTATCTGTAGTACAAGTGCCCGAGGCACAACGTTTAACCATATTTTGGATAAAACTACGACGGTAATAGCCTGCCGAGACCAAAAGTATGAGACGCCTGTGTTGAAAGTCAATGGAGCGCTGTGAAAAAGTGTCTGACCTCTGTGGGAGCTCGTTCTTGGCTGCGCTGTGATTGGTCGATCTACATTCTAGGGCGTGGCTTAGCCAAAGGTGAATTGACCTAACTGTTAAATTTTGCCAAGTCACATGTCTATCAACTTGGTAAATTCACAAGAATTCAACTGAAGTGTGGGTACAGGTGTGTGTTCAGTATACTTTGAACAAGGTTCATCCAATCAGGTTTTAGAGCTGGAATTATCAGATTAATAAGGCTTCCTTCAACAAGGTACAAATAACAGTGAAGTTTGTGAAATGTCAAAATAAAAGGAAGTAGGGTTCCTGAGACCTTTCATTAAAGCAGTTAATGCCATCACATGATACACAAACACATGGCACGGCACGGAGCAATAATACATTAGTCGAAAATTATCACTCCTGGAGCATGACACCTGCTGTGCACTTGTATCTTTAATGTGCAGAAAAGCTTTCAGTCAATGCTTCCCTAAGAGCAGGGAGTTCAGCACAGTGGTAAGTGTTCTTCCATCACACTGAGTGAGAGGAAGGCATAAATGTGAGACTGCCCATGTCCCTTTACCTTTACTCAGCTTGGAAGCTTCTCATCAGCAGGACTAACTTTGAGTCTAACACTTCCTGTGATTCCCTGCTCTGAAAGACAAATGAATTTGATAGTGTTGCAGTATCAGGCTTCTATATCGGCCTGTGCCGATACACTAAGTCACAGCAGAATCAGTGATGTTTTCGTCAGTGATGACGATAACCAAATGATTTCGTTAACGCACCGTTTTTTTATGACGATAACGCGACGATGACTAACTAAAAATAGCTCTGAGGTGACTAAAACATGACGAGACGTTTTCAAGTTTTCGTTGACGAGACGGAACGAAAATGATTAAAAGTCTGACGTTCACAATGCATGTAATTTATGCCTGTTTTGTGTGAAATCGGTCTGTATGGAGCTAAAAATAAGTATCAGCAATGCTGCCGTTTCCTATCGCGTGCGCCCAGCACCGGCCGCTGCGCGCGCACCAGATTCCACACAACAACAACAACAACACAGGGTTTAATGGTAGTTTTTGTACCAAGTCAAGTCAGTAGAGTCGGACAAAAACTGGGATAAAACCTGTTGGAAAGCATATTTTGCAGCGATGTTTGTGTGAGCATATCAGTGAACATCCCTGACCACTCGGTGAGTTTGACATCTTTGTAAACGAATGTTTAATGCGTTTTATGAATGATTGTGTGGGTGCCAACACACAAACCTAAAATTCTCGGGACAACAGCTTTGAAATTGTCCAAATTTCAATCTTAACCGTTCTATTTCATCAGAAACGATCTTAAAACAGGGCTTTAAGTGTAAAATACCGAACTAACCAAGACCAAATACAGTGTTTATTCTGGGATTGTCTTATTCATTTTTATGTTCAAAACACTCCAAGTGTCATGTTTGTTTCATACTTTATATTCAAGTATGCATTCTTTGGTCAATGCACCTCAGTATTAGATATTTATTTTATTATTTGGTTTCAGAATGTTTGCAACTTTGCAGTTTGCACAAGTTAAAGATAGACTAGGTTATATACATTATGTTTGTGTTTACAAAAAATGTGCATCTTATTGTTGCATACACGTTGTTCAGTGCACTTTAGCAATTTCTCAAATAAAGCCACAATTGCCAAAGTAAGAATGTTTTTATTCTTGGCTTTTTTGGAGTAAAACAGTGATTTCACTGTTACCACTTTATCTGTGTACAATGTTCTAGTAGCTCAACGTTTTTGCTGTTTAAACTTTAAACCATTCCTTTATTCATGTATTACTGTGATAACTGGTGAAAATAGCTTTTAATATTCAGGGTAAAACTATAACTTGAAATATGGGGAATATGGGAATGGCAATAAATATGGCAATGGCAGCACTGCATCTCCATCAATGAGAAAGTCTAGTTTATTATGCAAAGGTTGTAAGGTTAGCTTGTTTTATGAACTGCAACACTTGCTAAATCTGTCAAACCTAAGCCCATTTCCACTACTTTTTAAATTAATTTGTTAAAGACTACTTTTTTTTACTAAAATTGATTAAACTTGACTAAAACCTTTTGGTGTTTTCGTCGACTAAAACTTGACTAAAACATTTTGTGTTTTCGTCGACTAAAACTTGACTAAAACTATTACGTTTATAAGTGACTAAAATGTGACTAAAACTTAAAAGCATTTGTCCAAAAGACTAAGACTAAGACTAAAACTAAAAGGGCTGCCAAAAACAACACTGAGCAGAATCACTGGAAATACTTTCTGAGTGATTGCGACTTTATATCACAAATCAATATCGTTATCACGATATCACGCTGATCGATATCATATGTCGATATATATCAAAAGTCTCACAATATTTATGCGATATTTTGTTTATGATGCATCCGGTCCTGCAGTACGTGCACTGTTGCATCGCCCCTGAATCATTTCCTGATTCTCCTTCTCCATAAACAACATGGAATCAAGGAGAGGGTTAACTTTTCAAGCTACAGATTTCCCACATTGGTCAGAAAGAACATGGAAGCCACTTTGTTTTTCTCAATATGACTGTAGAGTCGCTACTCGTTCCAAAGCTAATCGCCGTCACTCTCTCACTTCTCCCTTGCTCTACACCACACAGTCCCCACACATACACACTTGCCGGCTCGACGCACACACCAGCGCACAAATATAAACATCAGGCCACATGGCAACTTCATTCATTTTCACACACATATACTTTTATCAAAATCCGATCTTCAATTCCTGTGCTATATCAAAGTCCTTTCCTCATTTCGTTTATTTACTTGTAATGAAGATAATTGTGTGTGAAGAGTCTGCAACTTTCACTTTGATTTGCGATAGTTTGCGCGTTGGCTTGATGAAGAGATTCTCAGCTGCTCATCTGTGGTGATGCGTGTTGCAGTTGCGCGCGTCGTCATATCTGGCCATAACATGACATGTAACCTGTAACACGTTCTCATTTTTAGTGTTTATGAGAGGAGTAATTTTTACATATGTGGTTTCAACATCGAGATGCATTTACACTTGACCAGTTTCGTCTGGAATGCTCTTGCCTTTACGGCAACAATTTCAACTGTTATCACATCTTCCAAAAACCGCAAAACAGGGATGTGGGCTGTCTGTTTATTTCAATAACATTTACACATTTTGTGTAGCTTTAAAGAGCCTGTATTTAGCCTGATGGTGGACTGTCACTCAGAAGACACACTTGTTATTGTAGACTAATATCCTCCTGAGGCCCAGAATGTTTATTTATTTTTTTTCTTCTTCATGTAATCACATTGTTAAGAGCATAAGAGACAAATAAATAGTCAGTTGAAATAAAACTTATGTTGTAAGAAAACTTTTTTTATTTATTAATCTTTTTTGATGCGTTTTCCCGTAACTTTTGTAGTTTTACATATGTCAAAAAATATCGAAATTAATACCGATATTGTGATATTTATTATCGATATCGCAATATCACCTTTTTGTCAATATTGAGCACCCAATCTAGCAATTCGGACTTTATAACTCCAATTGCAAGTTTATATCTCGCAATTCAGACTTAACTGGCAGTTGCAAGTTTATATTACGCACGTACTTCTTTTTTTATTCAGTGGTGGAAACAAGCTTCCATAGTTTATGTAGTTGTTTCCCCTACCATTGTTTTGAGGAGGCGGCTAAAAAAAATGTTTATAAATGTTGTATAAGTTTAATAATTGTATAAGTTTCATGATTTCAATTAATTGAAATTAATTTCAAAAACATTGTACACCATCCATAATGCGACACTAGTAGTTTTGGGGGGTCTACCACCCACCCCTGAAAAAAAATCTTAGGGGAAACACTGTTATGATTATGATAATAAATTAAAATAAGATAACAAATACCAGTTTGCAATATAAAGCAGCATAACTGTTTTGGTGTAGGTAACTTATGTTAAAACTAAGGTGGATAGCAGGGTCAAATCAGAATTCCCTAAGCTTTAGTATACTACGGATTTTATTATTATTAACATGAGCTCTTTGGTTTTATGGAGCCATTAAAAAGTCTTCCTGAATGACAAATGTATGTGCCGAGTGAAATTTACATGCCAGATCCTTCTGTAAGAGAGAACAATGGGGTTTTCCACTAGCTGTTGAACAAAACAAGCTTCGATCGTCTATGTACGTGATACATAATACAGAAATTTCACACTTCACAGAGGCCGATTCAGAATTCATAATCGACCTGCATCAGACAGCGAGTAAGAAAAAGAAAGACAGAAAAGAAGGAGGAGAGAAGAAGCTCCCAATTCCCCAGCCTGCACAGCTCTAAATGCATTACTGCTGTGCTCTCTTAGCTCTCAAAGCATTGTTCTGATATGTGTGGCAGGTTGCAATTGCCTGGCAATACCCAATGGAGGAGCCAGGGAGGGCATATGGGGCCATTTGCTAAAAATCACTGCGCCACCTGATTCAAAGAACACAAATGTATCCTTTTAACTGGGAAAAAAGATCCCATCTTTATTTTTATTTGCCATTAAAGAAGGAAACCATGATTTATGACGCATCTCAAAAGTGAGGAAGGGGATTTTCAACCCATTTGCACACACTGGTATACGTCCTCACCTCGTCTTTGTCTCTTAGCCAGCTGAAAGCCTTTTTTATGATTCTAAAATGACCTTAAAGGGGTGAATGGTGGCTTGTTAAGAGCATCTAACCGGGGAGGTGATCTAAAATAGCTTAAAGGTGAACGGAAAGCCCATGATGAGACGTAATATGTAAGAAACAATCAAAACAGTCAAATACAGCATGAGTTCAGTTTAGAACTCATTAGAACTCAGTTTAGAACCACTGTATCAACAGACTACTCAGCCTGATTCTGATAATAAGCCCAATTCTAAATATGTTGTGTGTTATTGTGTCACCATGCCCACCGATGGGCCCACAGTCATTACATATTTAAAACAGTATACTAAACCTAAACTAATCTTGACCAACTATATATGATTTGAAAGCTTACAATCTCTAGTGTGATTATCATAATAAATTACAGAGGAGCCGTAATTTATCAATTTGCAACAAGAATAATTTCATACTTCTAAGGCGTATTCGGACCTTTATTTTGAAAAATCACGTTTGTTTTCTTACCAAGAGTTCAAAAGATAGCATTCAATCAATTTTTTTTTTTTTATAAAAAAGGTCTGAAAGTGTTTTAAATATAAAGAAAAAAAATATAGATTCACCATTTGTGATGTGGCAGCGAGCTACAATGCACATACGTTATTTTTATGCGTTGCTTAGAGGTTTAATTCATATCAAAATCTGCCAAATTTCCAATACTACTTCCGAATAGGATGTCTACTTCATAAATTGTATGAAAATTGTGGAAAAAATGGCTCATATCAATCGAGTCTGGCTGTCACCTGACAAAGTTTGGCATACTATTCCCAAACAAAATCTTTCTGAAAGCTCATTTTTAGGGATATGAACCTAAAATTTGAAACACAACTTGATCAGATTTTTTATCAGATTTTTTTTTTCTGCAGTTTTAGAGTCCAACATGTTTTGAAAATATATATTTTATATAAAAAAAATATAATTATTTTTTTTTACTTTGTAGATTTCCATTAACTCAAAACTTCTATAACGTTTTTTCTGTTTCACTTTCTTAATTTGTTTCACTTCTACAAATATATCTATTTTCTAAAGCATTCTTGAATTACAACCATTTAAGTTCAAAATGTGCATTTCATGTCTATTAAAATAAAGAGGGGGGGGGGCACTTAAGGGGTTAATAGTAACCTGGCAAACTGGCATTTTAGTTACCATTTAATAGTAATTTTTGAGCCGCTGATCCTACCACAACCTTTAAAACTAACGGTAACACTTTAGAATACGGTTCCTTCGTTAATGAATAACTACACAAGAACTAATGAGTAACACAATATTAACAATCTAGTAACTATTATTAACTAACAAGAAACTCTGATTAACGGACAAAGTAATAGCGCACAGACGAAAGTGGTAGTTCACTATTAAGTAATCAATAACTACTATTTTTTAATACTTCCCAGAGAACTACTGAAAAAGTTTATTAACAATCTAGTAACTACTATTAACTAAAATAAATTCTTATTAACGAATTAGTAAGTAATAGCTCACAGATGAAAGTGTTACTAGATACTTCTGTGGGAATTACTAATTATTTGGATTCGTATTATAAAGTGAAGATCATTGGAACTAACTAGTAGTGTTAGTGTTACTAAAGGAATTATCAGTGTTATAAGTGTTACTAAAGACATTTTCTAAAAGTATACTAAAGTTCACCAAAAATCTCAAACGGCTGCACAAATCATGACTAGATCATGTAGTAACACTTGAGTAATTACTAGTTAGTTCCAATGATCTTCGCTTTATAATACGGATCCAAATAATTAGTAAGTAATAGCTCACAGATGAAAGTGGTAATTCATACTTCTGTGGGAGTTGCTAATTATTTGGATCCGTATTATCAAAGTGAAGATCATTGGAACTAACTAGTAATTACTCAAGTGTTACTACATGATCTATTCATGATTTGTGCAGCCGTTTGAGATTTTTGGTGAACTTTAGTATATTTTTAGAAAATGTCTTTAGTAACACTTGAGTAATTACTAGTTAGTTCCAATGATCTTCACTTTATAATACAAATCCAAATAATTAGTAACTCCCACAGAAGTATCTAGTAACACTTTCATCTGTGCGCTATTACTTACTAATTCGTTAATAAGAATTTATTTTAGTTAATAGTAGTTACTCGATTGTTAATAAACTTTTTCAGTAGTTCTGTGAGAAGTATTAAAAAAATAGTAGTTATTGATTACTTAATAGTGAACTACCACTTTCGTCTGTGCGCTATTACTTACTAGTCCGTTAATCAGAGTTTCTTGTTAGTTAATAATAGTTACTAGATTGTTAATATTATGTTACTCATTAGTTCTTGTGTAGTTATTGATTAACGAAGGAACCGTATTCTAAAGTGTTACCAAACTAACCATAACAGTATAAACTAAAGAAAAACGTATCAAACAGGCAAGTGTAATCACAATAATTAATTTATTGCAAAAATGTTAAAAAGTGGTTCCAAAGTCAAGCAAATTAGGATGTGTTGCGTTCGCAGTCCTCATATACAATAGCTGTATATGATGCAGAGAGCTGTTAATCACTGAAAAACATTCCCATACACACAGTGAATGTGGGCCTATCTCATTCAAATGCATTCAAATAACTTCACCTAAAACATGAAATTTCTAAATCCGTGACAAAGCAGATGAGAGCCAATGAGCATTTGATATAACTGGCGTAAAACTTTATCATATAGCTTCTCATGTTGGAGCATTTTTTTCATTTGGTAAGATTGGGGGTTTGACGTTTATGGTTGCAACTAATGATGGAGATTAAGATTCTTGAATAAAAGCTTGAATATGGGTCCTATGTATTCTGAAGATTCTGCGTTTTTTGGCATATTTTATAGTCATTGTTTGATTTAAAGTGTATTGATAAAATGCCTGTTGTGTACTACAGTGAATAAAATAGATATTATGAAGTAATAGTTAACCAAATCAAAACATTTTTATTCATTTACGTTTTTTAAAATGTATTCTTTAACTGTTTTTAAGAGATTTGAGATTGCGCTGAACAGAATGAATTTTGCTAATTCATATTGCTAATACAGAGATTAACCACATCTGTCTGTTTTGTACCACTCTGGGCTGTGTTTCCCAAAAGCATCATAAGCCTAAGTTGATCATAGAGACCATTCGTGGCATTTGTTCTATGATCAACTTAAGCTTAAAATGCTTTTGGGAAACCCAGCCCTGGTCAGCACTCCATCTCTGTTACCAGTTGTTGTTGAGGTAAATTGCAATACAGTCATGTTCTTCAATGGATCAGGCCTTTGAAATGAATGCTTTCTGTTCGATTGTGGAGAATGTGGCAATCCATAAGTGAGGCTCATTACCTTCGGCACAGCAACCTCGCTAGTGAGTATTGAACATAAACGAGCTGAGCAACGCTTGTGTTACACGCCATTATTGATCAATGCACAGCAGGGAGCCAGTTCATCAAGCCCTTCTCACTTTTTTCCAGCCAACTGCGACCAAGCAGAGGAAAAGACAGGTTCAATCTAACATATATAATCGTTAATCTCTACCCATCACTCGGAGTAGAGAAAACTGGAGGTGTGGTGCAGAACCTTAGTTCCCTATGATCTGCAATCATGGTCATGATAAGTAGAATTAACTTTGCTCCATGGTCAATGAACCGGTCATTTACACAAGACAAAAGTAATGCTCAGAGCATGAGTAAATTATAGTGGGTTTCATCAAGGTAAGAGTCCCAGAGAAGGGAACAAACAACACAGATTGATATCCAATAAAGAATCAATGTAAAGCTGCAGAAAAAGAGGAATGATCAAAATAACCCCAGGATATTGAGGACATGATGATCCCTGATTATCAGAGAAAAGGACAAAAAACAGTCCAAAGCATCCATCTAAACTTGCTTCAAACAATTATCATTCTAAATGAATTTGTCTTGCTGTAAGTAACACAAGTGCATGTATCAAGTGTAGTATACTGGAAATAGAATGAGGCATTCATTTACTGCTAGACATTTGTTGCAGTGTAGACAGTACCACTGATTATAATGGCTCCGTGTCACGTGTAGACAGGATGAATTTGCTCATGGTTAATGTGACATAACTGCTTTGATAGCAAGCAGTTTCATAAAGGGAGAGCTGATATTGTCAGGACTGCGTATGTACAGTAACTGCCAAATAAGACATGCTTGGCTTTGCAGGTCCTGGGACAAAGTATCAACATGTCCTGATATGTTTCTTTGTGAATAAGTCATGAGGCTAAGCCCTGCAGTCCTTACAAGGCCCTGTAGGGTTATAGGGCTTCAGGGCACAATTGAAAGACCATCATAGAGCTGCAGGCTAGAGCTGGGTGCTTGGGGTGACATCCAAATGTTGAGCCCCGGGGCAAAGAGATCACAGCAGAGGTCTGAGAGAACATTTTGCCTGCAGCCCAGCCAGTCCACTACCTCTACCTTCAAGAATATACACACTGTAAACTCATACAATGTCTAGAGTCTGTCAGTAGCCATGTTTCCATCCACTTGTCAATCGAATTATCTGAAGTTCGGTTAAAAAACTCATGCGGATAAAGCTGGTGAAAGTGTGTTTCCATCCAATGGCTTTAAAGCGAATACAAACCTGTACGTAATGACGTCACATGCTGTTTTGCGATCAAATTGGTATATCGAAATGATTTGAGACATTTTAAGGTGTTTCCATTCATTTTCGCACTGAATCGAACAACATTCAAGCAAACTTTTGCGAACAAAGTTTTGTTAGACAAAACGGATCGCCCAATCTACCAACAAATAATCAATGTTTCACAAGTTGAAGCCTAATAATGCTTATGTGCCAGCTGAATGTATGCGAGGCTGTTGTTGAAGGGGTTGTATTCGCTATAAAAAACCGCCTCGCTATATATTATCCTGCTTATTACATATAAATCAACCAAATAAATAAATAAATCAATACTTTGACTCAAAATATTGACTTAAAAACGAGTTTATTGATTTAAAAACGAGTATTGCTTCTGAAAATAGTCTGTTCCGTCTCTGAACTGCGTCTATGGCAACGGTGTGTTATACTAGCAGCGCCGAGAAATAACAGACCACAGTCTACATTACAATTCAACCAAGCCACGTAAAAACAAGCAAAACTAACCTAAGAAAACAACGACGCTATAAACATTGCTATGATGATGTCGATGCACGTATGCCCGACGACAGCGGAGGTGACTGTGTTGTGGGAACGACAGCGCTCCATCAGTTCTGGGAGATCGTGGTTCACGGAAACCCTTTGGTTGAAGCATATTTTTGCTTTGTCCACTTACATCTGTCTTTGTTGACATCCGCCATGTGTGCGCAAACAGACTGGCCGGAAATGAACTCGTCTTCTGACGTGTTGCAACCATAAAAGGGCCTAAAACTTAATCGCAATTCATTATTTATTCGGCAAATAACGTTTCCATCAGCTTTTATCGCATTAGCCGTATATCGATCAAGATAAAATCCGATGAGACCGAACGTATTTCATTTGAGTCGATTTTCATGAAATTTCATCGAATTTTACTGTTTCCATAAGGCATTTTTTAATTCGATATCACTTAATTCGGATAAAAACGTGTCGATGGAAACATGGCTAGTGTCGTAGTTGACACCAGCTCATTTGATTCATCCAGGTTAAGTCAAGACACACTAGAAGAGGGTCTGAACAATTAATTTTCTTTGGGGTGAATCGATTCTGATTTCACAGCAGTGTCATGTGAATCTCTGCAGTGCACAAACAGTGTGTTTCAGTGAAACTCAATAGCACAGACCACAAAAAAAAAAAGCATTTTGTAACACAGACCATATGCACAGACCACAAAAAAACATTGCAGTTTTGTAGTGCTGGGTGTTGATAGGTTCGGCTTTGAGTTTGAGTCCAGACCCAGTTCAAATGCTCCGGAGTCCATACAAGACCAATAACATATGGCCTTGGACATTGCCATCAAAAAAAAAAAATGAAAAAAAAAATAAAATAAAATATAGCTGCGAGCAGCGATGAAGGGCCCAAGCCGGTGGCACCGCAACCCCGGTTCCTTAGTTACCTAAAAGCACCAGGGTTGCCATGCCACTGGCTTTGGCCCTTCATCGCGGATCACAGCTATATATATATATATATATATACTGTAGTGTATATATACATATATATATGAAGCCGGTGGCACCGCCACCCTGGTGCCTTTAGGTTTATTGTGCACGACATGCAAAATGTAACCCTGCTTTGACTGATGCAAGCTCTACAGCACAGTTTATAGTAAGAAAGAATATAGTAAGAAAGAAAAGTAAGCTGTTACTCTGAGATGGTTTGGGAAACAAACATTCATCATGTCGCATTGGTTTTAGTTACTTGTCCTCGAACAGAGCCCTAATCCGTTTATATTTCAGTTACACATTCTACATTGATTAAAAAAGAAAAATCAAATGTGTTTTTAATTCATACAGAAATAAAATATTTATAATTCAGCTGAGAATAAAGTTAGTTCAAATTTTAAGAAAAACAAATATATGATCTGAAATATAGCACATTCATTTTTAAATTCATTCAGGTTCAATTACCAAAAATACAATCTTAATTTAATTTAAAGCAAATAATAAATCTAAAATATATGGGTTATATGCATATTTTGTAAAAAAAGAAAAAAAAAGAAAGATATATATCCAAAAACACAAGGCCTTAAACTTTAACAAGGGTGCAACTCTTATCACTACAACAAACATAGTCACACACACAAGTCAAGTCACTTACATTTTAGATGCAATATTGACTTTTTAGATGCAATATTGACTTTTTTCTGTTTCAGCAGAGAAAATAGTTCACAAAGATCACAGCGACCCATCGCGCATCTCAAAGCAATGTGTTTTCTCATTACTGAATGATTCAGCATTTTGAATCCATGACTCGTTCATTAAGACGGTCATCTGGCGTCACCTTATGGTGATTTAGGGTTATGTTTAAAAGTATCGTTCTTTACAGCGATTTTTAATTGACTCCTGTTAAACCAATCTCGTAACATTATTGTGTAACCGATTTAATTTGATCAGCCTTACCTAGGGTAACAGCCCTATAGTGTCTTATTATTCTAAATTATTGAATTTATTGATCAAATTTACTAATGAAAAATGAAGCATACATTTATTAAGACTAGGCTGCCCTGCAGATATTAGGCTACAATATGCAGATTTAAATATACCATTTATCAAATAATCTGTTTATTTTTAGTTTACACATTACATTGTTTAAAAAATAAAAATCAAATGTGACCCGCTCTGGCGAAATGAGTCGGAAGTTGCAACCTTCCATTTTAAGATATGGGCCGATTATGTGGAAAAACCATGAAATAACAAAAATATATATATATATATATATATTTTGCTAATTTCAAAGAACAGACATTCAAAAATAATCTCACAGGGTTTCGTAGTCGAGATAATTGAGTAAAGGTATTTAAATAACGATTAAAGTTGTCAAAGCTTTAAATTCGCTGAAATAAACATTGCTCTTCTCAACTCCCCTCGTCACCTCTGAGCATTTCCCGGGTATCCCCTGAAACGTTGAACTCACTGGAGGCTTCTAACCTAAACTGCGTGAGTATATTTATCTGCAAGAAGAATATAGCCTATGTAAGGCTGTAACGATCGCGACACTCAGATCCACGAACCTGTGTCGCGGTGTGAGAAGACAGAATCACGACACCGACACGTCCCTTCAACTCCCGAAGTTATCCTTCACGTCCAGACCCAATGCTAGCTACAACATCTTTAAATTACTATTAGTATTATTTGAAGTTAACATTATAAAATACGTAGACTTACACCACAAAACTTAAATTATTACTAAATTTTTTAAAATTGGGCAATTTCAGCATTATGGAGGAGATCCAATTCCCAGATAATTAAATATTTTAATAAATTGGCCTATGTGAACCACACTGCACAAACCAAAAGTAATACTTACCGGATGAAGAAGGGTTGACTCTCTCCAGAACATAAAATCTTTATTTTATTTTCCGTGTTCGCATTTATGAGGAAAAACAATCCGAACGTGACCGTTCTCTGGAAGCAGCACTAAAACTTTCACATAGCTTAAACATGCAAGCACAAAGCCTTTCTTTAAAGTAAATTTCGTTTTAAAATAATTATCTTAATTTAAATCAATGTTTCATCAACCAATTACTATTTAATAATAAGAAATAAATTGCAGACAATAGGCTAGGCCTAATCACGACGCGGAGACGCGCGGCACGTGAACTGAAGCTTGTCTCATGAACCGAAAGTCAGCGTATAAGGTATCCTCACAGACATATATATTGAAATGTCTACTTTTAAAGACAACCATTCAAAATGAAAGAAAACAGACTGCTCTCTGCTTATGTGGGCTAATCCGTATGAAAACTGAATTTCTCTCTGACTCCTCTTCAATCTTTCTGATTTTAGAACATTTTTGTAAAAGTGACTTTTTAATTATTTATTTCAAAAAAATTAAAAATAAGTTGAGTTTCAGCCTCGTTAAATTGCATTTATATATGTTAATCTATTTGGTCAAATTAAGCTATATAAAATAAATAGTTTATCCCTTAAAATGCTATGGATTTTGAAAGATATCAAAAAAAAAAAAAAAAAAAACGGGCAAAAAAACTTTAAAAGCGATTTTCTTAGGTTTTCAATTGGAAAAAAAGGGCAGACGACCAGAATTCAAATCTGTATATCTTTACAACCATTCAAGGTATGACCAAGGTATCATTTGAAAGCTTACAGTGTCCTCTTTCCATTAATATCAAAATCTCAATTTTTAAATTTGGGTCACTGTGACTAATTTTGCTGGATCAGGTCGGTCACAAATGTGTTTTTTATTGTAGTATTATTTTATACAGAAATACATTATAATTATATATAATATACAAAATATAACCGTGGGCGCGATTAAACAGTGTTACAATAAAACTCAACATTGTGTTTTTTAAAAATAAATTCAAATAATACAAATCCCGAAATTGCGCTAATTTTAAAATTAAACTAAAACTCATGGCTGCACAAGCATGCATAACTGTGCGCGCCAACAGCGAGGAACCAGCAGAACAGAGTGAACGTTCATTCTGTTTAGTTCAATCCTACTTAATACGAATTTATTTAAAATGCTTGCTCTACTTCACAACATTAATGTCTTGTGCGGATATCTGTATTTTGACTTTCGGTTTTAAGTAAGCGATTTAAAAGTTCCCGAGTCCCAGCGGAGTCACACGTTGATTAACCGGTGGGAATATACACAATAGGCCTAACTGATATTGAACACAAGAGGGCAGTATAGCACTACGTATGACTCAGATTATTTTTTCTTCTTCTGAATTTTACACCCATTCTGGCTGTTTTTGAACGTAAACATAATTCTTAAATGAAAAAAGGGAAAAACTGCTTTAATTATAATATTTGTATAATTTAATTTAGAAACAAATGATGTATAATTACATTTTTAGAAGATATGAGGCTTTTAGTGTTTACTTTTTTGACATTACTTTAATCTTTTGCCAAAGTTGCACATGCCTACTGGCTAATAAATGTGATGTATCTGTCGAGCTATCTGTATCTATCTGTTTCAAGCAATTTCAAGCATGCTAAGAGTCCCAAAAGTATCAAAAATGAATGTTAAAGTTTGATTTGTTGCCACAGCAACAGTATCAAAGATATCAAGAATCCATTCACAGGTCTACATCTGCTGTATTTTTACATTATACAGATGAAGTTTGAAGCAAATCGGTTAAAAATAAGAGGGTGATATCAAAGCATTTTGAAAGTGACACACTTCCTGCTGCCAGTTGGTGGCGCTATAACTTTGACTCACAATAGTCACATCCATGTAATCAGCCTCTTACAGTGAACACACTGCTGAAGTTTCATCAAGATCAGTTAATGTATGCTGAAGTTATAACACACTTCCTGTTTCACGTTTCTCGCCATAATTTTGTTTCCTCGCCACGGCCAAACCGTTCGAGATATCAAAAATCCCCTCGCAAACTTTCATCCTCAATGCCTTGACTTCATGCTGACCGAGTTTCGTGCCGTGTGTTTGAATTCTCTAGGAGGAGTATTGCACATTCCACTGCGAGCGTTTTACAAACAAACCTCAATAGCCGACTTCCTGTTTGGCTGGGGTAAAAAGTAAGAGCGTGAGGTATAGATGAAACGATGAGATCAACATGTGTACCGAGTTTCATATTATTACATGCAAGCGTATTTGATTTATGGACCAAGTGTTCGGACCCCGTTCCAGGGGGCACTGTCTAGCCCCCCTGCCACACCCAGGTACCATCTTCAGCCCG
Organism: Pimephales promelas; assembly: GCF_988280905.1. Taxonomy (NCBI): domain Eukaryota; kingdom Metazoa; phylum Chordata; class Actinopteri; order Cypriniformes; family Leuciscidae; genus Pimephales; species Pimephales promelas. Next base: position 12,976,027 of record NC_142790.1, on the reverse strand, counting down.
GCTCTGATGGCTGTGGGATCTGACCTGTGTGCAAAGTTTCAAAAGTTTTCAAACCCGTTAAGGGCCCCAAAAGCCACTAAGAGTCTCAAAATCATAAAAAAAAAGAATTTTAAAGTTTGATGCGTTGCCACGGCAACAGTATCAAAGATATCAAGAATCCATTCACAGGTCTTCATCTGCTATGTATTTACATTATATAGATTAAGTTTGAAGCACATCGGGTAAAAATAAAAGGGTGAGTTCAAAGCATTTTGAAAGTGACACACTTCCTGCTACCAGTTGGTGGCGCTATAACTTTGACTCACAATAGTCACATCCATGTGATCGTCCTCTTACAGCGAACACACTGCTGAAGTTTCATCAAGATCAGTTAATGTATGCTGAAGTTATAACACACTTCCTGTTTCACGTTTCTCGCCATAATTTCGTTTCCTCGCCATGGCCAAACCGTTCGAGATATCAAAAATCCCCTCGCAAACTTTCATCGTCAATGCCTCGACTTCATGCTGACCGAGTTTCGTGCCGTGTGTTTGAATTCTCTAGGAGTAGTACTTCAAATTCCATTGCGAGTGTTTTATGAACAACCCTATATAACCGACTTCCTGTTGGGCTGGGGTAAAAAGTAATAGTATGAGGTATATATGAACGATGAGATCAACATGTGAACCGAGTTTCATATTATTACATACAAGCGTGTTTGAGTTATGGACCAAGTTTTCGGACCCTGTTCCAGGGGGCGCTGTCTAGTCCCCCTGCCACGCCCGGGTACCATCTTCAGCCCGGCTCTGATGGCCGCGGGTTCTGACCCGTGTGCTAAGTTTCAAGAGTTTTTGAGCATGTTAAGGGCCCCAAAAGTGCCCGAATAGTCGTATAAATAATAATAATAATAATAATAATAATAAATATAGCTGCGAGCAGCGATGGCGGGCCCAAGCCGGTGGCACCGCAACCCCGGTTCCTTTAGTTACCTAAAGGCACCGGGGTGGCGGTGTCGCAGGCTTTAGCCCTTTCATGATTAAATGAAATGTTAAAACAGCTTGCCATACTCTATCTGTCGTTTCGACTAGTCACAATTACATTACAGATATCTTAAATGATAATACAAACTATTCAAAATGTAATTAAGACTAGTCACTTTTGTCAAAAGGTGGGGTGTTGATATCTACAATGTTAATTCCGGTTAGGCAAACTTAGCTTTTAAATGTTAAAAGGGCTTTCCATATAGGGACGTACAGTAGGCTCAGAGAGAGGCTCACCATATTCAAACCAAAATATCTGACTTCCTCTTGATCCAAACTAATGACTATGAATTAGAAAGTTGTCCGGCTTGAGGAGTAAAATGTATATACCGATTTTTGTAACTGTAGATAAAACTAACAACGCCACTTTTGTCAAAAGGTGGCGCTATTTAGTCCCTGCACCATGCCCGTTTCTGAAACTTTGCACATGTCTACTGGCTAATAAATGTGATGTGTGATGTGATGATTTTCATGCAATTTCAAGCATGCTAAGAGTCTCAAAAGCATCCTAAAATAATTTCAAAGTTTGATGCGTTGCCACGGCAACAGTATCAGATATATCAAGAATCCATTCTCAGGTCTTCATCTGCCATGTATTTACATTATACAGATGAAGTTTGAAGCAAATTGGGTCAAAATACAAGGATGATTTTAAAGCATTTGGAAAGTGACACACTTCCTGCTGCCAGTTGGTGGCGCTATAACTTTGACTCACAATAGTCACATCCATGTGATCGGCCTCTTACAGCGAACACACTGCTGAAGTTTCATCAAGATCAGTTAATGTATGCTGAAGTTATAACACACTTCCTGTTTCACGTTTCTCGCCATAATTTTATTTCCTCGCCACGGCCAAACCGTTCGAGATATCAAAAATCCCCTCGCAAAATTTCATCCTCAGTTTCTTGACTTCATGCTGACCGAGTTTCGTGCCGTGTGTTTGAATTCTCTAGGAGGAGTATTGCAAATTCCATTGTGTGTGTTTTATGAACAACCCTAAATAACCGACTTCATGTCTAGCTGGGGTAAAAGTAAGAGTGTGAGGTATATATGAAACGATGACATCAACATGTGAACCGAGTTTCATATTATTACATGCAAGCGTGTTTGATTTATGGACCAAGTTTTTGGACCCCCTTCCAGGGGGCGCTGTCTAGCCCCCCTGCCACGCCCAGGTACCATCTTCAGCCCGGCCCTGATGGCTGTGGGATCTGACCTGTATGCAAAGTTTCAAGAGTTTTCAAACCCGTTAAGGGCCCCAAAAGCCGCTAAGAGTCTCAAAATCATCAAAAAAAAGAATTTTAAAGTTTGATGCATTGCCACGGCAACAGTATCAAAGATATCAAGAATCCATTCACAGGTCTTCATCTGCTATGTATTTACATTATACAGATGAAGTTTGAGGCAAATCGGGTCAAAATAAAAGGGTGAGTTCAAAGCATTTTGAAAGTGACACACTTCCTGCTACCAGTTGGTGGCGCTATAACTTTGACTCACAATAGTCACATCCATGTGATCGTCCTCTTACAGCGAACAAACTGCTGAAGTTTCATCAAGATCAGTTAATGTATGCTGAAGTTATGACACACTTCCTGTTTCACGTTTCTCGCCATAATTTCGTTTCCTCGCCACGGCCAAACCGTTCGAGATATCAAAAATCCCCTCGCAAACTTTCATCCTCAATGCCTTGACTTCATGCTGACCGAGTTTCGTGCCGTGTGTTTGAATTCTCTAGGAGGAGTATTGCAAATTCCATTGGGAGTGTTTTATGAACAACCCTAAATAACCGACTTCCTGTTGGGCTGGGGTAAAAAGTAATAGTATGAGGTATATATGAACGATGAGATCTATATGTGCACCGAGTTTCATATTATTACATGCAAGCGTGTTTGATTTATGGACCAAGTTTTCGGACTCCGTTCCAGGTGGCGCTGTCTAGCCCCCCTGCCACGCCCGGGTACCATCTTCAGCCCGGCCCTGATGGCCGCGGGTTCTGACCCGTGTGCAAAGTTTCAAGAGTTTTTGAGCATGTTAAGGGCCCTAAAAGTGCCCGAATAGTCGTATAAATAATAATAATAATAATAATAATAATAATAATCCTAAGGAAAACAATAGGGCCTTCGCCCTTTCAGGGCTTGGGCCCTAATAATCCTAAGGAAAACAATAGGGCCTTCGCCCTTTCAGGGCTTGGGCCCTAATAAAAGCACCATGAAAATAGTCCATATGACAAAGTTAATTTTGTTTATTATTCACACAGTCAAACACTTTTTATCTCTTCTAGCCACTAGAAACACAGTGCTTAGCTGATATTAAGAAAGGTGAAAGTGAATGTCCCGCATGCAAATGAAAAGCCTTGGAGAACTAATAAAAACCATTAACTCATTAACTGAAAGCCTAGATAAAAAAGGAATCTGATATTTAATTTTATGGGTGATAGATTGATGAATCATTATAGGAGGTAGTAGGCTACAAGTAATGTGTGTTACCCACACAAGTAATGTGCGTGTAATATATATAGTCAGTTGCTGGAGCTAATGAAGAACATGTGAGACCCTACTGGTGTTGCAGTCAGCAGCTCACTGTAAACAAGATCTTCCTTTTTTGTGGAGTGATGCTGCTAACCAACAGTTTAGCAATGGGCTATGCACGCATAAGTTCCACATTTGACACAAGGCTGCTCTTCAGTTTAAGAAAAACCGAGGAAAACGGGATTATGGCAGAGTCTTCGAAACGAAACTTTAATACGTTTAGATGTAATTTTATATATAGTTATGTCAATTTAATATAATAAACAAAGAAGCATAGACAAAACGAGGGGTGTCTGTTTTGGCAACTAGCGTTTCTTTAGTATAGACCTTATGTAGCCCCGCCCCTTTTCAGCGCTGCGCTCGTTGTCTTTTGACTTCCGGTCTTTATTTTCACAACGATCTTGCATAGGTATGAATGAACTGCTCGTAAAAAAAATTGCCCAGTCAACATGTGTTAAGACATCTGCTTTACGATGCTTATGATAAACATTACAATGCTCATGATAATTTTTGATAACTCCATAGGGGTGTAATAATATATCGTGCCACAATATATCGCAATACAAAAAATGCAACAATACGTATTGTGGATAGTGACAATATGTATTGTGGATAGTCCCCCCAAAATAAAAATGACTGTGTGAGAAAAAAATTCAAGTTTTCAGAGTTTTAGTGTCAATAATACATTAAACTACTATATATAATGTTGAGAACAGTGTTGGGTAAGTTACTCTAAAAAAGTAATTAATTAGTTACTAATTACCTCTTCAACAGTGTAATTAGATTACTGTACTAATGACTCTGTCTAAAACGTATTTAATTACTTTTAATTACTAATTACTTTCAAAATCCCATATCAATCTCAACCAGCTGAATAATACAACGACATGAATCTGTTTTAAGTCTTTCAAATAAATACTATAAAATTGCATGAATTATGGTGGAGAAGGTTACATCATAAAAACATACTTTTTAATATCAGAATACATTTTGATGTTAAACCCACAATTTTTTTGTGTCTGATCTCATGACATGTCACACTTTTTTCATACATATTTTACAATAATTCATACGAATTTGTACGGGTCGTACGATTTAGACTCATACGAAATAATAAAATGCATAAATGCATACGAATCGCTGTGAGATCGGATTGATCTATACACAGTATTTACCTCAATTACATCAGAAGTAACTGCAATTAAATTACAGATAAATGAAGAGTAATCCCTTACTTTACATTTTCAAGGGAAAAGTAATTAAATTACACACTGTAAAAAATTTGGAGTAGGATTTACTTGAAAAAACCTTGCTAAACGATCTCACTCAGAAAATGCTAGTAAATTTACAAAGATTTGCCAAGTAAAAACCTAAACATATTTATCAGTAGCTTTAATTAGAAATCTTTAAGTTAAATTTACTTGGAATGTGGAATTAAGTAAACTTTACAATAAATAAGTAATTTTAACTCGGCTTGTAAAAGGTTGATTAATACCGATTTCCTTTGCCTTTGTATTACACTTCACTAAAACAATTATCTTGAATTTTATTAGTCATTTATAGTATGTTCTTTACTTAGATCATCTAAGTAATATATATATATACATCATGTCAGACTTTAAGCCTTATGTGAATGCAAACACCTCAATACTTGGTAGACAACAATGGTGGTAACATTTGATGGATCGTTTGAATGTGTCGTTTTAAGCAAAAAATTTACTCGAAATGTCACAAAATGGCAATTTACTAATACTGAAAACAAAAATCAATGATAAAACAGTGTAAATACAGCTGGAAACCAGTGAAAAATGAGCCTCATTAATTATTCAAGGTCCAGTGCATGATGGGAACCCCAGTATCAGAAAAGTTGAGTAATTTTTACTTAATTTTATTGAGTTGATATTACACTTTCATTTATACTCGCTTGAAATAAGTACTGATATGGAATTTACTTAGTTTTTTAAATTCTTGCATGAACTAACTTTTTCAAGTAAATTACATTGGGTTTTTTCACTAGTATTTACTTCACCAAAAAATCATTTTTTACAGTAACTAATTACTTAGTAATTAGTTACACCCAACACTGCACTGTAAAAAAAGATACACCAAATCTACTCAATAAAAATGAGGCAACAGATTACAAGCAATATTATTAATTAAATTTCACAAGGTTTGGTATTGAGTAAATATTAATTAAACAAGACTCTTAAAAGTTATCCATTTAAAATGAGTAGATTCGAATAGAAAACAGAACAGAATTAATTATAATCTAAACAAAAATGTTGAGTTAATTTGAGTTAATCAATGCAATTAATTAAATCTAAATATTCCTTTCCTAGAAATAATGGCCCAGAAAGTACAGAACTTAACAAATACTCAAATGACAATTTTATTAACAATTCACTTTTGTGCTTTCAACGCATTGTAGCACATCATTGTACACTGCATTCACAGTCTCATTTCAAGACAAAAGTAGGATCTTGCATTTCAAACCAGACATTTAAAAAGGACATAATACTGACTTCAAACTATTTAGTAAAAACAAAAATAAATGCCATACACGTGTCCATAAACCTGTTTCCATGCTTTTTCACCTCACATAGCCACTAAATTGGGTCAATAAAGATCTTAAAATAAAAATACTCCATAAATACTCCATAAATCCTTAAAGGTCCCGTTCTCCATGTTTTTTTTAAGCTTTGATTGTGTTCATGTTTCGCGTGTAAAAAACACTGTATTTTTCACACAATTTACTTATCTGTATACTGCTGTTTTCACTGTCCAAAAAACGGCCCGATTGACTTACTTGTTCTATGAAGTTTATCATTTTACAGGTATTATTTATGCTCTAACAGCAACATTACACACTAACTAAAGTTTAAAAAATGGAATCGAGAAGAATGGGACCTTTAAAGTGCAATTTGTACAGAGTAAAATACATTTGTACTTTGAACTTACAACAATTGAAATGTCATGACATTCGTGGGAAAAATCACTACTAACTTACAAACATCAATGTGCAATTCTCAAGTAAGACATTGTGTAGCACAAAAGTCTGCACTGCAATACAGTCTCATTTCAAGCCTGAAGTTTGCTCTAGAGGGATTGGACTTTGTTGATCCAGTTCCAAGAAACGTTTTTGGAATACCTCAAAGGTGTACAAAGGTGATAATCGAGATTCAGCGCGTAGGTCAAGCCAAGGAGGACAGAGCAAGGCCGCTGCAATATTTCCAAGTCCTGTGATGACGATTCCAATGTTCTTTGGGTAGTTGCTTGTAGAAGCTTCAGGTTTTGGGGTCAGAGTAATGGCCATTATGAACTGTTCCTTCAAGTTCTCAGTGCCCTGCAACATAAAATTGTAGTGTCTTAGTATAAAACTGTCAGAAGTATATTGCAAGCATATAGCAGAACTAGACAATACATTCATTATGGTTTTCATAGCTTATAAATCTATTTTATTACATTTTATTTTCTCACAGGCCTTGGTCTCAAATTGTTTTCTTCTCTATTTTGATGTTTTTTTCTTTATTTTTTTATGTTTGTTGTAGTCTACAAATGTTCTTCCATTGTAATGAGGGATTTATGGTGTTCCACTACTATTATATCCCTCTCTATAGGCTACAGTATCCATAGACATAATATATACATAGACGCCCTATTGGCCGCTTTGGAACGTTGCTGCGGAATAAACACACACAAAAAATATATTTAATATTTAGCTCTTTGTGCTAAATTTCAGTTTTATTGATCAGTAATAGGCTAGCCATTATAACAGAAGTAGCTTCAGTCAAACATACTGTTAAAATAGCCTAAATATAAAGTTATGAAACTTTACTTTGCCTTCAGCCAAAACTATTTACCAGGGAACCATTAATAGATTAATGAGACCAAAGATAAACACAAATTATACGAATTATATCTCATGTTTAACCTCTTGACTAGAGACATCCGAGCCAGCGGCAACCGTCAGAAGCAGTGGCCGTGGTACGGCTGTTCCAGGCGGGGAGACGAGCGCTGGGCGGGGGCGCAGCAACTCCGAAAACTTCAGATCAAATTTTTAAATAGGCTCTATCTTTATAAACAAACCACATATTTGAGCTTTAAACAACTACATTGTCGACTGAAAAACTATTAAAACTACATTGCGTGACACAATAAGGAGTTTTCTTTTTAAATCAATCAAAGTTCCCAAAAGCGTTGCCATATGGAGTTTAACCGTAGAGACGGAACGGACTATTTTCTTTAGCGGAAGCAATACAATCGTTTTTAAATCAATAAACTCCTTTTTAAATCAGTAAATCGTGTCAAATTATTTATTTATTTAGTAAGTAGCCATGTAATAAGCAGGAAAATATAGAGCAAGGTGGTTGTTTAGCGAATACGACCCCTTCTTCATCTCCGCTTCGCATCGCGGTCATAAATCAGCCTGTCAGGTTTTCTATTTGCCATAGCAACGCCTCGCTCGACATTATCCCTTACATATAACCACTACATGCGTTCTTTTTACTAGTCCAGTGAAAACAAAATAAGTTTTCTTACCTTAGTCAACCAGCTGCAAGATGAGCAAGTGGAAGACGACGAACATTCACCGTCTGTAGGCAGCTTAACGTATCTCTTCCGCCGTGGTGCACTTTGACAGGAAGTGCTTTTGTCTGATTACATTAATTTGAATTCACTCAATATTCTCTCATTTGGAATTAAATTAATAAAAAAGCTTAAGTTTCATTTAACTACAATGGGTGGTTTTTATTCCAAACATTTTTATTTGAATTAAATTAATAAAAATGCTTAAGTTTTAATTAACAATAATGGGTGGTTTTTATTCCAAACATTTTTATTTGAAATTTAATTAAATATTTGCCTCAAAATCAAAAACACAATTATATTGAATACATTTTAACCAAAAACATTAATTCAAATCTACATCACCACAGAATCATTTCTTACAGTGTGGTTGAGAATCATGAAAATTTGTATTTTCCTTGGGTTACAAGCACCAAGTCCAAGCCTATTCATTTAAACCCACAATGTAAAATCAAATTTAGCATTTTAATCAACAGTACATTTTTTGTTAACCTTTTACCATTTGTCTTGGAGTATCGCAATAATATCGTATCGTGAGTTCAGTATCGTGATATGTATCGATTCGTGACATGAGGGTATCGTTACACCCCTATAACTCTACAATAAGTTAATCCTCTTCACCAGCTAATTACTCCGACAGCGATGCCATAGAAATATACAGAGCGACCGCAAAAACGGAAGTTCAAAGACAATATTCTAAAAATGACGGCATCCACGTTTCTCTGGTGCATAAGGTCTATAGCCATGGAGTATAAACACCAACATAAATTCTTGGTATAGAATTGGACGGAAAAAAATCCGTCATCCTTAGACCATCAGTGCATAGAGCCCATTGGAATGGATACACCTGCATGTTAACGAGCAGGAGAAAAAAAATGGGTGGGTGGCTCTTTTCTGTGTGGAGATTTGCATGTTCTTGCATGTTTGGGTATCCTCTGGGTGGAAGTGTCATGCTAAGTTGATGGATGTGGCTGCTGCATTCAACAGGCCTCTTGAATTCAGTGTCACACATTTTGGACTACGCTTGTCATAATGGCTCAGTGGGTAGCACTCTTCTCAAACCAAAAAGGTCCCCAGTTTAAATCCCAGCTGAGCCTTGTAAGGAATCTGCATGTTTTCCCCATGTCTCCATGGGTTTCCTCTGGGTGATTTGGTTTCCTCCTCAAGCCGAAGAGATGCAACATAGGTGATTTGGAGACTGTAAATTGTGCATAGGTGTGAGCGTAAGAATATTTGTGTGTCTGTATGTGTGAGCCCTTCGATGGACCGGCCATCCATCCAGAGTGTTACCCGGTAACAAGCGGTTTGAAGAATGGTTTCAGGTTTAGACATGGCACTTGATAAAGATATCTGATTTGCAGACTTGGTTCATGCTCACATTTCTTTGAGCTGGATAAGGGACTAATCTGCAAATTGATACTCATGCTTTTCTTAATATTCCAGCCATGTCTCCAGTGGTTTCCAGCTAATGTGAAATAGAGTAGGATTTTACTGCTAGACAAACATGTTCTGCATCTGCAATGCAAGCAAAATAAATAAATAAAAAAGACAGTCTGTTCTAAAAAGATGAAAAAAAGCAAAGAAAAATAAGAATCAGTTCATGAGACACACACACTAAATCATTCCTGGCATACTTTTATTCTGCATGGATTGGCTAAGCACAGGAATTGTTTCTGCACCAATAGAGAAGAGAGACTATAGTAGCTTAAACTCTGTCTGAAATAGGGTAAATAACATGTCTGTGCCAGGGTGACCTCCAGACATCCACATACACACACACATAAACATTTCTCATTCATTACACATGGGAAGAATGGAAGAACTGACCCTTCAACTAAGTCAAGCCCCCTTGGTTGCTGTGGCTATAGCTCTCGAGGCCTCTGTTGATAGTGATTATAATTGATAACAATACTGTTCCTGAACAGAACATTGTCTAACCACAACATTTCAGTATATTTCATCACACTTTCAAGAAGAGAGAAACACCTTGGGAGGGAAGGTGTGTAGTCTGTGCCTGACCTTCTCAAAAACATTAACCTGGCCCTCCATCCTCCACCATCCATAAATAAAATAATGCTCTTACAAAAAAAAAAAAAAGTAGTGTGGAATTATCATGATATAAAACTTTGATATGTCCCAATAGTAATGTATGATTCCTGTATTCAATTACCATTATGTTCAACTAGTGGTGCTGATAAACATGTCTGCCCAGCAGTCCAGATGGTTTAAACAGCAATGTGTTAATGTCTAGGGAGATAAAAACTCAACAAGATAGAATCATAATTATTCATAAGAATGTGTGAATATTCATGAAGGCCATTGAAGTGAACTATTTGTAGCTTTTTATACTAGGTAAGGGTTTCATTTTTAGAAATACATTTTCACACACGCACACAAAAACACTATACTCAAGTTAGAGATATACACAATCTACAAGGTCAACTGAGGTGCAAATGAAACATCAGCATGCTATTGCTACTGTATTCATGCACGTTTAACGTCCCAGGAACATTAAGAAATGAAAAGTTACTTTTTTGGTTGTTGTTATATACAGTACCTTCCCTTATTCTCAACTGCATACTTGCCATGGCCTATGAGAAATAAATGGCTTCCATGGAAACAATACAATCTAGGCAACATGGTCCACTATTGAAAAGTTTAGAGTCTGTTTAGAAGTTTAGAAGTCAAGAGGGTAATAATGGCAAAGGCTCAGTTTTCTATGAAATTTACCAGGATAAATTAAGTTCATAAAAAAAAATGCTTACTCTGTACATTGTACTATACATTGTACTTAAGTCATATGGGTTTAGAATGGCAATGAAAGTGAATGGAGAATGTGAGAGTCCAACTTCAGAAAGGGCAAAAGGGAACATATATTGTATTATCAAAAAGTGGTCAATACAACTTGTACACTTTAAAGTCTTCTGAAGCCAATATGATAATGAAATTGTGATGAATTTGTAATTTTTGGTTGAGCTATAACTTTTATACTTCTTTGAGCCTTATTAAATACTAGGGCTAAAAACAACACATTGACATGGTTACATGCAGGTTATGTTCATTCCTACTCCCCCTCAGTCATGTTTCAGACAAAACAAAAACTTTAGAGCAAATACTTATGGCTAGTATGGTAACACTACTTAATACAGTACAAGCCTGCATATTTTCCAGCGCAGTCTCATCCCAAGATGTCATATAACTGACGTCTTGGGACGTCTTTTGACCATACGTCAACATCTGCCTTTTTAGGGTACCCTTAAACGTCGGTTAGATGACGTTATCGGATCCTAAGCCTACCCCAGACCTAAACCTACCCCGTCACCTAACCGACGTTAAAGGTAAAGCGTCAGTTGTATGACGGCCCGATAACGTCATCTAACCGACGTTTAATGGTACCCTAAAAAGGCGGATGTTGACGTATGGTCAAAAGACGTCCCAAGACGTCAGTTATATGACTTCTTGGGATGAGACTGTGTTACATTTTCAGGACTCGCAACCGTATTTATCAAAAATAACCATGTCCATAACATTGCGAAATTTGATCACAATTGACAGCAATTCATCCATCAGATATAAGATAACAACCAAGAAGGACTTTAAATGCTTAACCGAGTGCAGAGAGTACATTTGAGCCGCGCCTCACAGCTTGCACCCACTGCAACGCTGATGGATCTTCGGATGAATGCAATTCATTTTGCTGTCTCCTTGAATAAACTAAACCCGTCATGATTATAGTTCACAGTGTTAGAGACGTGGCGCATAGAAATACTCATGACGAGGAATAACTTGAGAAGACTTCAATCATTAAACACTTAGGAACCAGGAGAAAACCACAACCAAACATTAACGAAAACCGACAATGACTGAGGGAGAACACCGGGTATACATACAGGAGACAAACGCAGGACCGCAACAAGATAATTACACACAGCTGAAGCAAATGAACTAATGAAGATGGTGAACATGGAAACAAAGGAGTGGTGGGAAACTGAACAAATGCAAACAGAAAGTCCAATTACAAACTGACATGTAACACACTGTGGCTTTCACATTATATCATATGGCAGATAACTAGTCATACGGTTCCGTTCATTCAGCGAGGGATTGTCGAGGATGTGGTTGTGTCCTGAAAATGTGCAGGTGTCAATTCAGTTACAAAATGGGGTTGTCACGCTGATACAAAACGCTGTATGAACGCAACCATATTATGGGGCACTGCCATACTAGCCATTAGAATCTGCTCTAGAGTTTTGTGTGAAACATGACAGGGCATTAGAGATGAATATAAAAAGTGTGAACACAATGTAATCGATTACATCATCATGTCATTCCAGCACTGCAGTGGTTGTACACTCTCCTAATGGATTATTAGGAACGCCATACTAATACTGTGTTTGACCCTCCTCAACAAGGAAAGTAATCTTTAGAAATGTTGGCCCATATTGATAGGATAGCATCTTGCAGTTGATGGAGATTTGTGGGATGCACATCTAGGGCACGAAGCTCCCGTTCCAACACATCCCAAAGATGCTCTATTGGGTTGAGATCTGGTGACTGTGGGGGCCATTTTAGTACAGTGAACTCATTGTCATGTTCAAGAAACCAATTTGAAATGACTCAAGCTTTGTGACATGGTGCGTTATCCTGCTGGAAGTAGCCATCAGAGGATGGGTACATGGTGGCCATGAAGGGATTGACAGATGGTCCAGAAACAATGCTCAGGTAGGCCAAGGCATTTAAATTAGGGCTGTCGCGGTAACCGCAATATTGTAGTACCGCACTTCTGACAAGTCAACCGCAGAGGTTTGCACGTAACCGCAGCAACCGCGATATTCACGTTTTTTTTATAAGGCTATACCCTTCTTGTTTTGAACTTAATGCATGTGTATTGAATGTTAAACAAGTTCATAATAATAACAAGACAGTTTATCATGGTGATGTGTAGCCTACAGGCTTCACACAGACAGTGAATGAGAGAGATCGGCAGAGCGCGTGCAATTACCAGCGTCTGTCTTTGAAGTCGTGAAAAGCTTGTCGTGTCAAAGGGAAGCGAAATATTTGTCGCATCATCATTTTAACGTTCTCCACACGGGTATTTTCCCATAAATGCGCGTCAGCAGCAGCGCTAGTCAGCATCCCACAGCATAAAATCAGTGAGTCACGCATTGAATCAATGCTAGTATATGGGTCTCTAATAAGTGAAGCATCAGCCTCAGCGTTGCCCATGCGACGCATTGCTGCTTAGCTGAGCCTTGAAAAGTTGAACCTCAAGGTTAAAAAAAATTAACATCTTGTTTCTTTACATCTCTTTTAATGAATCAGCTTTTTTTAAACATGTTCGTTGAATGAACGACTCGCTCAAAGTCCGTTGTCATAACAATATGCGTGCTGAGTGAAAGTCTTTCAATGCGCATATTATATACTGTAGACGCTGTTTAGTTTCGGTTACATTGGTAACTGAAAATGTCCTCGTTTTTGTCCACATCGTAAACTTTATTTCTATAGCAACAAATACATATAAATTAAATAAATAAATAAATGGCGGTAATACCGCATATCGCGCTATTGAGCCACTCAACATTACCGCAAGGAAAATTCCATAACCGCGACAGCCATAATTTAAATGATGCCCAATTGGCACTAACCAGCTAAAGTCTGCCAATAAAAATCCCCCACACCATTACACCACCACCACCAGCCTGCACAGTGGTAACAAGGCATGATGGATCCATGTTCTCATTCTGTTTACGCCAAATTCTGACTCTACCATCTGAATGTCTCAACAGAAATCGAGACTCATCAGACCAGGCAACATTTTTCCAGTCTTCAACTGTCCAATTTTGGTGAGCTCTTGCAAATTTTAGCCTCTTTTTCCTATTTGTAGTGGAGATGAGTGGTACCCAGTGGGGTCTTCTGCTGTTGTAGCCCATAAATATTTTGCTGCATACCTCGTTTTCAACGAGTGGTTATTTCAGTCAAAGTTGCTCTTCTATCAGCTTGAATCAGTCGGCCCATTCTCCTCTGACCTCCAGCATCAACAAGGCATTTTCACCCACAGGACTGCCGCATACTGGATGTTTTTCCCTTTTCACACCATTCTTAGTAAACCCTAGAAAATCCCAGGGACTGAGCAGATTGTGAAATACTCAGACCGGCCCATCTGGCACCAACAACTGTGCCACAATCAAAATCGTTTAAATTTAGGTTGCTTTCCCATTCTGACGTTCAGTTTGGAGTTCAGGAGATTGTCTTGACCAGGACCACACCTCTAAATGCATTGGAGCAACTGCCATGTGATTGGTTGATTAGATAATTGAATTAATGAGAAACTGAACAGGTGTTCCTAATAATCCTTTAGGTGAGTGTATATGCTGTAATGTAACTGTATATGCTGTAACTGAGGCATAGTGACCTTGCTGAGGAAATGTATTTAACAATGGATTGAGCCTTTTTATTAAAATACCCCATAAAACCACTCAGACACAAGAAACAAACAACTTAGAGCAAGGCTCCAAATAACAGTGAGGGATAATCTTATGATGTTTTATCGATCCCCTGCAATTTCTTGGGATGATGCTCAGGGCCTAGATAAATTTCAAGATCTCGTTTTTGAAAGCAATCTTGTTGCTGTTCTGCGCTTGAAGGGAGATAATAAAATAGTCTTTTCTCCATTCCATGTATTCATTTTTTCTTTCTTCTTTTGCTTTTTTTCATGGCAACCACGCTAGGACCAAACTCATTTATCATGTAACCACTTTACACACATTAACCATGCAATGTATGCTCCCCACACTGCTCACTTAATGCACATTATGAAATCAGAATCAACATGCATGAACCAGCGGCTGATTTAGAAACAAATCATTCACACAAACACCACAGATTCTACACAGCAGCTGTCAGTCCTGTTTGGAGTGATGAATATGGTTCTGCAATGTATGAAAACATATGACCTTAACTGGAGACGTGTGCAGTTTTGCTGTACACTTTTTCTACTATTAACTGTGACATATCGGAGCCCATTCCTAAGAGTTAAAAATAAAATATGTGAAGAAAAATAAAATTTTAAATAAGATATTAAGTCATACTTGTGAGATATAAGGTCTTCACTACAATAAATAAAGTTGCAGTTGCGAGATGTGAGAAACAAAGTAGCAATTACGAGAAACAACCTCACAATCTCACAAGAACACAATAAAAATACAATAGATAACCCCCTTAAAGCTAATTCTAAATTTTAATGGTCATGTCAGTCATAGTCCTGATTGCCTACACAATGCTAAAAAAAAAATATGTTTTTCAAAACCAAAAACCAAAACTAATATTTATGGAAGCTTGTTTCCGCCACTGAATAAAAAAATAAAATAAATAATTGGGACTTTTTATCTCACAATTCTGACTTTTTTTCTCACAGTTGCGAGTTTATATCTCGCAATTCTGACTTGCGTAAAATTGCGTAATATAAAGTCGCAATTGCGAGTTATAAAGTCAGAATTGCGAGTTATAAAGTCAGAATTGTGTGTTATAAAGTCAGAATTGTGTGTTATAAAGTCAGAATTGCGAGATATAAAGTTGAAATTCTGAGAAAAAAAGACAGAAGTGCGACTTTTTATCTCACAATTCTGACTTTTTTTTCTCACAATTGCGAGTTTACATCTCGCAATTCTGACTTTATAACATAATTGCGAGTTTATATGTCGAAATTCTGACTTCTTTTCTCAGAATTGTGAGATATAAACTCGCAATTGCGACTTATCAGGCCAATTCTAAAGGGAAAAAAAAGACTAACCCCCCCCCCCCCCCACAGAATAGTTTAAATCCCACAATTCTGACTTTATATCATGCATTTCTGACTTTATAACACGCAATTGCGACTTTATATCTCACAATTCTGACTTTATATCTTGCAATTCTGACTTTATAACTCTCAATTCTGACTTCATATCTCGCAATTCTGACTTTATATCTTGTAATTCTGACTTTATATCACGCAATTCCGAATTTATATCACGCAATTCTGAATTTATATCACGCAATTCTGACTTTATATCACGCAATTCTAACTTTATATCTCGCAATTCTGACTTTCCATCATCAGAATTGCGAGAAGTAAACTCACAATTGTGAGAAAAAAAGTCAGAATTGTGAGATAAAAAGTCGCAATTACCTTTTATAGTTTTCATTCTATGGCGGAGACAAGCTTCCATAAATATTGGTAGCCTATATTGAATATTGGCAAAAATCCATGTGAGCATCCCTACTGAACAAAACTTTAACTAAGACAAAAGTGAAACAAAACCAAATCAAAACACTCCATATACATACTGTTTTGTTTATTTTAAAATTAGCCAAACTTCAAACCAACTAGACGGGATGATTGGAAGCACAGGAGAGAATGAAACTGAGTGCCGAGATTGAGGCAAACATAAATAAACAAGCCGTAAAAATGGTTGTGTGACTCATAGGCAGTGCTAGGAGGCATTAGTCACAGTAACGGCACAGCCCGAGCAGGGGTGGCTGATGGAGTTCCCTCTAAAAACAGCCCTACTGATGACAGACGGCCACTGTGAGAATCTACCCACCATCTACAAATCCCCATTCGTTCGGTTTCTTTGACACACGTAAAGGTTGAATCCACTTTATGAGGATTTAGTGAGCTGCGGGAAAAGAAAAAAGAAGTATTCACTGAGCAGAGAGACGCAATCCTGCAGCTTATTTTCAGACAATTGCAGAGCAAAGAAAAATGTATGCTATGGAAAAGGTATCTACTTGGGTTGAAATTTATACGAGGGGTTAGGGTGAGTGGTGGTTGCGTGCCGCTGTGATGGAAGGAGAGGTAGGCCTGCAAACATGACGGATAAGACAGGAAGAAGAGAGCTAATGAGCTCTGCCCAGAAGATGGAGAAAAAGAAACTCTCGCTGAGAAGTTTGGATGTCTGCAAGGAAGAAACCGCCGCTTTCAGAGCATTTGAAGTGGAATTTAGGACAAAACCTCAAGGCCTTCATCTTCTCAAACACAGATACACACAGATGCAGATACACACAACACACACAGAAACAGAAAAGAAAGCATTTTTTTTTGGACTTCGCTGTAAGGCTCGTCTTTCTCTTTGATCAGAAATAAGCTGTGGCTTTGCAGGCAGCCTCTGTTTTGTCCCTAAAGCGATACTGTCATCTCAGCGAGACACAGAGACCTGCACAGGCTAAAGGTTATCAGAAAGACAGAATGGGAAATCAGGTGGATTTCCAGAAAACATACCAGTATATCCCTTTCCCACCTTGGCTACCAGTAAACACACACATAAAAGAAAAGAATGAGATGTGAAATGGCACCTCCAGTAAAATTTTAATGGGGTGGCCCAGAGGGGTACAGTAAAAATATTCAGGTGGCACACTAAAACGTACACAGAAAAGAAAAAATCTGCCATTGTTATTTTAAGGATCTATTTCTACTTTGTCTAACTAATTAATATAACTTTTATTTGACCTAATTTGTTAAGGTAGATACAGTCCACATACGTACATATACACAATCAATTTTTATTTTGACCTGGATGATATCAATTGTAGATGCTGCAACCGCGAGAAGCACATTATTTAAATTATCTGAAAAAAATAAGATTTGTAGCATGCACTGTACTGTAAAATTCATTTATATTTCATTATCCCCACGTAAACACATTTCCACCACCTTGAATCCTTTAATTATAAACCAAATTTAACACTTCTATTTCATATATCTCCATACAGAAAGGAAATAAAATGTGTTGTATCCATATTTGCTTGTGAGTTTTGCCCTTTTCAAGTTCAAAGCGATTCACCCACGAACATACACAAGCCGTTGTAGCAAGCAGGGGGGCGAGTGCTGTGAGAATGGAGTGAATGCTAATGAGATTCACCAGCACAACACATAGGTCTCGAGTCCTTCATGGGAGCTCTGGACGGATAAAATGAGGAGTGACTACACTAAAGGATGAGAAAAGAACCAGACCTGGACATTATGTTGTTCATTTATTATGTATATTAAATAAAAGGTCCATGAGGGGCTGGTGCTTTACTTTACTTTTGTTGTTTGTTGATTTTAGGATTAAACTACATTGATCATTTGCTGGTTTCCACCTCCTTCTTCCCTTAAAACAAACCTTATTACAGTGGTGCCGAAACCCGGAAAGAAGTAGGAATACGCTGTCAAAAAGCCCTCACTGCTATGGAAATCTATCAAACTCGCTGCCATCTGACTGGATTGTGGAGAGGCGGCTTCCATCCGAGAAGGGGTGGAGGAGTCTGGCCCATTTGACTGAGGCCGGAGCCTATTGCCGTCCTCCATGATGAGGAGGAGCAGCGAACAGGGTACTTGCTGCAGAGTGCCCAAAACTGACGGAGCCGTCCACCAGGGGGCGGAAGAGTCAGAGGGCTGTCCACTGAGGGAATTACAACACCACCGCCAGCCCTCACAGAGGAGTTCCCCCAGCTGGTGTAGGACCGAATGGCAGTCTCTTGGAGGTCCTCCTCCCTTCAAAGGGGATGTGACAAGAAGGACGGGGCTGAGAGCCATTGACCGGTGGCGAGAGTGCTTAAGAGCATACATTTTTTTAGGGGGAAAATATTTTACTAAATGTACTTCTAGGGCTGTTAAAGTTAAAAACGTTAAAGTTGAAAGACACGGTAACAACATTTATTAAAGGATTAGTTCACTTTTGAAAAAACTTTTGCTGATAATTTACTCACCCCCATGTCATCCAAGATGTCCATGTCTTTCTTTCCTCAGTCGAAAAGAAATTTAGGTTTTTGATGAAAACATTCCAGGATTTTTCTCCATATAATGGACTTCAATGGGAACCGGATGGTTCAAGTATCAAAAGACGGTTTATAACTGTTTCAGATGCAGCTTCAAATGTCTTGACGATGACGATGAATAAGGGTCTTATCATGCAAAACGATCGGTTATTTCAAAACTTATTCCAAAAATGTAACTTTTCTAAGGACAAATGCTAGCCTTGCTATATTCTCTGAGGCGCGTTTGTAACATCACGTAATACGTAATTACGTTCAAAAGGTCACGGGCGACGTAGCCGGAAGTACAGAATCAAAATCGTCCGACATCGTTGTTTTTCCTTTTAATTCCTTTTTTTGTAAACGGTGTTTGAGTTAGTTTGCACGTTCAACCTATGCGTTCAACTTGTAAACACTGAGTCTGTACTTTCGGCTACGTCGCCCGTGACCTTTTGAACGTAATTACGTAATACGTGACGTTGCAAACGCGCCTCACAGAATATAGCAAGGCTAGCACTTGTCCTTATAAAAGTTACATTTTTGGAATAAGTTTTGAAATAACCGATCGTTTCGCATGATAAGACCCTTATTCATCGTCTGGTGTCGTTTAAAGACATTTGAAGCAGCATCTGAAACAGTTATTAACCGTCTTTTGATACTTGAACCATCCGGTTCCCATTGAAGTCCATTATATGGAGAAAAATCCTGGAATGTTTTCATCAAAAACCTAAATTTCTTTTCGATTGAGGAAAGAAAGACATGGACATCTTGGATGACATGGGGGTGAGTAAATTATCAGCAAAAGTTTTTTCAAAAGTGAACTAATCCTTTAAAGCTGCAGTCTGCAGTTGTTCCTCTTTGTCGCCATCTCTGTTCGAAATCTGCAATTGCAGTCATTTGCAGAATTATCAACTTTACATGAGTTGTACTTCGACACAGCACAGTGCGGATGAACACAATAGCCGCTTTCCGACCGGAGGGACTTTTGCAGTTCCTAGAACCTAACGTTCCTATAACCCTTTTTTCTCGTGTTCCGACCGGACTAAATTGGGGATTTTTTAGTTCCTCAGACTGTAGTTCCTATAACTATTTCAGTACCTAGTCTAGAGCGAGGAATTTTTTAGTTCCCTTTCCCTAGGTCTACGTTGATTGGTTGAACTTATAAGTCATGCCCACTCTCAACACGGAACTTGTAGCGCGCTGTCTGCCATACGCGGTGTGTTTTTGCAAAACATTACAACGAGGATTAAGACAAACATAACGCATTCAACCAGCTAATTGCTAATAATAGCTAAACTTACCCGTCGTTTTGTTTGCCTCCTGCGCTCTGCTCTTTTATCTTCTTCCATCATATTACTTAATATCATATTACGCTGGAGCCTTCGTCTTCTGTGTTTCTCTGTACAGAACTCAAGCATAATCTTTAAACGCCGCCGTTCGTTCTCCGTTATTAAGGTCCCGGCAAGGCAGAACAGGAACATTGCAATAGCCTCCTCCATGCTGGTTTGTTGTTGTTGTATGTGGCCACGCTACGTCTAGTGATGACGCTATAAAGATCGTCACCGTGCTTGCGTTACCCCTCCTACCAGTTCCTATAGCCACTTGGCCAGTGCGAACGAAAGCAGCAAAACCGAGTTTGGGGGAGAGTAGTTCTTAGAACTGTTTGGAAGTGGACAGTTCCTATAACTAAGTTCCTGTTACTACTTGGTCAGAAAGCGGCTATAGTTTGAAAAGACAGTGTCATTCAGAATCACAGATTATTCTTTTTGGAAGTATGACCAACATAATAATTTTCACTGGAAAATGTCATCTGAACAAGTGAGTAACATCCACTTTTGTTCTGGTTCTGACATTGCAGTAAATCGCGCTGATCAAATCTAACAATCACTTACAAGTTTTCATATCACGCAAAACTGTGCAAATTATACTTTGTTCTCAAATTGTTCATGTTAACAACGTCAGTATTGCGTGACTACATGTAATGTCCTTCCGATATGTATCCTTGTTTTCTCATGGGCCGGTTGCAGTCTCTTTTTTTTTTTTGTAGCCACCACGAAGTCCGAACGAAGTCTTTTGCATTTTACAACAGGTGAATCTCTAGTTGTCACTGGTGATTGTCGTTTTAACCTTTCTGGAACCGCCATCAAATTGATGTTTAATTATATCAAGTGCTGTGAGAAAAGGCTATAAATCTCCACCCCAGCATCCTCACACTCCTCCTTTATGTGTACAGATGTGTGAGTACAGATGCGTGTGTGTACAGATGTGACGTAACGATGCAAAGACATGCTCTAATCTCCCACGGAAATCCACCAGTACAACTGGAATTAAAAACATTATTACAAGCTTACCATTTGAATCGAGCTAAGTCAAGCAGATAATTTTGAACAATGGCTGGTTATGTATTTTCTCAAATGTCTATTTTTAATTTTTAACCCAAAAAGTTTTCTTTTCCGAAAAAAAAAAACAAAAATCTAAAAAAATAGTTTTTAAAAATAGCTTATATAGTGCTTTTTTTATTTTGTTAGGAGTAGCTTGTTACTCAAAAAGCTAAATTAATTCATAAGTCATGCTTTTGTATGCAGTTTATTTCGTCACTTCTTTTAGTTTGTTATTCTGCAACAATGGATTAGACTATTACTGAAAAGCCACAACTACAAGTTCTGTAAGGGGAGAGGGAAAAGGTGAGCGAGTGATCGAGCAGTGAGTATGTGTGAAAAACACTCGCTGACAAGGTTTCCAAATAAGAGTCTGCTGACATGGGTCCCAGCAGCATGACGTGAAAACACCATCTCATTAAAAGCCACACAAATAGACCTGCATGAACACAATTACACATTCAGCAGAGAGTGATGCTCACCAAATATCTTGCTAAGCTTCTCTCTCTCAGAGCTGCTTATCCACCCTTCTTTCTCACTGTGGAGAATAGAAAAATAAGTGGAACCGAGGACACGAAAGCAACAGAGATAATGACCATGTGTTAAAATGCAAACACAAAACACAAAAGTGTGTCACTAACAAGCAGTGTTCAGCATGTTACTTTAAAAAAGTAATTAGTTATAGTTACTAGTTACTTCTCACAACTGAGTTGTGAGATTGAGTAATTGAATTACATCATTAAAAAGTAATCACCTCGGAAAGTAACTGTTAAGTTACTTTTTTAAAAATGTTCAAATACGTCAAACAACTTGATGATTCCAATATTCATTATGTTAAATGAATGGAATGGACACTAAATAGAAAAATATATATTATTATAAAACATTGTACACTGATCAACACGATTTTAATGTTGCTAATATTACTATATTACTACTAATACTACATTTTGCATTTACATTTATTCATTTAGCTGATGCTTTTATCCAAAATGACTTTTGCAATTGCTATATATGTCAGGGGTCGCACGCCTCTGGAGCAACTAGGGGTTAAGTGTCTTGCTCAGTGGCACTTTGGTGTCTCACAGTGGATTCGAACCTGGGTCTCTCACACCAAAGGCTTGTGTTTTATCCACTGCGCCATCATCACTTCTACTATAGTGGAACAATAAAGCAATTTATGGTTTCGAACTTTTAATATTTATTGCACAGACCACAACTGGCCAACAATTAAGTCTAAATATAAATGATGCTTCTTAAAAAAATATCAAAGAGGAACAAATACAGTTTTTTTTATTCGCTTTGGTACTATTTTCACAAGTAAGGTGTACATTTTCAAAACTCTTAGTGCTAATATCACAACAGATCATCAAAAGTGCACTTTTTTCAAACATTTCATCATGTTTTCAACTGTGTTAGTACAATTCACACAATCACAAAGTATCCTTTTCACAACACAAAATAAGTGTTTCATCTACATTATTGTTTCATTCACAGTAACTGCCTTTCATAAAGCTCTTACTATCAAACTTTTGATTTGCATCTCTTTTTGTTCAGTTTAATACTTTTGTCTATTATTTAATCCAACAGATCTTAATGGTTAATCAATTAATCATTTGGTAAACCTATAGATTTTCATTTCAGCAATATACAGTATATGGATTTTGAGAACTACAGAAATAAAATGTGTGTTTGTATGAATATTTAAATTACATGTAACCAGTAACCACACATGATGAATACTCGTTATAGCTAATTTTATTTTTTTATTTTTTCACAATTTTTTTCACAGTCTGACCACAATTGGCCACTATGTACTGTAATGTATGCACTAAATGTTATGTTTTGTTCTTCTTTAGTTACATTTCATTATAGAAAGTATACCTATATTACAATTATATCTGAAAAATAAAAACTATAATTTGCCTAAATGATTGTAGAGGATGTCTTCATTGATCCTTCACTTGATTACATATATGATGGATATTTGGAAATTATAGATTATGTAAATGTTGGGTACTGTAAGTGTATTGCCTAATGTTACAGTAAAACTGTGTAATCTGTCTTTTATAGTACTGTAGCATATTCATTTCAGCACTTCTAAGGCCGATTTGAAACATGTATCTTGCATTGTTTGCTGTTGGATGAATTGATTGTTAAAAGTACTAAACTGAAAGAAGATCATATTGTTGTGTTTCAATGATTAAACCAAATGTTCTCATTACATATTACAATAATCTTGTGTTTGAAATAATGATTATGTGGACTGAAAACATGTGCAACTGACTGAAAGCATTACATCAGGTTTTGAAAGAATGACTAGCTGCGTTACAAGTGTGATCAGTTTGGATTTTTGTACTAAGAGTTTTGAAAATGTACACCTTACTTGTGAAAATAGTACCAAAGCGAATAAAAAAAACTGTAATAATAAAGAATACACATACACTATTTGTAGTGCAAATAAAAAAGATTACAACTTCACAACTGGTAGACATACTGTAACCTACTTGAAGTATTTTCTTCCTTCCAAAAGTTAGAAGTTTAACAAGAAGTGCTTTCAATATAATACTGAACAATACAGAGAACCTACAAAGAACGTCATCATGAGATGTTATTTAAAGGGTAACTAAACCCCTGGTCAGAGCCTGACTCAACCCACTGGCAATATTTGAAAAATGCTGGAAAATATGGGCAGAGCCCAGCGGAGGGAGGGCGTGCACCTGAGACGCATCTCTTTGTATGGAACTTGCCTATGTCACCAACAACCGCTGTGTCGCGTACCACCGCAAACATCCAATAGGAAAATTCAACTGCAGTAGCCACCGTTCAACCTGAAGAGGGCAGCACCAAGACGTTTTTACACCATATATTGTAGAAATAGAACACTTTATAAACAAATGCCAAAAAAGTTACTCGAGTCAATGACTGGTATTAATAAAGATCCATTCTTACAGATCATTAACTAAAAAAAGTTGGTTAAGTGTTTAGTTACTCTTTAAGCCTTATTCTAGGCGTGTTTGCTGCACATGTTCACAACTAGTCAAACAAAGATGTTTTCTGGGAACGATCCCTGCAGGTTATTTTCGGGTTTTATTTTATAACCATGTAAACTAATTAAAATGTTGCAGATAATACTGATAGGCTACAGATTCTTCTAATTCTGAAATGTGCAATTTATCGATAAACAAACTATATAATGCTTAGACACACTCAGTCTCTCTTGCGCAATGTTGCTCGCTCTCTGACACACGCTCATGACGTTCGCTTCGCTTTTGTGCAGTCGAGCGCCTCATAAACACACACACCAGAGAAAAAAAAACAAACTTTGCAGGTCCTATGGCGGAGAGAGAGCCTATTTTGATGAAAAACACATAAGTTCTAAGCTCAATTATAGTAACGACGCATTTTATTGTCAGTAATGGTAACGGCATTGTGACAGATGCTTCACTAAATACACAGTAAAACTTACTGAAGGTAATCACAGCAAACCTTGAGGACAGCAATCCTTGAGAAAATTACGACTAGTAAATTCAAATTAAAGTTCCCATTACTGTATTTTTAAGGAATATCATCCTTAGAAAATCAGAAAGTCATACACAAAAAAATCATACACAAAAAAATAATCCAGAAAAAAAAAAATAAATAAATAAATAAATAAATGGAAATCACTGAATTTGGGAAACAATAAAACATTTTGCATGTACTATTACTATGAACTGGTAATAACTGTAAAGTATGCATAATTACATGCAACGAACAGTAAACCAAGCCCCATGTCTGACCCTAAACCTATAGTAACTTGAGTACATGTTAAATAATTAATATTATTTAGTACTTTCAGTAAAACCTCATAACTCCATCCCGCCTCTGTTGTAAATGAGGTACTGCACACAGTTTGTCAATGCTTGTTTGCAATGCAAGGGTCAATAAGTAACTGGTTCTTTGAAGCAGTACAGCATGTTCTTTACTCAAGAAATCTTTTGTGTAACATTCAAAAAAGCTCAAGAAAAGACTGAGTGCCCACACAGCTGCAGTAAACTGTATAACCTGCAAGTTGATCAAAAGGTAATGCGACATGACTGTTCTAATGATGGAAAAACACATATGTCCAAATTCAAAATTGGCTCGTCAAAAACGTTATAAGTCAATTTAAGCTTGATTTTGGTAAAAAAAAAAAAAAAAAAAAAAGGTTCTCTCATACTGCGTAATATCTTACGCTAGGGGAACACAATGTAAAATGCCGTGCATTCAGGGATTGTGGTCATAACTATGTCATAAATATGACATAGTACATTAATTATCAAACTTAAGAAACCACTTAGCTTTATGAGTTAACATTACATTGAACTGGTGGTTGGTTTTGACATTGGCTGTCATGAGACCATTATAACATTTTAAAGGAACACTCCGACTTTTTGGGACTTTAGCCTATTCACCTTACCCCCCAGAGTTAGATAAGTCCATACATACCTTTTTCATCTCCGTGCGTGCTATAAGTCTGTTTGACGCACCCACCGCTAGCCTAGCTTAGCACAAAGACTGGATGTGAATGGTTGCAGCGTTCATACTAATCCAAATGAGTGGCAAAATAACGCAAACATTTTCCTATTTACATGTTGTGATTTGTATAGTCACAGAATGTACAAATAACAAAGTCAAATGAGACACAGACATCTTTTAACCGTATAAAACCTGGGAACTATTCTCTGAAGGCGAACTGCTACTTTGACAGAGTAATAACCGCATCACCGGAGACACGCCGTGGTGAGGAGCGGAGAGTTCGCTCAGTGTTTGGGTAAAAGAGTCAGCAATTTATAAATAGTAAAATAGTTTACAGTCATGGGTTTTCGCTCTATTGTAAATAGCTGCGACAGTAAACAGGGGAGGTAATACCATGTTTCACAGAATTCCAACTAAAAACGCTGACTGGATGAAGAAATGGCTAACTTACTCTGGATATTTATCCAAACAGACCTAAATAGATTATCAAGGGACATTATGTTTGCTCGGTACATTTCAATGGACGACTATTTTGAAAAAATGGAATTTGCCACAAGGACCATAATGTGCTGAAGGATACGGCCATCCCATCTATAGCACAGACAGGACAGTGGATCACCTGCGGCTGAGGTAAGTGTTCCGTTATGTTTTTAGATGACCTACTGTAACAGTGCCATTAGCCAGATCTGATGTAACGTTAGTGACACTATTATATGATTAGGGCATGAATATGTTTTTATCTTGATGCGGTGCGGACGCGCTTGGAAAAAAAACGAGCGCGTTCACCGCGTTGAACTTGCACCCTGCGCGCGGCGCGCCTAGTAGCCTAAATTTGAAATAACCATGGAAATAACGAACTTGAGCGTGCAAAAGGGTACGATAGGCTGTGAGTTCATTGTGCAAAAACAATATTTGTGCTATTACTTTCCCCGTATTCTATCCTATAGTAATGCAATTATACTGTATATTATATACTGTTGAATACATTTGGTTCAGCTAATAAATTGCATTTAAAATATATTGATTCCTGTAATAATAATTATTTATTCATGTGATATTTATAAATCTGGATGCGTTTTTGGTTGGAAATCAATGAAACATGGTACCTGGTCTCCCCTGTTTATTGTCACAGCTCATACAATAAAGCAAACACCCATGATAAACTATGCTTTTCTATCTAACGTTAGTAATTGCTGACTCTGTTACCCAAACACTGAGCGAACTCTCTGCTCCTCGTCACGGTGCGTCTCAGGTGATGGTTATCACTCTGCCCAAGTAGCAGTGCTTCCCCTTCAGAATTATTTATACGGTTAAAAGATGTCTGTGTCTCATATGGCCTTGATATTTGCACACTCTGTGACTATACAAACCACAACATGTAAATAGGAAAACGTTTGCGTTATTTTGTCACTCATTTGGATTAGTATGAAAGCTGCAACCATTCACATCCAGTCTTTGTGCTAAGCTAGGCTAGCGGTGGGTGCGTCAAACAGACTTATAGCACGCACGGAGATGAAAAAGGTATGTATGGACTTATCTAACTCTGGGGGGTAAGGTGAATAGGCTAAAGTCCCAAAAAGTCGGAGTGTTCCTTTAATGACAATTTCAATTTGTACCACTGTAGTTGAGGTCAAGATTCATGACAGTTATAATGGCCAAACGACAGCATGACAGTTTAATGTAATGTTAACTCGTAAAGCTAATTGGTTTCTTAAGTTTGATAATTAATCTGTTATGTAATATTTATGACCTATTTATGACAGATTATGATGTATAGATATGAAGGTGTCATGTCAGTCTTATGCACACCCCTTCAAGTAAAGTGTCTCCTATAAAGCTACAATATCAACTTTGGCAGCAAAGTGTGTTTCATTATTTGTAAAAAAAAAATGTTGTTTTTTTTTTTTCATTTCCTGAAAATGTACATTTTTGGAGATACAAGGTTTCCACCCCACAGTAATAGTATGAAATGAAAATCGTGATCATTATCAATATTTAATGATTTAAGAAAAAAAAGTTGATATTTTTATTTAGAAGGGTGAACATTGCTTTTAAGTAGATGATGGCCTAAATCTAAAAGAGAGAGTTTGAATATTGCTAAAATGAGATTGGCTATTCGATCCATTTGAGTGCTCAGTTTAATAATGTGAGCCAGTGGGTGAAACCTTCCAGACAGGCAGAAATTCTTTTCGCACCATGTCTTCCTCAAAAAAAGATGTATTTTTTATTAATTTGTATGAGTAATTCACATTAAACTGAAAGAGCAGAGGCTGAAAATGAATGCTAGATTGCCATCCAATTTAATGTCTGACGGCACATCAATCAAATATTTTTATTTCACAGAGGCAATATCTGGCAGAGGCAATCGATTGCTTTCTATGGAAGGGATGTTTCGTTGATGAACATTAGGCAGAGGTATGATGGTGATATTTAGACAGCGCACTGTACATTCCTATTACAGAAAGGACACAAAATAGTGAGAAATTACTTGAGATATTGTATCCATTACATCCTCATCTAGCGCCCCCCGTCTCTCTTATCTGACCGTCTGCCTGTCGGCGTCTGTAGGGATGACAGCCACACAGGCGGCGGTAATGTGATTTTCCCCTCGCTTGCAGTTAATTTTACATTGATTAATGTGTTTTGAGAAGGCAGTAATAGTATTTGGAAGATATTCAGCCTGGGTGACTTGCAAGCAAGATTACAACAGCAGATAACATTTCAGCTATGTAGTGCGAACACACTGCGAAGTAACTGTGTTATGGTTCGGCTCTGGAGTTCCAGCAGGTGTGCGAGCGCTTTTTAACTTCATTACCTAAAAGGGCATCAAAAAAGTCTTGGTGTGTTTCACTTCCTCTCTTTTTGACAGTAAAGCAGTTATATGTTGTAGCTGATTGGGTTGTGGCAAACGGCCAGATGAATATTGGATTAAGGTCCCATTCAAACTCTCTCACACAACTCCTCTGACCCCTATTCGTCAATGACGGGGCCGAGGGATAAAAGCAAAGGGCCATGGGTGGAACAGGGAAATGTTACAATGACAAACAATGCAGTCCTCCTACACCACGGTTCCTTTTATGTATTTATTTTTTTTTTTAAATGTGAGCTTATGGGATGAAAATTATCTTGAAATGGCAACAGAGGGCAAGACACCCTGTGACGTTTGAAGACTTTTCAAAAGGAAATAGCATGGAGCCATTTCTTCACAGAAGACTGGGCCAGTTGCCATTTCTCAAAAAATAAAAACAACCTCATGAGTTAAATTTTCTTAAAATTAAGTTTGCCAGTATTAAAAAGCAAGCATGTTTGGGTTATTGTCCCCATAAGATTGTTGTTGTTTTTATTGCTTTGAATTCACTAAGCATTAGCTGTATGAAACATTTTTATTTATTTATTTATTTAATTAATTAATTTATTTATCGCTCTGCCAGTGGAGAATCAGTCTCTGTACAGACAAAGAAGAATTCAAGTTCACATGCCAGGAGACAAAAAGAGTGTCAAAGATGAAAAATAAGCATAAACATCTACAGTATACGGCATAGATCCCGAGCAGTGATGCCAAATTAGTTTTCTGTGTGTTGGACAGGTCAGGGAATTCATTGATGTGTTGGCCACTCTTTAAAACTCACTGGTATCAGTTATCCTGCCCCATGTTTCACACTAGCTGCATTTCCATTACCCTTCAATTTGCGCAAATTGAAATTGCGAAATGAAAATACGTTCAATGGAAACATGTCAATTTCGCAAAAACTCCCGTTTATCGAAAAAAAAGTTTTTACGCTCGCATGAGGAGGTTTTTCAGGCAATTCGAAAAGGATTTTTTCGCAAAACTGCAATGGAAACGGATTTTGCGCATTTACAGTCACCTGACTTAGAAGAAGGAGTGCGTTTTAGGTCCGTGTCCGCAAATATTAATAATTATCATTAACCTATTATAACATTTATTAGGCTACATATGTAGAAGACGCTTTTATCCAAAAAAGGTACAAAGCAATTCGTCACATCTCATTCATAGTACAGGTTGGACAATAATAATAATAGGGCTAAGATTATCACAAATAAACACTCGATTTTGTCCAATATCCAAGAGTGTGTGCGGAGTTTGGAGCACGCACTGGATGGCAGACAGATGCGGGCGCGCCGTGAACACTTTCATTTTCCCATCAACAGTGGAATCAACTTTAAATACTCTATCATTTCTGTTTATACAGAAAATTATAATACATTATTCGCAACTTCTTTTATTTGCGTAATGTAACAATAACAAGAAAATGTTGTGCTTTTGTAAAATAACATAAAACAATCAGGCGCGTTTTATGATCTTTGTGAACTGGAGCGCGAGAACTGAACAATAGCCTTTATAGACTAAAACTTTAAATATCCACTTTAAAAAGAACAAATTCGAATCGTAAACTAATACCTTCTGATTATGTAATCCATATGAAAGGTGCCGTTCTCTCTAAAGGTGCATCCGGAGATTATGTTTTTAGCTCGCTATTTTTTTTAGACGCATTTATAATAACTCACCTATAGCCTACTATGTTCTAATTTGGCCTTAGAAAATCAGTAAAATCTAATTTTTTTGCCATATTAATTTGTGAATATTTTAAATGTTTTAAAGGGGACAAAAAGTCATAAACAAATATCTGAAATTTCGTTGAGATGTATATAGCGCAGCATTGGTGTGGTCAAACTAAAATGTTGGTGTTCAACTTTGCGTTTTAAAAATACAACAACCGTTCATTTTTCGTTTTGCAACGACCGTTTGGGCATAATACGAGATAGAGTTTTTATTAAATTCGTTTAAAAAAAAAAGAAACAATAATTACAGGAATAGCCTCTCTAAACCTCAAAGAAATACCATCAAGACATCGAAGCAGAAATGTGGGAGACACACCAGGAACTCCGTGTCTTTCCCTGCCATTAATGCTTGGATAACACACCACGTCTCCTTTCATTAATAATAATAATGTGCAGTGCATAGCTGTGATATAGGTTATAAACCAACGTCCGTTGCCATGATTTTTTGAATGACTTATCGCGAGAGGGAAAAAAAAAAAGACGTTTTAGTCATTTCGCAATAGTTTTTTATCGACATTTGACAAATATCGCAAAGGTTTTGTGCAAATCTGTAATGGAAATACGCCTACTGTTCATACTTAAGTAATTCTCTAATAAATGACACTTTCACTTCAACAGGGCACTGTCTGGAATTGAACCGTTTCCTTCAGACACTAAAAGTAACTAGCAAATGTACAAAGCACATGAATGAGGTAAGCACTGTTTTGTTTAGGACTGGATGTCTGTTGCTAATTAGCTTTCTGAATTAATCGAGAGTTTGTAACATATAGACACAAAAGCCAACCTCTTTTAAAAATGATGTAACGTTGCTTAGTCCACAGTTTAAGTTGGCTGTAAACTGGGCTTAAAGGTGCTAATCTAGGGTTAAGCAAAGTGTAAAAGGTCTTTAAGAGAGATGTAACAGGAATTTAAAAAGCAACCTGTAAATCTAATCTGCTTTTCCAGCCAATATAAAGGACAAGGTAATGGAGCAAACTGTCTGGGCTAAAGTCTCCTTACCTAGTCATTACTGCAAAAGATGCATGCTTGGTTTTTAACCTTCAGGATTTATGCACTGCAAAATCAAAACTCCATCCGAGTGAATCCCGGGAGTAATAAAATACTTGATGGAATGCTGTTTTATAAGCAGCTAAGGACGTCAACAGGCTAAAGCTTTACACAGCTCAGTAAAACCATATGCAATTTTGTCGTCTCTCTGTAGAGGTGCTAAAAAAACAACAAATCCTCCTAAAAAAGACTGTAATGCAGTCATCGATTTTACCAACTACAGAGTCAACCACCTGTTCATATATTACCTTACCGTAATACTGATGTAGTACTGTATTGGATATTAGGTCTATGTGATTAAAGGGATAGTTCACCCATTTGCATTAAACTTTGAATCAAAAGAAACCCATTCATATGTTTGAATGGTTGTGAATTATTCCCTCATTTTTCCCTGAGACGGGATAAATAAGATTTTCAGTGTTGCAGTTTCTGCTCATAATGATGTAAAAATTGTCATTTTGCGTCATTCTAAGCAGAAAGTCCCATGTCTTTGTACAGGGGCTAAGGCTACAAACACTCGTTCCTCATTTTCCCAGGGGGTGGGACCCACTCACCCTACAGACCTATTACAGGTCAGTGGGTGGGATCTCACTTGCAGACACTAAAAACAATATCCTCCATCTCGCTTGGAAGCTAAGCTAACAGGCGCAGTGGAGCCAGATGTGAAGTTACGACAATGGCCAAATGTAGCTACTCAATATGATATGGCAGAAGAGGATTTGTTTAAATGTACAGTTTGGTGTTGTTTTGTTTTTAAAAGATGTCCTCATACAATAAATGCATTAATAAAAATCGGATATTTATCATTAAAGATATAGATTTGGAAACTAGTGGTCAAAATGAGCACTTGTGGCAGTTCTAGTATGGAATTCTGGCACTTCTTAGAACTACAACAAACGGATGGTAGGAACTACACGACAAGCCTCCCAGGTTAGTGACATCACTAACACTAAAATGTACATAAACCCCGCCCCTGGGAACATTATTTATAGATTATCATGACAAAATATGCTAATCAATGACACATAAGCTACATAAATTCATCAACTAACCATTCAGAAATTCAGTTGTCACTTCTTGAGTCACTCCATCTTTGTCTGACTCCGGTTTGAACATAAAAGGTTAAAACTTTTTTAAATTTTCAGGACAAAACCTCTTGAAGCTCTGCCGTCTGTGCCGGGAGCAGCAGCTCATTTGCATTTAAAGAGACAGACACAAAAAAAAAATGGTGCGTTTTTGCTCACCCTCAAAAAGTGACAATTTTAACATATAAAGCTAAAACTTCACACTCTGGGGACATCAGAGACTTATTTTACATCTTGTGAAAATGGCATTATAGGACCCACGCTGCAGTGATCTGTCACGCTACATTAAACACTTTATTTTTTTACATTTTTGTTATAAACGACATAATTGGAAATCTAAAACATTATTTAATATCAAAAGCAACAAAGCACAAATCTTATTTATATTTATTGGATGGGAGGCGAGCTACAATGTTCCACTCATTCATCACCTGAAAACAAGATAGACAAATCGATTCTTGGGATTTGAAAATCGAGAGTTTAAAATATAAAAATCGAGAAATCAATATTTTTTATTTTTACCCAGTACAGTGATATTTATAAAGAAATTACTCATATTTAGTTTTGGTCATATCACCCACTTATAATCATGTTAAATATTGGATGGATGGGAGGCGAGATACAATGTTCCATTCATTCATCAACTGAAAACAGGATAGACTATACTCGATTCTTGGATTTAAGAATCAATATTGGTTCATAAAAATGAGAATTGATTAAAACAGAGAAATATATATTTACCCAGCACTATACAGTGTTATTTATAAAGCAATTACTCATATTAAGTTTTGGTTAAACCGCCCACTAAAAATCATGTTAAATAAACATGAATTATCAATATTGACCACAATCATCATGGGAAGGGGCATCACGGGTTACAAAATGTGGCCTTGCAGCGCCATGTTAATGCATTTGACAACTTGCAGTTTAATAAAACTTGCAGGAAATAATTAGTGGCTTGGCTATGGCAACCCTGATCTACTGGACCAATTGCATACGACCTTACAGACGCCTTGAGGACGTGTCCACATAAAAAGGGTATCACACGCCTTTATAATGGGTGTCATTGAATAACAGCTGGAGCTTTTTTTGTGCAGTTCAAAAATGGGACTTTCTGGTACAAGTGTAAATTGCCAGCGGCTGGTGCTAAGCATGTTACACCTGCTGAGATGACGCAGGGTAGCACTTATCACAATGACCTGCAGTGCAGCCAACGGCACGAGACTTGGCTAGAATGCGTGAAGGAGAGGGAAAGTGAGCAAGAATACAAGTAAAAGAGAAAGGGGGAAGACAACATTGTGCTCATGAGACAGGCATAATCTCTACCCCTGGCACATTATGACTCCAGCTCTAACACAGCAACTTTAAAACCCACCTAAGGGCTGGCTTATTTGATCTCAACAAGCAGCACAAAAAAAATCGATCCAGCTCCAAGTATAATCCTCGCCACGTCCATAAAGTCAGACACTTACTTTCCCTCCTTTATAAGCAACCTTGCCTCAATAAAAAACATGCTCGATTTCCAATCGCTCAACAATGGGTCAGCTTTGGGGTGGTGGCTATCAAGGGAGCGATGTGCTGGCGAACAGAGAGTCGTTTATTCATTTTTAATCATCCCTAAGTAAACAACCCCTCATTGAAAATACAAAGAGGGAACAGGGAGTGTCTCCAAATCAGATCTTCTAATGCAACCTTGATCAGTTTCAGCCAAATATAGGCCATGCCATCTAATTCCCCAGCCTGGTTATGTAGTCATAATTGGGGGTTTATTGATTTCCAGCCTGTCTTCATGGCTGAGGTGACCTTTTGTCTGAGAATAATTGCTCTATTAGAGGCTTTATAGAGGCTCCTGTTGGGGAGCCTCACACTATTTTCTGACATAAGAATAACGGGCAGATATGAGGTGACCCTCTTTGATCTGACAGGCTGCTATATTCTTCCCAGTATTAAATCAGTTTGCGCAAAGAGAGAAAGATGGGAAATGAAAGGTAGGGTGGCAGAACGACAGAACTTCCTATTGATAGCTTGGATGTTTAGTCACCATGATGATTGCACAGGAAATGTGTGCTTTACCGTATATAGGGTCACTGAAGTATTGCAAATCTACAGAATGTAGTGGATTATGGACAGGGGTTCACCTGAGTGCACGTATATGTAATCAAACGGCCATTTAGACAAAGCCGTTTAGAATTTAAACTGAGCAGAATGAGAAGGCTTTAGGGGGATTCTGTCCTGGCCTTGTAGCTTAAATAATCTTCAGCTTTGGATTCCTCTGTTTTGGCTCTTTTATCTCTACTTAAACCATTGTTGGTCATGCCTCTTTTAGGGACAAATTAAAAGCTCACTATTATTGTTTATACTGATTAGAGTGCCACTATTTTCAATAAAACATTTATCCTGAAAAAATACTACTTTAGAGTAGATCATTCATTAGCCTAATATATATATATATATATATATATATATATATATATTTATATTTTGATTTTATATTTAAATATTAATTTGTTACCGTATGTGAACTGACAGTGCACTATCACTGGGGTCAGTAAGATTTATGCTTTAATGTTTAATGTACTTTAATGTTTTTGAAAGAAGATTTGAAAGTGCGTTTATTTGATCAAAATTACAATAATTGTTACACTTTATTTTGATAGCCCACTTTAGACATTCTACTAACTATAAGTAACTTTGCAAGTACATTTACATTTATTTATTTAGCTGACGCTTTTTATCCAAAGCGACTTACAATTGCTATATATGTCAGGGGTCGCACGCTTCTGGAGCAACTAGGGGTTAAAGTGTCTTGCTCTGGGACACATTGGTGTCTCGCAATTAATTCGAACCCGGGTCTCTCACACCAAAGGCATGTGTCTTATCCACTGTGCCATCACCAGCCCAGCCAACTACATGTCAACTAACTTGTCAACTAGTGGAAAATTAGTTAGGGATGCGCAGAATATTGGGCTTTTGAACGGGGTTCGGTTTCTGCCGAAATGTAGAATTTTTTTCCACCGAACTGAAGCCTAGGCTTGCACTACGTCGTCATAACGTCACTGTTTATTACGGCAAGGTGTTTACATTAAGCTTGTTCGACTTAAACCGGCGCCGGTTCAAGTCGAACAAGACTGCAGTCTATTTTTTTTAGTCTATAAGTATAAAGCATTGTCAGGAAGAAAAATAGGGTTAGCTCACAGCTAAAGTTATTGCAGAGTAGAGATGCGCGGATGGGCTATTATTTCATCCGTAACCGCATCACAAAACTCATAATCCGTCCGCCATCGATCCGCACCAACGTTTTTGACCAATTTTCAAAACCGCACCCACCCGCCATCCGCTGATTGGGCGATGCAAGGAGCTGCTGCGAGACTAGTAAGTTTTCAGAATATCAGCAGTGAACTCAGTCTCTGATTGGCACACAGGGACAAAAATAAATAAATTAAACGCACTTCGGCAAACCTGGCTGAGGCGAGGGGGGCGTGATTTTGCGATGTCTGTAGCGGGAGAGAAAGGACGGAGCCGCGCGGTGAGTAAGTGAGTCAAGTGCAGATGATGTACACCTGTGTCTGATTGCAAAAATTGCCGTGGAGAGACCGCATATAACCGGCGGAAATGAGAGAGCGAGAGAGAGAGTTGGATTGGGACTTTGCACGCGGCTACTGCAACCGAGACTGAGAAGCAAGTGTTGGATCGTGTGTTTTGTTTATGGTGGCGAATGCGCTACTGTGCGCCTCGTTTCATTTTGTTTTTCTGAATAAACGCGAGTCCCAGTCACGCTGACCCTGTCTTCTTCCTTCCACACACACTGAACCTCTTCATACTAACCTTATTTGATAGGCTACTGTACAATATTTTCATTATAGCCTAATAGAAAACGCATTGTGGCACATAATTTGGTTCAACCGCCTGCCACCCGCCCGAATTTAATTACAATATTTTAACTGCCAACAGCGCTTCTCTATTGCAGAGTCCAGACAGATTCATGGAGGCGATTGGCATCTCATAACTGGTACTTTAGCCCCCAATTGACTCTTCCATCCACAGCGTTACAAAATAAGATAAAAATGAGCATCAACAAGAAATAACCTGCATACATGAGGTGTTCGAGGGGCACGGCACATACAATACAAACTGCAGACAGTTCAACAGGGAGGGCGCAGCTCTGAAAGGGGCCACCTCTTATTTCCACTTGTTACAGTAGATGGACCGTTCGAATTCAGTAGGTGTGAGAAAGTGAAAATGGAACTTGTGAGCAGAAAAAAAGTGTTGTTTGGCAGTACTTTCAGTAAAAAGAAGACAACTCAAGTCGAGCTACATGTTCAATTTGTAATGCCGATTTGTCTTGTGGTGGCAAGGACTC